>NW_028262391.1:30099940-30429921 GCF_047370975.1 Nipponia nippon | reverse complement strand
AACCTGGCTCTGGCTCTCCGTTCTAGGCAGATAGTATTGGACTTTGGGAGGCTCTGGAAAGAGACAGCGGCAGCGTTTGTGGGGCTGTGAATGGGGTTGCGTGGCTACTTGAAGAGCAGCAAGAGCTTTTGTTCCTGGCACCATTGGGGTGGGAGGAATCCTTGGACGTTTGTAATTGCTGAGCCTGGCTTTCGCTGTATTCAGCATCCCAGGCAGATAGTATTGGACTTTGCGAGTCTCTAGAAATAGAGAGCGGCAGCGTTTGTGGGGCTGTGAATGGGGTTGCGTGGCTACTTGAAGAGCAGCAAGAGCTTGTGGTCCTGGCACCTCTGGGGTGGGAGGAATCCGTGGCCATTCGCAACTGGTGAGCCTGGCTTTGGCTGTACTCAGCGTCCCAGGCAGATAGTATTGGACTTTGGGAGGCTCTGGAAAGAGACAGCGGCAGCGTTTGTGGGGCTGTGAATGGGGTTGCGTGGCTACTTGAAGATCATCAAGAGATTTTGCTCCTGGCACCTTTGGGGTGGGGGGAATCCGTGGACGTTCGCAATTCTTGAGGCTGGATTTGTCTGTACTCAGTGTCCCAGGCAGATAGTATTGGACTTTGGGAGGCTCTGGAAAGAGACAGCGGCAGCGTTTGTGGGGCTGTGAATGGGGTTGCGTGGCTATTTTAAGAGCAGCAAGAGCTTTTGTTCCTGGCACGTTTGGGGTGGGAGGAATCCTTTATGTTTGCAATACCAGAGCCTGGCTTTGTCTGTACTCAGCGTCCCAGGCAGATAATATTGGACTTTGAGAGGCTCTAGAAATAGAGAGCTCCAGCGTTTGTGGGGCTGTGAATGGGGTTGCGTGGCTACTTGAAGAGCAGCAAGAGCTTTTGTTCCTGGCACCTTTGAGGTGGGAGGAACCCTTGGACGTTTGCATTTGCTGAGCCTGGCTTTGGCTGTATTCAGCATCCCAGGCAGATAGTATTGTACTTTGAGAGTCTCTAGAAAGAGACAGCGGCATCATTTGTGGGGCTGTGAATGGGGTTGCGTGGCTACTTGAAGAGCAGCAAGAGCTTTTGTTCCTTTCACCTTTTCGGTGGGAGGAATCCTTGGACGTTTGCAATTCCAGAGCCTGGCTTTGGCTGTATTCAGCATCCCAGGCAGATAGTATTGGACTTTGGGAGGCTCTGGAAAGAGACAGCGGCAGCGTTTGTGGGGCTGTGAATGGGGTTGCGTGGCTACTTGAAGAGCAGCAAGAGCTTGTGGTCCTGGCACCTTTGCGGTGGGAGGAATCCTTGGACGTTCGCAACTGTTGACCCTGACTTTAGCTGTAGTCAGTGTCCCAGGCAGATAGTATTGGACTTTGGGAGGCTCTGGAAAGAGACAGCGGCAGCGTTTGTGGGGCTGTGAATGGGGTTGCCTGGCTACTTGAAGAGCAGCAAGAGTTTGTGGTCCTGGTGCCTTTCGTGTGGGGGTGAATCCGTGGACGTTTGCAACTGCTGAGCCTGGTTTTGGCTGTAGTCAGCGTCCCAGGCAGATAGTATTGGACTTTGGGAGGCTCTGGAAAGAGACAGCGGCAGCGTTTGTGGGGCTGTGAATGGGGTTGCGTGGCTACTTGAAGAGCAGCAAGAGCTTTTGTTCCTGGCACCTTTGGGGTGGGAGGAATCCTTGGACGTTTGCAACTGCTGAGCCTGGTTTTGGCTGTAGTCAGCGTCCCAGGCAGATAGTATTGGACTTTGGGAGGCTCTAGAAAGAGACAGCGGCAGCGTTTGTGGGGCTGTGAATGGGGTTGCGTGGCTACTTGAAGAGCAGCAACAGTTTTTCTTCCTGGCACCTTTGGGGTGGGGGGATTCCGTGGACGTTTGCAATTCTTGAGGCTGGCTTTGGCTGTAGTCAGCGTCCCAGGCAGATAGCATTGGACTTTGGGAGGCTCTGGAAAGAGACAGCGGCAGCGTTTGTGGGGCTGTGAATGGGGTTGCGTGGCTACTTGAAGAGCAGCAAGAGCTTTTGTTCCTGGCACCTTTGGGGTGGGAGGAATCCTTGGACGTTTGCAATTCCAGAGCCTGGCTTTGGCTGTAGTCAGCGTCCCAGGCAGATAGTATTGGACTTTGGGAGGCTCTGGAAAGAGACAGCGGCAGCGTTTGTGGGGCTGTGAATGGGGTTGTGTGGCTACTTGAAGAGCAGCAAGAGCTTTTGTTCCTGGCACCTTTGGGGTGGGGGGATTCCGTGAATGTTTGCAATTGTTGAACCTGGCTTTGGCTGTATTCAGCGTCCCAGGCAGATAGTACTGGACTTTGGGAGGCTCTGGAAAGAGACAGCGGCAGCGTTTGTGGGGCTGTGAATGGGGTTGCGTGGCTACTTGAAGAGCAGCAAGAGCTTTTGTTCCTGGCACCATTGGGGTGGGAGGAATCCTTGGACGTTTGTAATTGCTGAGCCTGGCTTTCGCTGTATTCAGCATCCCAGGCAGATAGTATTGTACTTTGGGAGGCTCTGGAAAGAGACAGCGGCAGCGTTTGTGGGGCTGTGAATGGGGTTGCGTGGCTACTTGAAGAGCAGCAAGAGCTTTTGTTCCTGGCACCTTTGGGGTGGGAGGAATCCTTGGACGTTTGCAACTGGTGAGCCTGGCTTTGGCTGTACTCAGCGTCCCAGGCAGATAGTATTGGACTTTGGGAGGCTCTGGAAAGAGACAGCGGCAGCGTTTGTGTGGCTGTGAATGGCGTTGCGTGGCTACTTGAAGAGCAGCAAGACCTTTTGTTCCTAGCATCTTTGGGGTGGGAGGAATCCTTGGGCGTTTGCAATTCCTGAGCCTGGTTTTGGCTGTACTCAGCGTCCCAGGCAGATAGTATTGGACTTTGGGAGGCTCTGGAAAGAGACAGCGGCAGCGTTTGTGGGGCTGTGAATGGGGTTGTGTGGCTACTTGAAGAGCTGGAAGAGGTTTTGTTCCTGGCACCTTTGGGGTGGGAGGAATCCTTGGACGTTTGCAATTCCAGAGCCTGGCTTTGGCTGTATTCAGCATCCCAGGCAGATAGTATTGGACTTTGGGAGGCTCTGGAAAGAGACAGCGGCAGCGTTTGTGGGGCTGTGAATGGGGTTGCGTGGCTACTTGAAGAGCAGCAAGAGCTTTTGTTCCTGGCACCTTTGGGGTGGGAGGAATCCTTGGACGTTTGCAATTCCAGAGCCTGGCTTTGGCTGTAGTCAGCGTCCCAGGCAGATAGTATTGGACTTTGGGAGGCTCTGGAAAGAGACAGCGGCAGCGTTTGTGGGGCTGTGAATGGGGTTGCGTGGCTACTTGAAGAGCAGCAAGAGCTTTTCTTCCTGGCACCTTTGGGGTGGGAGGAATCCTTGGACGTTTGCAATTCCAGAGCCTGGCTTTGGCTGTAGTCAGCGTCCCAGGCAGATAGTATTGGACTTTGGGAGGCTCTGGAAAGAGACAGCGGCAGCGTTTGTGGGGCTGTGAATGGGGTTGCGTGGCTACTTGAAGAGTAGCAAGAGCTTTTGTTCCTGGCACCTTTGGTGTGGGGGGATTCCGTGAATGTTTGCAATTGTTGAACCTGGCTCTGGCTCTCCCTCCTAGGCAGATAGTATTGGACTTTGGGAGGCTCTGGAAAGAGACAGTGGCAGCGCTTGTGGGGCTGTGAATGCAGTTGCGTGGTTACTTGAAGAGCAGCAACAGCTTTTGTTCCTGGCACCATTGGGGTGGGAGGAATCCTTGGACGTTTGTAATTGCTGAGCCTGGCTTTCGCTGTATTCAGCATCCCAGGCAGATAGTATTGGACTTTGCGAGTCTCTAGAAATAGAGAGCGGCAGCGTTTGTGGGGCTGTGAATGGGGTTGCGTGGCTACTTGAAGAGCAGCAAGAGCTTGTGGTCCTGGCACCTCTGGGGTGCGAGGAATCCGTGGCCATTCGCAACTGGTGAGCCTGGCTTTGGCTGTACTCAGCGTCCCAGGCAGATAGTATTGGACTTTGGGAGGCTCTGGAAAGAGACAGCGGCAGCGTTTGTGGGGCTGTGAATGGGGTTGCGTGGCTACTTGAAGAGCATCAAGAGATTTTGCTCCTGGCACCTTTGGGGTGGGGGGAATCCGTGGACGTTCGCAATTCTTGAGGCTGGATTTGTCTGTACTCAGTGTCCCAGGCAGATAGTATTGGACTTTGGGAGGCTCTGGAAAGAGACAGCGGCAGCGTTTGTGGGGCTGTGAATGGGGTTGCGTGGCTATTTTAAGAGCAGCAAGAGCTTTTGTTCCTGGCACGTTTGGGGTGGGAGGAATCCTTTATGTTTGCAATACCAGAGCCTGGCTTTGTCTGTACTCAGCGTCCCAGGCAGATAATATTGGACTTTGAGAGGCTCTAGAAATAGAGAGCTCCAGCGTTTGTGGGGCTGTGAATGGGGTTGCGTGGCTACTTGAAGAGCAGCAAGAGCTTTTGTTCCTGGCACCTTTGAGGTGGGAGGAACCCTTGGACGTTTGCATTTGCTGAGCCTGGCTTTGGCTGTATTCAGCATCCCAGGCAGATAGTATTGTACTTTGAGAGTCTCTAGAAAGAGACAGCGGCATCATTTGTGGGGCTGTGAATGGGGTTGCCTGGCTACTTGAAGAGCAGCAAGAGCTTTTGTTCCTGGCACCTTTGGGGTGGGAGGAATCCTTGGACGTTTGCAATTCCAGAGCCTGGCTTTGGCTGTATTCAGCATCCCAGGCAGATAGTATTGGACTTTGGGAGGCTCTGGAAAGAGACAGCGGCAGCATTTGTGGGGCTGTGAATGGGGTTGCGTGGCTACTTGAAGAGCAGCAGGAGCTTGTGGTCCTGGCACCTTTGGTGTGGGAGGAATCCTTGGACGTTTGTAATTCCAGAGCCTGGCTTTGGATATACTCAGCGTCCCAGGCAGATAGTATTGGACTTTGGGTGTCTCTGGAAAGAGACAGCGGCAGCGTTTGTGGGGCTGTGAATGGGGTTGCGTGGCTACTTGAAGAGCAGCAAGAGCTTTTGTTCCTTTCACCTTTGGGGTGGGAGGAATCCTTGGACGTTTGGAATTCCAGAGCCTGGCTTTGGCTGAACTCAGCGTCCCAGGCAGATAGTATTGGACTTTGGGAGGCTCTGGAAAGAGACAGCGGCAGCGTTTGTGGGGCTGTGAATGGGGTTGCGTGGCTACTTGAAGAGCAGCAAGAGCTTGTGGTCCTGGCACCTTTGGGGTGGGGGGAATCCGTGGACGTTCGCAACTGGTGACCCTGACTTTAGCTGTAGTCAGCGTCCCAGGCAGATAGTATTGGACTTTGGGAGGCTCTGGAAAGAGACAGCGGCAGCGTTTGTGGGGCTGTGAATGAGGTTGCCTGGCTACTTGAAGAGCAGCAAGAGTTTGTGGTCCTGGTGCCTTTCGTGTGGGGGTGAATCCGTGAATGTTTGCAATTGTTGAACCTGGCTCTGGCTCTCCGTTCTAGGCAGATAGTATTGGACTTTGGGAGGCTCTGGAAAGAGACAGCGGCAGCGTTTGTGGGGCTGTGAATGGGGTTGCGTGGCTACTTGAAGAGCAGCAAGAGCTTTTGTTCCTGGCACCATTGGGGTGGGAGGAATCCTTGGACGTTTGTAATTGCTGAGCCTGGCTTTCGCTGTATTCAGCGTCCCAGGCAGATAGTATTGGACTTTGGGAGGCTCTGGAAAGAGACAGCGGCAGCGTTTGTGGGGCTGTGAATGGGGTTGCGTGGCTACTTGAAGAGCAGCAAGAGCTTTTGTTCCTGGCACCATTGGGGTGGGAGGAATCCTTGGACGTTCGCAACTGGTGTGCCTGGCTTTGGCTGTACTCAGCGTCCAGGCAGATAGTATTGGACTTTGGGAGGCTCTGGAAAGAGACAGCGGCAGCGTTTGTGGGGCTGTGAATGGGGTTGCGTGGCTACTTGAAGAGCAGCAAGAGCTTTTGTTCCTGGCACCTTTGGGGTGGGAGGAATCCTTGGACGTTTGCAATTCCAGAGCCTGGCTTTGGCTGTAGTCAGCGTCCCAGGCAGATAGTATTGGACTTTGGGAGGCTCTGGAAAGAGACAGCGGCAGCGTTTGTGGGGCTGTGAATGGGGTTGCGTGGCTACTTGAAGAGCTGCAAGAGGTTTTGTTCCTGGCACCTTTGGGGTGGGAGGATTCCGTGAATGTTTGCAATTGTTGACCCTGGCTTTGGCTGTATTCAGCGTCCCAGGCAGATAGTACTGGACTTTGGGAGGCTCTGGAAAGAGACAGCGGCAGCGTTTGTGGGGCTGTGAATGGGGTTGCGTGGCTACTTGAAGAGCAGCAAGAGCTTTTGTTCCTGGCACCTTTGGGGTGGGAGGAATCCTTGGACGTTTGCAATTGCTGAGCCTGGCTTTGGCTGTATTCAGCGTCCCAGGCAGATAGTATTGGACTTTGGGAGTCTCTGGAAAGAGACAGCGGCAGCGTTTGTGGGGCTGTGAATGGGGTTGCGTGGCTACTTGAAGAGCAGCAAGAGCTTGTGGTCCTGGCACCTTTGGGGTGGGAGGAATCCTTGGACGCTCGCAACTGGTGAGCCTGGCTTTGGCTGTACTCAGCGTCCCAGGCAGATAGTATTGGACTTTGGGAGGCTCTGGAAAGAGACAGCGGCAGCGTTTGTGGGGCTGTGAATGGGGTTGCGTGGCTACTTGAAGAGCAGCAAGAGCTTTTGTTCCTGGCACCTTTGGGGTGGGAGGAATCCTTGGACGTTCGCAACTGGTGACCCTGGCTTTGGCTGTAGTCAGCGTCCCAGGCAGATAGTATTGGACTTTGGGAGGCTCTGGAAAGAGACAGCGGCAGCGTTTGTGGGGCTGTGAATGGGGTTGCGTGGCTACTTGAAGAGCAGCAAGAGCTTTTGTTCCTGGCACCTTTGGGGTGGGGGGAATCCGTGGACGTTTGCAATTGCTGAGCCTGGCTTTGGCTGTAGTCAGCGTCCCAGGCAGATAGTATTGGACTTTGGGAGGCTCTGGAAAGAGACAGCGGCAGCGTTTGTGGGGCTGTGAATGGGGTTGCGTGGCTACTTGAAGAGCAGCAAGAGCTTTTGTTCCTGGCACCTTTGGGGTGGGGGGATTCCGTGAATATTTGCAATTGTTGAACGGAGCTCTGGCCCTCCGTCCCAGGCAGATAGTATTGGACTTTGGGAGGCTCTGGAAAGAGACAGCGGCAGCGTTTGTGGGGCTGTGAATGGGGTTGCGTGGCTACTTGAAGAGCAGCAAGAGCTTTTGTTCCTGGCACCATTGGGGTGGGAGGAATCCTTGGACGTTTGTAATTGCTGAGCCTGGCTTTCGCTGTATTCAGCATCCCAGGCAGATAGTATTGTACTTTGGGAGGCTCTAGAAAGAGACAGCGGCAGCGTTTGTGGGGCTGTGAATGGGGTTGCGTGGCTACTTGAAGAGCAGCAAGAGCTTTTGGTCCTGGCACCTTTGGGGTGGGAGGAATCCGTGGCCATTCGCAACTGGTGAGCCTGGCTTTGGCTGTACTCAGCGTCCCAGGCAGATAGTATTGGACTTTGGGAGGCTCTGGAAAGAGACAGCGGCAGCGTTTGTGGGGCTGTGAATGGGGTTGCGTGGCTACTTGAAGAGCAGCAAGAGCTTTTGTTCCTGGCACCTTTGGGGTGGGGGGAATCCGTGGACGTTCGCAATTCTTGAGGCTGGATTTGTCTGTACTCAGTGTCCCAGGCAGATAGTATTGGACTTTGGGAGGCTCTGGAAAGAGACAGCGGCAGCGTTTGTGGGGCTGTGAATGGGGTTGCGTGGCTACTTGAAGAGCAGCAAGAGCTTTTGTTCCTGGCACCTTTGGGGTGGGAGGAATCCTTTATGTTTGCAATACCAGAGCCTGGCTTTGTCTGTACTCAGCGTCCCAGGCAGATAATATTGGACTTTGGGAGGCTCTGGAAAGAGACAGCGGCAGCGTTTGTGGGGCTGTGAATGGGGTTGCGTGGCTACTTGAAGAGCAGCAAGAGCTTTTGTTCCTGGCACCTTTGGGGTGGGAGGAATCCTTGGACGTTTGCAATTCCAGAGCCTGGCTTTGGCTGTAGTCAGCGTCCCAGGCAGATAGTATTGGACTTTGGGAGGCTCTGGAAAGAGACAGCGGCAGCGTTTGTGGGGCTGTGAATGGGGTTGCGTGGCTACTTGAAGAGCAGCAAGAGCTTTTGTTCCTGGCACCTTTGGGGTGGGAGGAATCCTTGGACGTTTGCAACTGGTGACCCTGGCTTTGGCTGTATTCAGCGTCCCAGGCAGATAGTATTGGACTTTGGGAGGCTCTGGAAAGAGACAGCGGTAGTGTTTGTGGGGCTGTGAATGGGGCTGCCTGGCTACTTGAAGAGCAGCAAGAGCTTCTGGTCCTGGCACCTTTGGGGTGGGGGGAATCCGTGGACGTTCGCAATTTGTGAGCGTGGCTCAGGCTCAGCCGCCCAGGCAGATAGTATTGGACTTTGGGAGGCTCTGGAAAGAGACAGCGGCAGCGTTTGTGGGGCTGTGAATGGGGTTGCGTGGCTACTTGAAGAGCAGCAAGAGCTTTTGTTCCTGGCACCTTTGGGGTGGGAGGAATCCTTGGACGTTTGGAATTGCTGAGCCTGGCTTTGGTTGTAGTCAGCGTCCCAGGCAGATAGTACTGGACTTTGGGAGGCTCTGGAAAGAGACAGCGGCAGCGTTTGTGGGGCTGTGAATGGGGTTGCGTGGCTACTTGAAGAGCAGCAAGAGCTTTTGTTCCTGGCACCTTTGGGGTGGGAGGAATCCGTGGACGTTTGCAATTCTTGAGGCTGGCTTTGGCTGTAGTCAGCGTCCCAGGCAGATAGTATTGGACTTTGGGAGGCTCTGGAAAGAGACAGCGGCAGCGTTTGTGGGGCTGTGAATGGGGTTGCCTCGCTACTTGAAGAGCAGCAAGAGCTTTTGTTCCTGGCACCTTTGGGGTGGGAGGAATCCTTGGACGTTTGCAATTCCAGAGCCTGGCTTTGGCTGTAGTCAGCGTCCCAGGCAGATAGTATTGGACTTTGGGAGGCTCTGGAAAGAGACAGCGGCAGCGTTTGTGGGGCTGTGAATGGGGTTGCGTGGCTACTTGAAGAGTAGCAAGAGCTTTTGTTCCTGGCACCTTTGGTGTGGGGGGATTCCGTGAATGTTTGCAATTGTTGAACCTGGCTCTGGCTCTCCGTCCCAGGCAGATAGTATTGGACTTTGGGAGGCTCTGGAAAGAGACAGTGGCAGCGCTTGTGGGGCTGTGAATGGGGTTGCGTGGCTACTTGAAGAGCAGCAAGAGCTTTTGTTCCTGGCACCATTGGGGTGGGAGGAATCCTTGGACGTTTGTAATTGCTGAGCCTGGCTTTCGCTGTATTCAGCATCCCAGGCAGATAGTATTGGACTTTGCGAGTCTCTAGAAATAGAGAGCGGCAGCGTTTGTGGGGCTGTGAATGGGGTTGCCTGGCTACTTGAAGAGCAGCAAGAGCTTGTGGTCCTGGCACCTTTGGGGTGCGAGGAATCCGTGGCCATTCGCAACTGGTGAGCCTGGCTTTGGCTGTACTCAGCGTCCCAGGCAGATAGTATTGGACTTTGGGAGGCTCTGGAAAGAGACAGCGGCAGCGTTTGTGGGGCTGTGAATGGGGTTGCGTGGCTACTTGAAGAGCAGCAAGAGCTTTTGTTCCTGGCACCTTTGCGGTGGGAGGAATCCTTGGACGTTCGCAATTCCAGAGCCTGGCTTTGGCTGTAGTCAGCGTCCCAGGCAGATAGTATTGGACTTTGGGAGGCTCTGGAAAGAGACAGCGGCAGCGTTTGTGGGGCTGTGAATGGCATTGCGTGGCTGCTTGAAGAGCAGCAAGACCTTTCGTTCCTAGCATCTTTGGGGTGGGAGGAATCCTTGGGCGTTTGCAATTCCTTACCCTGGCTTTGTCTGTACTCAGAGTCCCAGGCAGATAATATTGGTGTTTGGGAGTCTCTAGAAAGAGACAGCGGCAGCGTTTGTGGGGCTGTGAATGGGGTTGCGTGGCTACTTGAAGAGCAGCAAGAGCTTGTGTTCCTGGCACCTTTGGGGTGGGAGGAATCCTTGGACTTTTGCAACTGGTGAGCCTGGCTTTGGCTGTAGTCAGCGTCCCAGGCAGATAGTATTGGACTTTGGGAGGCTCTGGAAAGAGACAGCGGCAGCGTTTGTGGGGCTGTGAATGGGGTTGCGTGGCTACTTGAAGAGCAGCAAGAGGTTTTGTTCCTGGCACCTTTGGGGTGGGAGGAATCCTTGGACGTTTGCAATTGCTGAGCCTGGCTTTGGCTGTATTCAGCGTCCCAGGCAGATAGTATTGGACTTTGGGAGGCTCTGGAAAGAGACAGCGGCAGCGTTTGTGGGGCTGTGAATGGGGTTGCGTGGCTACTTGAAGAGCAGCAAGAGCTTTTGTTCCTGGCACCTTTGGGGTGGGAGGAATCCTTGGACGTTTGCAATTCCAGAGCCTGGCTTTGGCTGTAGTCAGCGTCCCAGGCAGATAGTATTGGACTTTGGGAGGCTCTGGAAAGAGACAGCGGCAGCGTTTGTGGGGCTGTGAATGGGGTTGCGTGGCTACTTGAAGAGCAGCAAGAGCTTTGTGGTCCTGGCACCTTTGGTGTGGGCGTGAATCCGTGAATGTTTGCAATTGTTGAACCTGGCTCTGGCTCTCCGTCCCAGGCAGATAGTATTGGACTTTGGGAGGCTCTGGAAAGAGACAGCGGCAGCGTTTGTGGGGCTGTGAATGGGGTTGCGTGGCTACTTGAAGAGCAGCAAGAGCTTTTGTTCCTGGCACCTTTGGGGTGGGAGGAATCCTTGGACGTTTGCAACTCCAGAGCCTGGCTTTGGCTGTAGTCAGCGGCCCAGGCAGATAATATTGGTGTTTGGGAGTCTCTAGAAAGAGACAGCGGCAGCGTTTGTGGGGCTGTGAATGGGGTTGCGTGGCTACTTGAAGAGCAGCAAGAGCTTGTGGTCCTGGCACCTTTGGGGTGGGAGGAATCCGTGGCCATTCGCAACTGGTGAGCCTGGCTTTGGCTGTACTCAGCGTCCCAGGCAGATAGTATTGGACTTTGGGAGGCTCTGGAAAGAGACAGCGGCAGCGTTTGTGGGGCTGTGAATGGGGTTGCGTGGCTACTTGAAGAGCAGCAAGAGCTTTTGTTCCTGGCACCTTTGCGGTGGGAGGAATCCTTGGACGTTCGCAACTGTTGACCCTGGCTTTGGCTGTAGTCAGCGTCCCAGGCAGATAGTATTGGACTTTGGGAGGCTCTGGAAAGAGACAGCGGCAGCGTTTGTGGGGCTGTGAATGGGGTTGCGTGGCTACTTGAAGAGCATCAAGAGATTTTGCTCCTGGCACCTTTGGGGTGGGAGGAATCCGTGGACGTTCGCAATTCCTCAGGCTGGAGTTGTCTGTACTCAGTGTCCCAGGCAGATAGTATTGGACTTTGGGAGGCTCTGGAAAGAGACAGCGGCAGCGTTTGTGGGGCTGTGAATGGGGTTGCGTGGCTACTTGAAGAGCAGCAAGAGCTTTTGTTCCTGGCACCTTTGGGGTGGGAGGAATCCTTGGACGTTTGCAATTCCTTACCCTGGCTTTGTCTGTACTCAGAGTCCCAGGCAGATAATATTGGTGTTTGGGAGTCTCTAGAAAGAGACAGCGGCAGCGTTTGTGGGGCTGTGAATGGGGTTGCGTGGCTACTTGAAGAGCATCAAGAGATTTTGCTCCTGGCACCATTGGGGTGGGGGGAATCCTTGGGCGTTCGCAATTCCAGAGCTTGGCTTTGGCTGTAGTCAGCGTCCCAGGCAGATAGTATTGGACTTTGGGAGGCTCTGGAAAGAGACAGCGGCAGCGTTTGTGGGGCTGTGAATGGGGTTGCGTGGCTACTTGAAGAGCAGCAAGAGCTTTTGTTCCTGGCACCTTTGGGGTGGGAGGAATCCTTGGACGTTTGGAATTCCAGAGCCTGGCTTTGGCTGTATTCAGCGTCCCAGGCAGATAGCATTGGACTTTGGGAGGCTCTGGAAAGAGACAGCGGCAGCGTTTGTGGGGCTGTGAATGGGGTTGCGTGGCTACTTGAAGAGCAGCAAGAGCTTTTGTTCCTGGCACCTTTGGGGTGGGAGGAATCCTTGGACGTTTGCAATTACTGAGCCTGGTTTTGGCTGTAGTCAGCGTCCCAGGCAGATAGTATTGGACTTTGGGAGGCTCTGGAAAGAGACAGCGGCAGCGTTTGTGGGGCTGTGAATGGGGTTGCGTGGCTACTTGAAGAGCAGCAAGAGCTTTTGTTCCTGGCACCTTTGGGGTGGGAGGAATCCTTGGACGTTCGCAACTGGTGACCCTGGCTTTGGCTGTAGTCAGCGTCCCAGGCAGATAGTATTGGACTTTGGGAGGCTCTGGAAAGAGACAGCGGCAGCGTTTGTGGGGCTGTGAATGGGGTTGCCTGGCTACTTGAAGAGCAGCAAGAGCTTTTGTTCCTGGCACCTTTGGGGTGGGAGGAATCCTTGGACGTTTGCAATTCCTGAGCCTGGCTTTGGCTGTAGTCAGCGTCCCAGGCAGATAGTATTGGACTTTGGGAGGCTCTGGAAAGAGACAGCGGCAGCGTTTGTGGGGCTGTGAATGGGGTTGCGTGGCTACTTGAAGAGCAGCAAGAGCTTTTGTTCCTGGCACCTTTGGGGTGGGAGGAATCCTTGGACGTTTCGAATTCTGAGCCTGGCTTTGGTTGTAGTCAGCGTCCCAGGCAGATAGTATTGGACTTTGGGAGGCTCTGGAAAGAGACAGCGGCAGCGTTTGTGGGGCTGTGAATGGGGTTGCGTGGCTACTTGAAGAGCAGCAAGAGCTTGTGGTCCTGGCACCTTTGGGGTGGGGGGAATCCGTGGACGTTCGCAACTGGTGAGCGTGACTTTAGCTGTAGACAGCGTCCCAGGCAGATAGTATTGGACTTTGGGAGGCTCTGGAAAGAGACAGCGGCAGCGTTTGTGGGGCTGTGAATGGGGTTGCGTGGCTACTTGAAGAGCAGCAAGAGCTTTTGTTCCTGGCACCTTTGGGGTGGGAGGAATCCTTGGACGTTTGCATTTGCTGAGCCTGGCTTTGTCTGTACTCAGCGTCCCAGGCAGATAGTATTGGACTTTGGGAGGCTCTGGAAAGAGACAGCGGCAGCGTTTGTGGGGCTGTGAATGGGGTTGCCTGGCTACTTGAAGAGCAGCAAGAGCTTTTGTTCCTGGCACCTTTGGGGTGGGAGGAATCCTTGGACGTTTGAATTCTGAGCATGGCTTTGGCTGTATTCAGCGTCCCAGGCAGATAATATTGGACTTTGGGAGGCTCTGGAAAGAGACAGTGGCAGCGTTTGTGGGCCTGTGAATTAGGTTGCATGGCTACTTGAAGAGCAGCAAGAGCTTTTGTTCCTGGCACCTTTGGGGTGGGAGGAATCGTTGGACGTTTGGAATTGGTGAGCCTGGCTTTGGCTGTAGTCAGCATCCCAGGCAGATAGTATTGGACTTTGGGAGGCTCTGGAAAGAGACAGCGGCAGCGTTTGTGGGGCTGTGAATGGGGTTGCGTGGCTACTTGAAGAGCAGCAAGAGCTTTTGTTCCTGGCACCTTTGGGGTGGGAGGAATCCTTGGACGTTTGCAACTGGTGACCCTGGCTTTGGCTGTATTCAGCGTCCCAGGCAGATAGTATTGGACTTTGGGAGGCTCTGGAAAGAGACAGCGGCAGCGTTTGTGGGGCTGTGAATGGGGTTGCGTGGCTACTTGAAGAGCAGCAAGAGCTTTTGTTCCTGGCACCTTTGGGGTGGGAGGAATCCTTGGACGTTTGGAATTCCAGAGCCTGGCTTTGGCTGAACTCAGCGTCCCAGGCAGATAGTATTGGACTTTGGGAGGCTCTGGAAAGAGACAGCGGCAGCGTTTGTGGGGCTGTGAATGGGGTTGCGTGGCTACTTGAAGAGCAGCAAGAGCTTGTGGTCCTGGCACCTTTGGGGTGGGGGGAATCCGTGGACGTTCGCAACTGGTGACCCTGACTTTAGCTGTAGTCAGCGTCCCAGGCAGATAGTATTGGACTTTGGGAGGCTCTGGAAAGAGACAGCGGCAGCGTTTGTGGGGCTGTGAATGAGGTTGCCTGGCTACTTGAAGAGCAGCAAGAGTTTGTGGTCCTGGTGCCTTTCGTGTGGGGGTGAATCCGTGAATGTTTGCAATTGTTGAACCTGGCTCTGGCTCTCCGTTCTAGGCAGATAGTATTGGACTTTGGGAGGCTCTGGAAAGAGACAGCGGCAGCGTTTGTGGGGCTGTGAATGGGGTTGCGTGGCTACTTGAAGAGCAGCAAGAGCTTTTGTTCCCAGCACCTTTGAGATGGGAGGAATCCGTGGACGTTTGCAACTGCTGAGCCTGGTTTTGGCTGTAGTCAGCGTCCCAGGCAGATAGTATTGGACTTTGGATGTCTCTAGAAAGAGACAGCGGCAGCGTTTGTGGGGCTGTGAATGGGGCTGCGTGGCTACTTGAAGAGCAGCAACAGTTTTTGTTCCTGGCACCTTTGGGGTGGGGGGATTCCGTGAATATTTGCAATTGTTGAACCGAGCTCTGGCTCTCCGTCCCAGGAAGATAGTATTGGACTTTGGGAGGCTCTGGAAAGAGACAGCGACAGCGTTTGTGGGGCTGTGAATGGGGTTGCGTGGCTACTTGAAGAGCAGCAAGAGCTTTTGTTCCTGGCACCTTTGAGGTGGGAGGAACCCTTGGACGTTTGCAATTCCAGAGCCTGGCTTTGGCTGTAGTCAGCGTCCCAGGCAGATAGTATTGGACTTTGGGAGTCTCTGGAAAGAGACAGCGGCAGCGTTTGTGGGGCTGTGAATGGGGTTGCGTGGCTACTTGAAGAGTAGCAAGAGCTTTTGTTCCTGGCACCTTTGGTGTGGGGGGATTCCGTGAATGTTTGCAATTGTAGAACCTGGCTCTGGCTCTCCGTCCCAGGCAGATAGTATTGGACTTTGGGAGGTTCTGGAAAGAGACAGTGGCAGCGCTTGTGGGGCTGTGAATGCAGTTGCGTGGTTACTTGAAGAGCAGCAAGAGCTTTTGTTCCTGGCACCATTGGGGTGGGAGGAATCCTTGGACGTTTGTAATTGCTGAGCCTGGCTTTCGCTGTATTCAGCATCCCAGGCAGATAGTATTGGACTTTGCGAGTCTCTAGAAATAGAGAGCGGCAGCGTTTGTGGGGCTGTGAATGGGGTTGCCTGGCTACTTGAAGAGCAGCAAGAGCTTGTGGTCCTGGCACCTTTGGGGTGCGAGGAATCCGTGGCCATTCGCAACTGGTGAGCCTGGCTTTGGCTGTACTCAGCGTCCCAGGCAGATAGTATTGGACTTTGGGAGGCTCTGGAAAGAGACAGCGGCAGCGTTTGTGGGGCTGTGAATGGCATTGCGTGGCTGCTTGAAGAGCAGCAAGACCTTTCGTTCCTAGCATCTTTGGGGTGGGAGGAATCCTTGGGCGTTTGCAATTCCTGAGCCTGGTTTTGGCTGTAGTCAGCGTCCCAGGCAGATAGTATTGGACTTTGGGAGGCTCTGGAAAGAGACAGTGGCAGCGTTTGTGGGGCTGTGAATGGGGTTGCGTGGCTACTTGAAGAGCAGCAAGAGCTTTTGTTCCTGGCACCTTTGGGGTGGGAGGAATCCTATGTTTGCAATTCCTGAGCCTGGTTTTGGCTGTACTCAGCGTCCCAGGCAGATAGTATTGGACTTTGGGAGGCTCTGGAAAGAGACAGCGGCAGCGTTTGTGGGGCTGTGAATGGGGTTGCGTGGCTACTTGAAGAGCAGCAAGAGCTTTTGGTCCTGGCACCTTTGGTGTGGGAGGAATCCGTGGACGTTCACAACTGGTGACCCTGGCTTTGGCTGTAGTCAGCGTCCCAGGCAGATAGTATTGGACTTTGGGAGGCTCTGGAAAGAGACAGCGGCAGCGTTTGTGGGGCTGTGAATGGGGTTGCGTGGCTACTTGAAGAGCAGCAAGAGCTTTTGTTCCTGGCACCTTTGGGGTGGGAGGAATCCTTGAATGTTTGCAATTGTTGAACCTGGCTTTGGCTGTATTCAGCGTCCCAGGCAGATAGTATTGGACTTTGGGAGGCTCTGGAAAGAGACAGCGGCAGCGTTTGTGGGGCTGTGAATGGGGTTGCGTGGCTACTTGAAGAGCAGCAAGAGCTTTTGTTCCTGGCACCTTTGGGGTGGGAGGAATCCTTGGACGTTTGGAATTCCAGAGCCTGGCTTTGGCTGTAGTCAGCGTCCCAGGCAGATAGTATTGGACTTTGGGAGGCTCTGGAAAGAGACAGCGGCAGCGTTTGTGGGGCTGTGAATGGGGTTGCGTGGCTACTTGAAGAGTAGCAAGAGCTTTTGTTCCTGGCACCTTTGGTGTGGGGGGATTCCGTGAATGTTTGCAATTGTTGAACCTGGCTCTGGCTCTCCGTTCTAGGCAGATAGTATTGGACTTTGGGAGGCTCTGGAAAGAGACAGCGGCAGCGTTTGTGGGGCTGTGAATGGGGTTGCGTGGCTACTTGAAGAGCAGCAAGAGCTTTTGTTCCTGGCACCTTTGGGGTGGGAGGAATCCTTGGACGTTTGTAATTGCTGAGCCTGGCTTTCGCTGTATTCAGCATCCCAGGCAGATAGTATTGGACTTTGCGAGTCTCTAGAAAGAGACAGCGGCAGCGTTTGTGGGGCTGTGAATGGGGTTGCGTGGCTACTTGAAGAGCAGCAAGAGCTTGTGGTCCTGGCACCTCTGGGGTGCGAGGAATCCGTGGCCATTCGCAACTGGTGAGCCTGGCTTTGGCTGTACTCAGCGTCCCAGGCAGATAGTATTGGACTTTGGGAGGCTCTGGAAAGAGACAGCGGCAGCGTTTGTGGGGCTGTGAATGGGGTTGCGTGGCTACTTGAAGAGCAGCAAGAGCTTTTGTTCCTGGCACCTTTGCGGTGGGAGGAATCCTTGGACGTTCGCAATTCCAGAGCCTGGCTTTGGCTGTAGTCAGCGGCCCAGGCAGATAGCATTGGACTTTGGGAGGCTCTGGAAAGAGACAGCGGCAGCGTTTGTGGGGCTGTGAATGGGGTTGCGTGGCTACTTGAAGAGCAGCAAGAGCTTTTGTTCCTGGCACCTTTGGGGTGGGAGGAATCCTTTATGTTTGCAATTCCTGAGCCTGGTTTTGGCTGTACTCAGCGTCCCAGGCAGATAGTATTGGACTTTGGGAGGCTCTGGAAAGAGACAGCGGCAGCGTTTGTGGGGCTGTGAATGGGGTTGCGTGGCTACTTGAAGAGCAGCAAGAGCTTTTGTTCCTGGCACCTTTGGGGTGGGAGGAATCCGTGGACGTTTGCAATTGGTGAGCCTGGCTTTGGCTGTAGTCAGCGTCCCAGGCAGATAGTACTGGACTTTGGGAGGCTCTGGAAAGAGACAGCGGCAGCGTTTGTGGGGCTGTGAATGGGGTTGCGTGGCTACTTGAAGAGCAGCAAGAGGTTTTGTTCCTGGCACCTTTGGGGTGGGAGGAATCCTTGGACGTTTGCAATTGCTGAGCCTGGCTTTGGCTGTATTCAGCGTCCCAGGCAGATAGTATTGGACTTTGGGAGGCTCTGGAAAGAGACAGCGGTAGTGTTTGTGGGGCTGTGAATGGGGTTGCCTGGCTACTTGAAGAGCAGCAAGAGCTTTTGTTCCTGGCACCTTTGGGGTGGGAGGAATCCTTGGACGTTTGCAATTCCAGAGCCTGGCTTTGGCTGTACTCAGCGTCCCAGGCAGATAGTATTGGACTTTGGGAGGCTCTGGAAAGAGACAGCGGCAGCGTTTGTGGGGCTGTGAATGGGGTTGCGTGGCTACTTGAAGAGCAGCAAGAGCTTTTGTTCCTGGCACCTTTGGGGTGGGAGGAATCCTTGGACGTTTGGAATTCCAGAGCCTGGCTTTGGCTGTACTCAGCGTCCCAGGCAGATAGTATTGGACTTTGGGAGGCTCTGGAAAGAGACAGCGGCAGCGTTTGTGGGGCTGTGAATGGGGTTGCGTGGCTACTTGAAGAGCAGCAAGAGCTTTTGTTCCTGGCACCTTTGGGGTGGGAGGAATCCGTGGACGTTTGCAATTGTTGAGCCTGGCTTTGGCTGTACTCAGCGTCCAGGCAGATAGTATTGGACTTTGGGAGGCTCTGGAAAGAGACAGCGGCAGCGTTTGTGGGGCTGTGAATGGGCTTTCGTGGCTACTTGAAGAGCAGCAAGAGCTTTTGTTCCTGGCACCTTTGCGGTGGGAGGAATCCTTGGACGTTCGCAACTGTTGACCCTGGCTTTGGCTGTAGTCAGCGTCCCAGGCAGATAGCATTGGACTTTGGGAGGCTCTGGAAAGAGACAGCGGCAGCGTTTGTGGGGCTGTGAATGGGGTTGCGTGGCTACTTGAAGATCATCAAGAGATTTTGCTCCTGGCACCTTTGGGGTGGGGGGAATCCGTGGACGTTCGCAATTCTTGAGGCTGGATTTGTCTGTACTCAGTGTCCCAGGCAGATAGTATTGGACTTTGGGAGGCTCTGGAAAGAGACAGCGGCAGCGTTTGTGGGGCTGTGAATGGGGTTGCGTGGCTACTTGAAGAGCATCAAGAGATTTTGCTCCTGGCACCTTTGGGGTGGGAGGAATCCGTGGACGTTCGCAATTCCTCAGGCTGGAGTTGTCTGTACTCAGTGTCACAGGCAGATAGTATTGGACTTTGGGAGGCTCTGGAAAGAGACAGCGGCAGCGTTTGTGGGGCTGTGAATGGGGTTGCGTGGCTACTTGAAGAGCAGCAAGAGCTTTTGTTCCTGGCACCTTTGGGGTGGGAGGAATCCTTGGACGTTTGTAATTCCAGAGCCTGGCTTTGGCTGTACTCAGCGTCCCAGGCAGATAGTATTGAACTTTGGGTGTCTCTGGAAAGAGACAGCGGCAGCGTTTGTGGGGCTGTGAATGGGGTTGCCTCGCTACTTGAAGAGCAGCAAGAGCTTTTGTTCCTGGCACCTTTGGGGTGGGAGGAATCCTTGGACGTTTGGAATTCCAGAGCCTGGCTTTGGCTGAACTCAGCGTCCCAGGCAGATAGTATTGGACTTTGGGAGGCTCTGGAAAGAGACAGCGGCAGCGTTTGTGGGGCTGTGAATGGGGTTGCGTGGCTACTTGAAGAGCAGCAAGAGCTTTTGTTCCTTGCACCTTTGGGGTGGGAGGAATCCTTGGACGTTTGCAATTCCAGAGCCTGGCTTTGGCTGAACTCAGCGTCCCAGGCAGATAGTATTGGACTTTGGGAGGCTCTGGAAAGAGACAGCGGCAGCGTTTGTGGGGCTGTGAATGGGGTTGCGTGGCTACTTGAAGAGCAGCAAGAGCTTTTGTTCCCAGCACCTTTGAGATGGGAGGAATCCGTGGACGTTTGCAACTGCTGAGCCTGGTTTTGGCTGTAGTCAGCGTCCCAGGCAGATAGTATTGGACTTTGGGAGGCTCTGGAAAGAGACAGCGGCAGCGTTTGTGGGGCTGTGAATGGGGTTGCGTGGCTACTTGAAGAGCAGCAAGAGCTTTTGTTCCTGGCACCTTTGGGGTGGGAGGAATCCTTGGACGTTTGCAATTGCTGAGCATGGCTCAGGCTCTCAGCGTCCCAGGCAGATAGTATTGGACTTTGGGAGGCTCTGGAAAGAGACAGCGGCAGCGTTTGTGGGGCTGTGAATGGGGTTGCGTGGCTACTTGAAGAGCAGCAAGAGCTTGTAGTCCTGGCACCTTTGGGGTGGGAGGAATCCTTGGACGTTTGTAATTCCAGAGCCTGGCTTTGGCTGTACTCAGCGTCCCAGGCAGATAGTATTGGACTTTGGGAGTCTCTGGAAAGAGACAGCGGCAGCGTTTGTGGGGCTGTGAATGGGGTTGCGTGGCTACTTGAAGAGCAGCAAGAGCTTGTGGTCCTGGCGCCTTTGGGGTGGGGGGAATCCGTGGACGTTCGCAACTGGTGAGCGTGGCTCAGGCTCAGCCGCCCAGGCAGATAGTATTGGACTTTGGGAGGCTCTGGAAAGAGACAGCGGCAGCGTTTGTGGGGCTGTGAATGGGGTTGCGTGGCTACTTGAAGAGCAGCAAGAGCTTGTGGTCCTGGCACCTTTGGGGTGGGAGGAATCCTTGGACGTTTGCAATTCCAGAGCCTGGCTTTGGCTGTAGTCAGCGTCCCAGGCAGATAGTATTGGACTTTGGGAGGCTCTGGAAAGAGACAGCGGCAGCGTTTGTGGGGCTGTGAATGGGGTTGCGTGGCTACTTGAAGAGCAGCAAGAGCTTTTGTTCCTGGCACCTTTGGGGTGGGAGGAATCCTTGGACGTTCGCAACTGTTGACCCTGGCTTTGGCTGTAGTCAGCGTCCCAGGCAGATAGTATTGGACTTTGGGAGGCTCTAGAAAGAGACAGCGGCAGCGTTTGTGGGGCTGTGAATGGGGTTGCGTGGCTACTTGAAGAGCAGCAAGAGCTTTTGTTCCTGGCACCTTTGGGGTGGGAGGAATCCTTGGACGCTCGCAACTGGTGAGCCTGGCTTTGGCTGTACTCAGCGTCCCAGGCAGATAGTATTGGACTTTGGGAGGCTCTGGAAAGAGACAGCGGCAGCGTTTGTGGGGCTGTGAATGGGGTTGCGTGGCTACTTGAAGAGCAGCAAGAGCTTTTGTTCCTGGCACCTTTGGGGTGGGAGGAATCCTTGGACGTTTGCAATTCCAGAGCCTGGCTTTGGCTGTACTCAGCGTCCCAGGCAGATAGTATTGGACTTTGGGAGGCTCTGGAAAGAGACAGCGGCAGCGTTTGTGGGGCTGTGAATGGGGTTGCGTGGCTACTTGAAGAGCAGCAAGAGCTTTTGTTCCTGGCACCTTTGGGGTGCGAGGAATCCGTGGACGTTTGTAATTGCTGAGCCTGGCTTTGGCTGTATTCAGCGTCCCAGGCAGATAGTATTGGACTTTGGGAGGCTCTGGAAAGAGACAGCGGCAGCGTTTGTGGGGCTGTGAATGGGGTTGCGTGGCTACTTGAAGAGCAGCAAGAGCTTTTGTTCCTGGCACCTTTGCGGTGGGAGGAATCCTTGGACGTTCGCAACTGTTGACCCTGGCTTTGGCTGTAGTCAGCGTCCCAGGCAGATAGCATTGGACTTTGGGAGGCTCTGGAAAGAGACAGCGGCAGCGTTTGTGGGGCTGTGAATGGGGTTGCGTGGCTACTTGAAGAGCAGCAAGAGCTTTTGCTCCTGGCACCTTTGGGGTGGGGGGAATCCGTGGACGTTTGCAATTCTTGAGGCTGGATTTGTCTGTACTCAGTGTCCCAGGCAGATAGTATTGGACTTTGGGAGGCTCTGGAAAGAGACAGCGGCAGCGTTTGTGGGGCTGTGAATGGGGTTGCGTGGCTACTTGAAGAGCAGCAAGAGCTTTTGTTCCTGGCACCTTTGGGGTGGGAGGAATCCTTGGACGTTCGCAATTCCTTACCCTGGCTTTGTCTGTACTCAGAGTCCCAGGCAGATAATATTGGTGTTTGGGAGTCTCTAGAAAGAGACAGCGGCAGCGTTTGTGGGGCTGTGAATGGGGTTGCGTGGCTACTTGAAGAGCATCAAGAGATTTTGCTCCTGGCACCTTTGGGGTGGGAGGAATCCTTGGACGTTTGTAATTCCAGAGCCTGGCTTTGGATGTATTCAGCGTCCCAGGCAGATAGTATTGGACTTTGGGAGGCTCTGGAAAGAGACAGCGGCAGCGTTTGTGGGGCTGTGAATGGGGTTGCGTGGCTACTTGAAGAGCAGCAAGAGCTTTTGTTCCTAGCATCTTTGGGGTGGGAGGAATCCTTGGACGTTTGCAATTCCAGAGCCTGGCTTTGGCTGTAGTCAGCGTCCCAGGCAGATAGTATTGGACTTTGGGAGGCTCTGGAAAGAGACAGCGGCAGCGTTTGTGGGGCTGTGAATGGGGTTGCGTGGCTACTTGAAGAGCAGCAAGAGCTTTTGTTCCTGGCACCTTTGGGGTGGGAGGAATCCTTGGACGTTTGCAAATGGTGAGCCTGGCTTTGGCTGTACTCAGCGTCCCAGGCAGATAGTATTGGACTTTGGGAGGCTCTGGAAAGAGACAGCGGCAGCGTTTGTGGGGCTGTGAATGGGGTTGCGTGGCTACTTGAAGAGCAGCAAGAGCTTTTGTTCCTGGCACCTTTGGGGTGGGAGGAATCCTTGGACGTTTGCAATTCCAGAGCCTGGCTTTGGCTGTAGTCAGCGTCCCAGGCAGATAGTATTGGACTTTGGGAGGCTCTGGAAAGAGACAGCGGCAGCGTTTGTGGGGCTGTGAATGGGGTTGCGTGGCTACTTGAAGAGCAGCAACAGTTTTTCTTCCTGGCACCTTTGGGGTGGGGGGATTCCGTGAATATTTGCAATTGTTGACCCTGGCTCTGGCTCTCCGTCCCAGGAAGATAGTATTGGACTTTGGGAGGCTCTGGAAAGAGACAGCGGCAGCGTTTGTGGGGCTGTGAATGGGGTTGCGTGGCTACTTGAAGAGCAGCAAGAGCTTTTGTTCCTGGCACCTTTGGGGTGGGAGGAATCCTTGGACGTTTGCAATTCCAGAGCCTGGCTTTGGCTGTACTCAGCGTCCCAGGCAGATAGTATTGGACTTTGGGAGGCTCTGGAAAGAGACAGCGGCAGCGTTTGTGGGGCTGTGAATGGGGTTGCGTGGCTACTTGAAGAGCAGCAAGAGCTTTTGTTCCTTGCACCTTTGGGGTGGGAGGAATCCTTGGACGCTCGCAACTGGTGAGCCTGGCTTTGGCTGTACTCAGCGTCCCAGGCAGATAGTATTGGACTTTGGGAGGCTCTGGAAAGAGACAGCGGCAGCGTTTGTGGGGCTGTGAATGGGGTTGCGTGGCTACTTGAAGAGCAGCAAGAGCTTTTGTTCCTGGCACCTTTGGGGTGGGAGGAATCCGGGGACGTTTGCAATTGTTGAACCTGGCTTTGGCTGTATTCAGCGTCCCAGGCAGATAGTATTGGACTTTGGGAGGCTCTGGAAAGAGACAGCGGCAGCGTTTGTGGGGCTGTGAATGGGGTTGCGTGGCTACTTGAAGAGCAGCAAGAGCTTTTGTTCCTGGCACCTTTGGGGTGGGAGGAATCCTTGGACGTTTGGAATTCCAGAGCCTGGCTTTGGCTGAACTCAGCGTCCCAGGCAGATAGTATTGGACTTTGGGAGGCTCTGGAAAGAGACAGCGGCAGCGTTTGTGGGGCTGTGAATGGGGTTGCGTGGCTACTTGAAGAGCAGCAAGAGCTTTTGTTCCTGGCACCTTTGGGGTGGGAGGAATCCTTGGACGTTTGGAATTCCAGAGCCTGGCTTTGGCTGTATTCAGCGTCCCAGGCAGATAGCATTGGACTTTGGGAGGCTCTGGAAAGAGACAGCGGCAGCGTTTGTGGGGCTGTGAATGGGGTTGCGTGGCTACTTGAAGAGCAGCAAGAGCTTTTGTTCCTGGCACCTTTGGGGTGGGAGGAATCCTTGGACGTTCGCAACTGGTGACCCTGGCTTTGGCTGTAGTCAGCGTCCCAGGCAGATAGTATTGGACTTTGGGAGGCTCTGGAAAGAGACAGCGGCAGCGTTTGTGGGGCTGTGAATGGGGTTGCGTGGCTACTTGAAGAGCAGCAAGAGCTTTTGTTCCTGGCACCTTTGGGGTGGGAGGAATCCTTGGACGTTTGCAATTGCTGAGCCTGGCTTTGGCTGTATTCAGCGTCCCAGGCAGATAGTATTGGACTTTGGGAGGCTCTGGAAAGAGACAGCGGCAGCGTTTGTGGGGCTGTGAATGGGGTTGCGTGGCTACTTGAAGAGCAGCAAGAGCTTGTAGTCCTGGCACCTTTGGGGTGGGAGGAATCCTTGGACGTTTGCAATTCCAGAGCCTGGCTTCGGCTGTAGTCAGCGTCCCAGGCAGATAGTATTGGACTTTGGGAGGCTCTGGAAAGAGACAGCGGCAGCGTTTGTGGGGCTGTGAATGGGGTTGCGTGGCTACTTGAAGAGCAGCAAGAGCTTTTGTTCCTGGCACCTTTGGGGTGGGAGGAATCCCTGGACGTTCGCAATTGCTGAGCTGGGCCATGGCTCTACTCAGCGTCCCAGGCAGATAGTATTGGACTTTGGGAGGCTCTGGAAAGAGACAGCGGCAGCGTTTGTGGGGCTGTGAATGGGGTTGCGTGGCTACTTGAAGAGCAGCAAGAGCTTTTGTTCCTGGCACCTTTGGGGTGGGAGGAACCCTTGGACGTTTGCAACTGTTGAGCCTGGCTTTGGCTGTAGTCAGCGTCCCAGGCAGATAGTATTGGACTTTGGGAGGCTCTGGAAAGAGACAGCGGCATCATTTGTGGGGCTGTGAATGGGGTTGCGTGGCTACTTGAAGAGCAGCAACAGCTTTTAGTCCTGGCTCCTTTGGTTTGGTGGGAATCCGTGGACGTTCGCAATTCTTGAGGCTGGATTTGGCTGTACTCAGCGTCCCAGGCAGATAGTATTGGACTTTGGGAGTCTCTGGAAAGAGACAGCGGCAGCGTTTGTGGGGCTGTGAATGGGCTTTCGTGGCTACTTGAAGAGCAGCAAGAGCTTTTGTTCCTGGCACCTTTGCGGTGGGAGGAATCCTTGGACGTTCGCAACTCCAGAGCCTGGCTTTGGCTGTAGTCAGCGGCCCAGGCAGATAATATTGGTGTTTGGGAGTCTCTGGAAAGAGACAGCGGCAGCGTTTGTGGGGCTGTGAATGGGGTTGCATGGCTACTTGAAGAGCAGCAAGAGCTTGTGGTCCTGGCACCTTTGGGGTGGGAGGAATCCTTGGACGTTTGGAATTCCAGAGCCTGGCTTTGGCTGAAATCAGCGTCCCAGGCAGATAGTATTGGACTTTGGGAGGCTCTGGAAAGAGACAGCGGCAGCGTTTGTGGGGCTGTGAATGGGGTTGCGTGGCTACTTGAAGAGCAGCAAGAGCTTTTGTTCCTGGCACCTTTGGGGTGGGAGGAATCCTTGGACGTTTGCAATTCCAGAGCCTGGCTTTGGCTGTATTCAGCATCCCAGGCAGATAGTATTGGACTTTGGGAGGCTCTGGAAAGAGACAGCGGCAGCATTTGTGGGGCTGTGAATGGGGTTGCGTGGCTACTTGAAGAGCAGCAAGAGCTTTTGTTCCTGGCACCTTTGCGGTGGGAGGAATCCTTGGACGTTTGTAATTCCAGAGCCTGGCTTTGGATATACTCAGCGTCCCAGGCAGATAGTATTGGACTTTGGGAGGCTCTGGAAAGAGACAGCGGCAGCGTTTGTGGGGCTGTGAATGGGGTTGCGTGGCTACTTGAAGAGCAGCAAGAGCTTTTGTTCCTGGCACCTTTGGGGTGGGAGGAATCCTTGGACGTTTGCAATTGCTGAGCCTGGCTTTGGCTGTAGTCAGCGTCCCAGGCAGATAGTATTGGACTTTGGGAGGCTCTGGAAAGAGACAGCGGCAGCGTTTGTGGGGCTGTGAATGGGGTTGCGTGGCTACTTGAAGAGCAGCAAGAGCTTGTAGTCCTGGCACCTTTGGGGTGGGAGGAATCCTTGGACGTTCGCAATTCCAGAGCCTGGCTTCGGCTGTACTCAGCGTCCCAGGCAGATAGTATTGGACTTTGGGAGGCTCTGGAAAGAGACAGCGGCAGCGTTTGTGGGGCTGTGAATGGGGTTGCGTGGCTACTTGAAGAGCAGCAAGAGCTTTTGGTCCTGGCACCTTTGGGGTGGGAGGAATCCGTGGCCATTCGCAAATGGTGAGCCTGGCTTTGGCTGTACTCAGCGTCCCAGGCAGATAGTATTGGACTTTGGGAGGCTCTGGAAAGAGACAGCGGCAGCGTTTGTGGGGCTGTGAATGGGGTTGCGTGGCTACTTGAAGAGCAGCAAGAGCTTTTGTTCCTGGCACCTTTGGGGTGGGAGGAATCCTTGGACGTTTGCAATTCCTTACCCTGGCTTTGTCTGTACTCAGCGTCCCAGGCAGATAATATTGGACTTTGGGAGGCTCTGGAAAGAGACAGCGGCAGCGTTTGTGGGGCTGTGAATGGGGTTGCGTGGCTACTTGAAGAGCAGCAAGAGCTTTTGTTCCTGGCACCTTTGAGGTGGGAGGAACCCTTGGACGTTTGCATTTGCTGAGCCTGGCTTTGGCTGTATTCAGCATCCCAGGCAGATAGTATTGGACTTTGGGAGGCTCTAGAAAGAGACAGCGGCAGCGTTTGTGGGGCTGTGAATGGGGTTGCGTGGCTACTTGAAGAGCAGCAAGAGCTTTTGTTCCTGGCACCTTTGGGGTGGGAGGAATCCTTGTACGTTCGCAATTCCTGAGCATGGCTTTGGCTGTATTCAGCGTCCCAGGCAGATAGTATTGGACTTTGGGAGGCTCTGGAAAGAGACAGCGGCAGCGTTTGTGGGGCTGTGAATGGGGTTGCGTGGCTACTTGAAGAGCAGCAAGAGCTTTTGGTCCTGGCACCTTTGGGGTGGGAGGAATCCGTGGACGTTTGCAATTCCTGGTGAGCCTGGCTTTGGCTGTACTCAGCGTCCCAGGCAGATAGTATTGGACTTTGGGAGGCTCTGGAAAGAGACAGCGGCAGCGTTTGTGGGGCTGTGAATGGGGTTGCGTGGCTACTTGAAGAGCAGCAAGAGCTTTTGTTCCTGGCACCTTTGGGGTGGGAGGAATCCTTGGACGTTTGGAATTCCAGAGCCTGGCTTTGGCTGTACTCAGCGTCCCAGGCAGATAGTATTGGACTTTGGGAGGCTCTGGAAAGAGACAGCGGCAGCGTTTGTGGGGCTGTGAATGGGGTTGCGTGGCTACTTGAAGAGCAGCAAGAGCTTGTGGTCCTGGCACCTTTGGGGTGGGGGGAATCCGTGGACGTTCGCAACTGGTGACCCTGACTTTAGCTGTAGTCAGCGTCCCAGGCAGATAGTATTGGACTTTGGGAGGCTCTGGAAAGAGACAGCGGCAGCGTTTGTGGGGCTGTGAATGAGGTTGCCTGGCTACTTGAAGAGCAGCAAGAGTTTGTGGTCCTGGTGCCTTTCGTGTGGGGGTGAATCCGTGAATGTTTGCAATTGTTGAACCTGGCTCTGGCTCTCAGCGTCCCAGGCAGATAGTATTGGACTTTGGGAGGCTCTGGAAAGAGACAGCGGCAGCGTTTGTGGGGCTGTGAATGGGGTTGCGTGGCTACTTGAAGAGCAGCAAGAGCTTTTGTTCCTGGCACCTTTGGGGTGGGAGGAATCCTTGGACGTTTGCAACTGCTGAGCCTGGCTTTGGCTGTAGTCAGCGTCCCAGGCAGATAATATTGGTGTTTGGGAGTCTCTAGAAAGAGACAGCGGCAGCGTTTGTGGGGCTGTGAATGGGGTTGCGTGGCTACTTGAAGAGCAGCAAGAGATTTTGCTCCTGGCACCATTGGGGTGGGGGGAATCCTTGGGCGTTCGCAATTCCTGAGCCTGGCTTTGGCTGTAGTCAGCGTCCCAGGCAGATAGTATTGGACTTTGGGAGGCTCTGGAAAGAGACAGCGGCAGCGTTTGTGGGGCTGTGAATGGGGTTGCGTGGCTACTTGAAGAGCAGCAAGAGCTTTTCTTCCTGGCACCTTTGGGGTGGGAGGAATCCTTGGACGTTTGCAATTCCAGAGCCTGGCTTTGGCTGTAGTCAGCGTCCCAGGCAGATAGTATTGGACTTTGGGAGGCTCTGGAAAGAGACAGCGGCAGCGTTTGTGGGGCTGTGAATGGGGTTGCGTGGCTACTTGAAGAGTAGCAAGAGCTTTTGTTCCTGGCACCTTTGGTGTGGGGGGATTCCGTGAATGTTTGCAATTGTTGAACCTGGCTCTGGCTCTCCGTCCCAGGCAGATAGTATTGGACTTTGGGAGGCTCTGGAAAGAGACAGTGGCAGCGCTTGTGGGGCTGTGAATGCAGTTGCGTGGTTACTTGAAGAGCAGCAACAGCTTTTGTTCCTGGCACCATTGGGGTGGGAGGAATCCTTGGACGTTTGTAATTGCTGAGCCTGGCTTTCGCTGTATTCAGCATCCCAGGCAGATAGTATTGGACTTTGCGAGTCTCTAGAAATAGAGAGCGGCAGCGTTTGTGGGGCTGTGAATGGGGTTGCCTGGCTACTTGAAGAGCAGCAAGAGCTTGTGGTCCTGGCACCTTTGGGGTGGGAGGAATCCTTGGACGTTCGCAACTGGTGAGCCTGGCTTTGGCTGTACTCAGCGTCCCAGGCAGATAGTATTGGACTTTGGGAGGCTCTGGAAAGAGACAGCGGCAGCGTTTGTGGGGCTGTGAATGGCATTGCGTGGCTGCTTGAAGAGCAGCAAGACCTTTCGTTCCTAGCATCTTTGGGGTGGGAGGAATCCTTGGGCGTTTGCAATTCCTGAGCCTGGTTTTGGCTGTAGTCAGCGTCCCAGGCAGATAGTATTGGACTTTGGGAGGCTCTGGAAAGAGACAGTGGCAGCGTTTGTGGGGCTGTGAATGGGGTTGCGTGGCTACTTGAAGAGCAGCAAGAGCTTTTGTTCCTGGCACCTTTGGGGTGGGAGGAATCCTTGGACGTTTGCAATTCCTTACCCTGGCTTTGTCTGTACTCAGAGTCCCAGGCAGATAGTATTGGACTTTGGGAGGCTCTGGAAAGAGACAGCGGCAGCGTTTGTGGGGCTGTGAATGGGGTTGTGTGGCTACTTGAAGAGCAGCAAGAGCTTTTGTTCCTGGCACCTTTGGGGTGGGAGGAATCCGTGGACGTTCACAAGTGGTGACCCTGGCTTTGGCTGTAGTCAGCGTCCCAGGCAGATAGTATTGGACTTTGGGAGGCTCTGGAAAGAGACAGCGGCAGCGTTTGTGGGGCTGTGAATGGGGTTGCGTGGCTACTTGAAGAGCAGCAAGAGCTTTTGTTCCTGGCACCTTTGGGGTGGGGGGATTCCGTGAATGTTTGCAATTGTTGAACCTGGCTTTGGCTGTATTCAGCGTCCCAGGCAGATAGTACTGGACTTTGGGAGGCTCTGGAAAGAGACAGCGGCAGCGTTTGTGGGGCTGTGAATGGGGTTGCGTGGCTACTTGAAGAGCAGCAAGAGCTTTTGTTCCTGGCACCTTTGGGGTGGGAGGAATCCTTGGACGTTTGCAATTCCAGAGCCTGGCTTTGGCTGTATTCAGCGTCCCAGGCAGATAGTATTGGACTTTGGGAGGCTCTGGAAAGAGACAGCGGCAGCGTTTGTGGGGCTGTGAATGGGGTTGCGTGGCTACTTGAAGAGCAGCAAGAGCTTGTGGTCCTGGCACCTTTGGGGTGGGAGGAATCGTTTGACTTTTTGCAACTGGTGACCCTGGCTTTGGCCGTAGACAGCGTCCCAGGCAGATAGTATTGGACTTTGGGAGGCTCTGGAAAGAGACAGCGGCAGCGTTTGTGGGGCTGTGAATGGGGTTGCGTGGCTACTTGAAGAGCAGCAAGAGCTTTTGTTCCTGGCACCTTTGGGGTGGGAGGAATCCTTGGACGTTTGGAATTCCAGAGCCTGGCTTTGGCTGAACTCAGCGTCCCAGGCAGATAGTATTGGACTTTGGGAGGCTCTGGAAAGAGACAGCGGCAGCGTTTGTGGGGCTGTGAATGGGGTTGCGTGGCTACTTGAAGAGCAGCAAGAGCTTTTGTTCCTGGCACCTTTGGGGTGGGGGGAATCCGTGGACGTTCGCAACTGGTGACCCTGACTTTAGCTGTAGTCAGCGTCCCAGGCAGATAGTATTGGACTTTGGGAGGCTCTGGAAAGAGACAGCGGCAGCGTTTGTGGGGCTGTGAATGGGGTTGCGTGGCTACTTGAAGAGCAGCAAGAGCTTTTCTTCCTGGCACCTTTGGGGTGGGAGGAATCCTTGGACGTTTGCAATTCCAGAGCCTGGCTTTGGCTGTAGTCAGCGTCCCAGGCAGATAGTATTGGACTTTGGGAGGCTCTGGAAAGAGACAGCGGCAGCGTTTGTGGGGCTGTGAATGGGGTTGCGTGGCTACTTGAAGAGTAGCAAGAGCTTTTGTTCCTGCCACCTTTGTTGCGGGGGGATTCCGTGAATGTTTGCAATTGTTGAACCTGGCTCTGGCTCTCCATCCTAGGCAGATAGTATTGGACTTTGGGAGGCTCTGGAAAGAGACAGCGGCACCGTTTGTGGGGCTGTGAATGGGGTTGCGTGGTTACTTGAAGAGCAGCAACAGCTTTTGTTCCTGGCACCATTGGGGTGGGAGGAATCCGTGGACGTTTGTAATTGCTGAGCCTGGCTTTCGCTGTATTCAGCATCCCAGGCAGATAGTATTGGACTTTGCGAGTCTCTAGAAATAGAGAGCGGCACCGTTTGTGGGGCTGTGAATGGGGTTGCGTGGCTACTTGAAGAGCAGCAAGAGCTTGTGGTCCTGGCACCTCTGGGGTGCGAGGAATCCGTGGCCATTCGCAACTGGTGAGCCTGGCTTTGGCTGTACTCAGCGTCCAGGCAGATAGTATTGGACTTTGGGAGGCTCTGGAAAGAGACAGCGGCAGCGTTTGTGGGGCTGTGAATGGGGTTGCGTGGCTACTTGAAGAGCAGCAAGAGCTTTTGTTCCTGGCACCTTTGGGGTGGGAGGAATCCTTGGGCGTTTGCAATTCCTGAGCCTGGTTTTGGCTGTAGTCAGCGTCCCAGGCAGATAGTATTGGACTTTGGGAGGCTCTGGAAAGAGACAGTGGCAGCGTTTGTGGGGCTGTGAATGGGGTTGCCTGGCTACTTGAAGAGCAGCAAGAGCTTTTGTTCCTGGCACCTTTGGGGTGGGAGGAATCCTTGTGTGTTTGCAATTCCTTACCCTGGCTTTGTCTGTACTCAGAGTCCCAGGCAGATAATATTGGTGTTTGGGAGTCTCTAGAAAGAGACAGCGGCAGCGTTTGTGGGGCTGTGAATGGGGTTGCGTGGCTACTTGAAGAGCAGCAAGAGCTTGTGGTCCTGGCGCCTTTGGTGTGGGAGGAATCCGTGGACGTTCACAAGTGGTGACCCTGGCTTTGGCTGTAGTCAGCGTCCCAGGCAGATAGTATTGGACTTTGGGAGGCTCTGGAAAGAGACAGCGGCAGCGTTTGTGGGGCTGTGAATGGGGTTGCGTGGCTACTTGAAGAGCAGCAAGAGCTTTTGTTCCTGGCACCTTTGGGGTGGGGGGATTCCGTGAATGTTTGCAATTGTTGAACCTGGCTTTGGCTGTATTCAGCGTCCCAGGCAGATAGTACTGGACTTTGGGAGGCTCTGGAAAGAGACAGCGGCAGCGTTTGTGGGGCTGTGAATGGGGTTGCGTGGCTACTTGAAGAGCAGCAAGAGCTTTTGTTCCTGGCACCTTTGGGGTGGGAGGAATCCTTGGACGTTTGGAATTCCAGAGCCTGGCTTTGGCTGAACTCAGCGTCCCAGGCAGATAGTATTGGACTTTGGGAGGCTCTGGAAAGAGACAGCGGCAGCGTTTGTGGGGCTGTGAATGGGGTTGCGTGGCTACTTGAAGAGCAGCAAGAGCTTGTGGTCCTGGCACCTTTGGGGTGGGAGGAATCCTTGGACGTTCGCAACTGGTGACCCTGGCTTTGGCTGTAGTCAGCGTCCCAGGCAGATAGCATTGGACTTTGGGAGGCTCTGGAAAGAGACAGCGGCAGCGTTTGTGGGGCTGTGAATGGGGTTGCGTGGCTACTTGAAGAGCAGCAAGAGCTTTTGTTCCTGGCACCTTTGGGGTGGGAGGAATCCTTGGACGTTTGCAATTCCAGAGCCTGGCTTTGGCTGTAGTCAGCGTCCCAGGCAGATAGTATTGGACTTTGGGAGGCTCTGGAAAGAGACAGCGGCAGCGTTTGTGGGGCTGTGAATGGGGTTGCGTGGCTACTTGAAGAGCAGCAAGAGCTTTTGTTCCCAGCACCTTTGAGATGGGGGGAATCCGTGGATGTTTGCAACTGCTGAGCCTGGCTTTGGCTATAGTCAGCGTCCCAGGCAGATAGTATTGGACTTTGGGTGTCTCTAGAAAGAGACAGCGGCAGCGTTTGTGGGGCTCTGAATGGGGCTGCGTGGCTACTTGAAGAGCAGCAAGAGCTTTTGTTCCTGGCACCTTTGGTGTGGGGGGATTCCGTGAATGTTTGCAATTGTAGAACCTGGCTCTGGCTCTCCGTCCCAGGCAGATAGTATTGGACTTTGGGAGGCTCTGGAAAGAGACAGCGGCAGCGTTTGTGGGGCTGTGAATGGGGTTGCGTGGCTACTTGAAGAGCAGCAAGAGCTTTTGTTCCTGGCACCATTGGGGTGGGAGGAATCCTTGGACGTTTGTAATTGCTGAGCCTGGCTTTCGCTGTATTCAGCATCCCAGGCAGATAGTATTGTACTTTGGGAGGCTCTAGAAAGAGACAGCGGCAGCGTTTGTGGGGCTGTGAATGGGGTTGCGTGGCTATTTTAAGAGCAGCAAGAGCTTTTGTTCCTGGCTCCTTTGGTTTGGTGGGAATCCGTGGACTTTCGCAACTGGTGAGCCTGGCTTTGGCTGTACTCAGCGTCCCAGGCAGATAGTATTGGACTTTGGGAGGCTCTGGAAAGAGACAGCGGCAGCGTTTGTGGGGCTGTGAATGGCATTGCGTGGCTGCTTGAAGAGCAGCAAGACCTTTCGTTCCTAGCATCTTTGGGGTGGGAGGAATCCTTGGGCGTTTGCAATTCCTGAGCCTGGTTTTGGCTGTAGTCAGCGTCCCAGGCAGATAGTATTGGACTTTGGGAGGCTCTGGAAAGAGACAGCGGCAGCGTTTGTGGGGCTGTGAATGGGGTTGCGTGGCTATTTTAAGAGCAGCAAGAGCTTTTGTTCCTGGCACGTTTGGGGTGGGAGGAATCCTTTATGTTTGCAATACCAGAGCCTGGCTCTGTATGTACTCAGCGTCCCAGGCAGATAATATTGGACTTTGAGAGGCTCTAGAAATAGAGAGCTCCAGCGTTTGTGGGGCTGTGAATGGGCTTGCGTGGCTACTTGAAGAGCAGCAAGAGCTTGTGGTCCTGGCGCCTTTGGGGTGCGAGGAATCCGTGGACGTTCACAACTGGTGACCCTGGCTTTGGCTCTAGTCAGCGTCCCAGGCAGATAGTATTGGACTTTGGGAGGCTCTGGAAAGAGACAGCGGCAGCGTTTGTGGGGCTGTGAATGGGGTTGCGTGGCTACTTGAAGAGCTGCAAGAGGTTTTGTTCCTGGCACCTTTGGTGTGGGGGGATTCCGTGAATGTTTGCAATTGTTGAACCTGGCTTTGGCTGTATTCAGCGTCCCAGGCAGATAGTACTGGACTTTGGGAGGCTCTGGAAAGAGACAGCGGCAGCGTTTGTGGGGCTGTGAATGGGGTTGCGTGGCTACTTGAAGAGCAGCAAGAGCTTTTGTTCCTTTCACCTTTGGGGTGGGAGGAATCCTTGGACGTTTGGAATTCCAGAGCCTGGCTTTGGCTGAACTCAGCGTCCCAGGCAGATAGTATTGGACTTTGGGAGGCTCTGGAAAGAGACAGCGGCAGCGTTTGTGGGGCTGTGAATGGGGTTGCCTGGCTACTTGAAGAGCAGCAAGAGCTTGTGGTCCTGGCACCTTTGGGGTGGGAGGAATCCTTGGACGTTCGCAACTGGTGACCCTGACTTTAGCTGTAGTCAGCGTCCCAGGCAGATAGTATTGGACTTTGGGAGGCTCTGGAAAGAGACAGCGGCAGCGTTTGTGGGGCTGTGAATGGGGTTGCCTGGCTACTTGAAGAGCAGCAAGAGCTTTTGTTCCTGGCACCTTTGGGGTGGGAGGAATCCTTGGACGTTTGCAATTCCAGAGCCTGGCTTTGGCTGTAGTCAGCGTCCCAGGCAGATAGTATTGGACTTTGGGAGGCTCTGGAAAGAGACAGCGGCAGCGTTTGTGGGGCTGTGAATGGGGTTGCGTGGCTACTTGAAGAGCAGCAAGAGCTTTTCTTCCTGGCACCTTTGGGGTGGGAGGAATCCTTGGACGTTTGCAATTCCAGAGCCTGGCTTTGGCTGTAGTCAGCGTCCCAGGCAGATAGTATTGGACTTTGGGAGGCTCTGGAAAGAGACAGCGGCAGCGTTTGTGGGGCTGTGAATGGGGTTGCGTGGCTACTTGAAGAGCAGCAAGAGCTTTTGTTCCTGGCACCTTTGGTGTGGGGGGATTCCGTGAATGTTTGCAATTGTTGAACCTGGCTCTGGCTCTCCGTCCTAGGCAGATAGTATTGGACTTTGGGAGGCTCTGGAAAGAGACAGTGGCAGCGCTTGTGGGGCTGTGAATGCAGTTGCGTGGTTACTTGAAGAGCAGCAACAGCTTTTGTTCCTGGCACCATTGGGGTGGGAGGAATCCTTGGACGTTTGTAATTGCTGAGCCTGGCTTTCGCTGTATTCAGCATCCCAGGCAGATAGTATTGGACTTTGCGAGTCTCTAGAAATAGAGAGCGGCACCGTTTGTGGGGCTGTGAATGGGGTTGCGTGGCTACTTGAAGAGCAGCAAGAGCTTGTGGTCCTGGCACCTCTGGGGTGCGAGGAATCCGTGGCCATTCGCAACTGGTGAGCCTGGCTTTGGCTGTACTCAGCGTCCAGGCAGATAGTATTGGACTTTGGGAGGCTCTGGAAAGAGACAGCGCCAGCGTTTGTGGGGCTGTGAATGGGCTTTCGTGGCTACTTGAAGAGCAGCAAGAGCTTTTGTTCCTGGCACCTTTGCGGTGGGAGGAATCCTTGGACGTTCGCAATTCCAGAGCCTGGCTTTGGCTGTAGTCAGCGTCCCAGGCAGATAGTATTGGACTTTGGGAGGCTCTGGAAAGAGACAGCGGCAGCGTTTGTGGGGCTGTGAATGGGGTTGCGTGGCTATTTTAAGAGCAGCAAGAGCTTTTGTTCCTGGCACGTTTGGGGTGGGAGGAATCCTTTATGTTTGCAATACCAGAGCCTGGCTTTGTCTGTACTCAGCGTCCCAGGCAGATAATATTGGACTTTGAGAGGCTCTAGAAATAGAGAGCTCCAGCGTTTGTGGGGCTGTGAATGGGCTTGCGTGGCTACTTGAAGAGCAGCAAGAGCTTGTGGTCCTGGCGCCTTTGGTGTGGGAGGAATCCGTGGACGTTCACAAGTGGTGACCCTGGCTTTGGCTGTAGTCAGCGTCCCAGGCAGATAGTATTGGACTTTGGGAGGCTCTGGAAAGAGACAGCGGCAGCGTTTGTGGGGCTGTGAATGGGGTTGTGTGGCTACTTGAAGAGCTGGAAGAGGTTTTGTTCCTGGCACCTTTGGGGTGGGAGGATTCCGTGAATGTTTGCAATTGTTGACCCTGGCTTTGGCTGTATTCAGCGTCCCAGGCAGATAGTACTGGACTTTGGGTGTCTCTGGAAAGAGACAGCGGCAGCGTTTGTGGGGCTGTGAATGGGGTTGCGTGGCTACTTGAAGAGCAGCAAGAGCTTTTGTTCCTGGCACCTTTGGGGTGGGAGGAATCCTTGGACGTTTGGAATTCCAGAGCCTGGCTTTGGCTGAACTCAGCGTCCCAGGCAGATAGTATTGGACTTTGGGAGGCTCTGGAAAGAGACAGCGGCAGCGTTTGTGGGGCTGTGAATGGGGTTGCGTGGCTACTTGAAGAGCAGCAAGAGCTTGTGGTCCTGGCACCTTTGGGGTGGGAGGAATCCTTGGACGTTCGCAACTGGTGACCCTGACTTTAGCTGTAGTCAGCGTCCCAGGCAGATAGTATTGGACTTTGGGAGGCTCTGGAAAGAGACAGCGGCAGCGTTTGTGGGGCTGTGAATGGGGTTGCCTCGCTACTTGAAGAGCAGCAAGAGCTTTTGTTCCTGGCACCTTTGGGGTGGGAGGAATCCTTGGACGTTTGCAATTCCAGAGCCTGGCTTTGGCTGTAGTCAGCGTCCCAGGCAGATAGTATTGGACTTTGGGAGGCTCTGGAAAGAGACAGCGGCAGCGTTTGTGGGGCTGTGAATGGGGTTGCGTGGCTACTTGAAGAGCAGCAAGAGCTTTTGTTCCTGGCACCTTTGGGGTGGGGGGAATCCGTGGACGTTTGCAATTCCAGAGCCTGGCTTTGGCTGTAGTCAGCGTCCCAGGCAGATAGTATTGGACTTTGGGAGGCTCTGGAAAGAGACAGCGGCAGCGTTTGTGGGGCTGTGAATGGGGTTGCGTGGCTACTTGAAGAGCAGCAAGAGCTTTTGTTCCTGGCACCTTTGGTGTGGGGGGATTCCGTGAATGTTTGCAATTGTTGAACCTGGCTCTGGCTCTCCGTCCTAGGCAGATAGTATTGGACTTTGGGAGGCTCTGGAAAGAGACAGTGGCAGCGCTTGTGGGGCTGTGAATGCAGTTGCGTGGTTACTTGAAGAGCAGCAACAGCTTTTGTTCCTGGCACCATTGGGGTGGGAGGAATCCTTGGACGTTTGTAATTGCTGAGCCTGGCTTTCGCTGTATTCAGCATCCCAGGCAGATAGTATTGGACTTTGCGAGTCTCTAGAAATAGAGAGCGGCAGCGTTTGTGGGGCTGTGAATGGGGTTGCGTGGCTACTTGAAGAGCAGCAAGAGCTTGTGGTCCTGGCACCTCTGGGGTGCGAGGAATCCGTGGCCATTCGCAACTGGTGAGCCTGGCTTTGGCTGTACTCAGCGTCCAGGCAGATAGTATTGGACTTTGGGAGGCTCTGGAAAGAGACAGCGGCAGCGTTTGTGGGGCTGTGAATGGGGTTGCGTGGCTACTTGAAGAGCAGCAAGAGCTTTTGTTCCTGGCATCTTTGGGGTGGGAGGAATCCTTGGGCGTTTGCAATTCCTGAGCCTGGTTTTGGCTGTAGTCAGCGTCCCAGGCAGATAGTATTGGACTTTGGGAGGCTCTGGAAAGAGACAGCGGCAGCGTTTGTGGGGCTGTGAATGGGGTTGCGTGGCTACTTGAAGAGCAGCAAGAGCTTTTGTTCCTGGCACCTTTGAGGTGGGGTGAATCCTTGGACGTTCGAATTCTGAGCATGGCTTTGGCTGTATTCAGCGTCCCAGGCAGATAATATTGGACTTTGGGAGGCTCTGGAAAGAGACAGCGGCAGCGTTTGTGGGGCTGTGAATGGGGTTGCGTGGCTACTTGAAGAGCAGCAAGAGCTTTTGTTCCTGGCACCTTTGGGGTGGGAGGAATCCTTGGACGTTTGCAATTCCAGAGCCTGGCTTTGGCTGTAGTCAGCGTCCCAGGCAGATAGTATTGGACTTTGGGAGGCTCTGGAAAGAGACAGCGGCAGCGTTTGTGGGGCTGTGAATGGGGTTGCGTGGCTACTTGAAGAGCAGCAAGAGCTTTTGTTCCTGGCACCTTTGGGGTGGGAGGAATCGTTGGACGTTCGCAACTGGTGAGCCTGGCTTTGGCTGTAGTCAGCGTCCCAGGCAGATAGCATTGGACTTTGGGAGGCTCTGGAAAGAGACAGCGGCAGCGTTTGTGGGGCTGTGAATGGGGTTGCGTGGCTACTTGAAGAGCAGCAAGAGCTTTTGTTCCTGGCACCTTTGGGGTGGGAGGAATCGTTGGACGTTTGCAATTCCAGAGCCTCGTTTTGGCTGTAGTCAGCGTCCCAGGCAGATAGTATTGGACTTTGGGAGGCTCTGGAAAGAGACAGCGGCAGCGTTTGTGGGGCTGTGAATGGGGTTGCGTGGCTACTTGAAGAGCAGCAAGAGCTTTTGTTCCTGGCACCTTTGGGGTGGGAGGAATCCGTGGACATTTGGAATTCCAGAGCCTGGCTTTGGCTGTATACAGCGTCCCAGGCAGATAGTATTGGACTTTGGGAGGCTCTGGAAAGAGACAGCGGCAGCGTTTGTGGGGCTGTGAATGGGGTTGCGTGGCTGCTTGAAGAGCAGCAAGAGCTTTTGTTCCTGGCACCTTTGGGGTGGGGGGATTCCGTGAATGTTTGCAATTGTTGAACCTGGCTCTGGCTCTCCGTCCTAGGCAGATAGTATTGGACTTTGGGAGGCTCTGGAAAGAGACAGCGGCAGCGTTTGTGGGGCTGTGAATGGGGTTGCGTGGCTACTTGAAGAGCAGCAAGAGCTTTTGTTCCTGGCACCTTTGGGGTGGGAGGAACCCTTGGACGTTTGCATTTGCTGAGCCTGGCTTTGGCTGTATTCAGCATCCCAGGCAGATAGTATTGTACTTTGGGAGTCTCTAGAAAGAGACAGCGGCAGCGTTTGTGGGGCTGTGAATGGGGTTGCGTGGCTACTTGAAGAGCAGCAACAGCTTTTAGTCCTGGCTCCTTTGGTTTGGTGGGAATCCGTGGACTTTCGCAACTGGTGAGCCTGGCTTTGGCTGTACTCAGCGTCCCAGGCAGATAGTATTGGACTTTGGGAGGCTCTGGAAAGAGACAGCGGCAGCGTTTGTGGGGCTGTGAATGGGGTTGCGTGGCTGCTTGAAGAGCAGCAAGACCTTTTGTTCCTAGCATCTTTGGGGTGGGAGGAATCCTTGGACGTTTGCAATTCCTGAGCCTGGTTTTGGCTGTAGTCAGCGTCCCAGGCAGATAGTATTGGACTTTGGGAGGCTCTGGAAAGAGACAGCGGCAGCGTTTGTGGGGCTGTGAATGGGGTTGCGTGGCTACTTGAAGAGCAGCAAGAGCTTTTGTTCCTGGCACGTTTGGGGTGGGAGGAATCCTTTATGTTTGCAATACCAGAGCCTGGCTTTGTCTGTACTCAGCGTCCCAGGCAGATAATATTGGACTTTGAGAGGCTCTAGAAATAGAGAGCTCCAGCGTTTGTGGGGCTGTGAATGGGCTTGCGTGGCTACTTGAAGAGCAGCAAGAGCTTGTGGTCCTGGCGCCTTTGGTGTGGGAGGAATCCGTGGACGTTCACAAGTGGTGACCCTGGCTTTGGCTGTAGTCAGCGTCCCAGGCAGATAGTATTGGACTTTGGGAGGCTCTGGAAAGAGACAGCGGCAGCGTTTGTGGGGCTGTGAATGGGGTTGTGTGGCTACTTGAAGAGCAGCAAGAGCTTTTGTTCCTGGCACCTTTGGGGTGGGGGGATTCCGTGAATGTTTGCAATTGTTGAACCTGGCTTTGGCTGTATTCAGCGTCCCAGGCAGATAGTACTGGACTTTGGGAGGCTCTGGAAAGAGACAGCGGCAGCGTTTGTGGGGCTGTGAATGGGGTTGCGTGGCTACTTGAAGAGCAGCAAGAGCTTTTGTTCCTTTCACCTTTGGGGTGGGAGGAATCCTTGGACGTTTGGAATTCCAGAGCCTGGCTTTGGCTGAACTCAGCGTCCCAGGCAGATAGTATTGGACTTTGGGAGGCTCTGGAAAGAGACAGCGGCAGCGTTTGTGGGGCTGTGAATGGGGTTGCGTGGCTACTTGAAGAGCAGCAAGAGCTTGTGGTCCTGGCACCTTTGGGGTGGGAGGAATCCTTGGACGTTCGCAACTGGTGACCCTGACTTTGGCTGTAGTCAGCGTCCCAGGCAGATAGTATTGGACTTTGGGAGGCTCTGGAAAGAGACAGCGGCAGCGTTTGTGGGGCTGTGAATGGGGTTGCGTGGCTACTTGAAGAGCAGCAAGAGCTTTTGTTCCTGGCACCTTTGGGGTGGGAGGAATCCTTGGACGTTTGCAATTCCAGAGCCTGGCTTTGGCTGTAGTCAGCGTCCCAGGCAGATAGTATTGGACTTTGGGAGGCTCTGGAAAGAGACAGCGGCAGCGTTTGTGGGGCTGTGAATGGGGTTGCGTGGCTACTTGAAGAGCAGCAAGAGCTTTTCTTCCTGGCACCTTTGGGGTGGGAGGAATCCTTGGACGTTTGCAATTCCAGAGCCTGGCTTTGGCTGTAGTCAGCGTCCCAGGCAGATAGTATTGGACTTTGGGAGGCTCTGGAAAGAGACAGCGGCAGCGTTTGTGGGGCTGTGAATGGGGTTGCGTGGCTACTTGAAGAGCAGCAAGAGCTTTTGTTCCTGGCACCTTTGGTGTGGGGGGATTCCGTGAATGTTTGCAATTGTTGAACCTGGCTCTGGCTCTCCCTCCTAGGCAGATAGTATTGGACTTTGGGAGGCTCTGGAAAGAGACAGTGGCAGCGCTTGTGGGGCTGTGAATGCAGTTGCGTGGTTACTTGAAGAGCAGCAACAGCTTTTGTTCCTGGCACCATTGGGGTGGGAGGAATCCTTGGACGTTTGTAATTGCTGAGCCTGGCTTTCGCTGTATTCAGCATCCCAGGCAGATAGTATTGTACTTTGGGAGGCTCTAGAAAGAGACAGCGGCAGCGTTTGTGGGGCTGTGAATGGGGTTGCGTGGCTACTTGAAGAGCAGCAAGAGCTTGTGGTCCTGGCACCTCTGGGGTGCGAGGAATCCGTGGCCATTCGCAACTGGTGAGCCTGGCTTTGGCTGTACTCAGCGTCCCAGGCAGATAGTATTGGACTTTGGGAGGCTCTGGAAAGAGACAGCGGCAGCGTTTGTGGGGCTGTGAATGGGGTTGCGTGGCTACTTGAAGAGCAGCAAGAGCTTTTGTTCCTAGCATCTTTGGGGTGGGAGGAATCCTTGGGCGTTTGCAATTCCTGAGCCTGGTTTTGGCTGTAGTCAGCGTCCCAGGCAGATAGTATTGGACTTTGGGAGGCTCTGGAAAGAGACAGCGGCAGCGTTTGTGGGGCTGTGAATGGGGTTGCGTGGCTACTTGAAGAGCAGCAAGAGCTTTTGTTCCTGGCACCTTTGGGGTGGGAGGAATCCTTGGGCGTTTGCAATTCCTGAGCCTGGTTTTGGCTGTACTCAGCGTCCCAGGCAGATAGTATTGGACTTTGGGAGGCTCTGGAAAGAGACAGCGGCAGCGTTTGTGGGGCTGTGAATGGGCTTGCGTGGCTACTTGAAGAGCAGCAAGAGCTTGTGGTCCTGGCGCCTTTGGTGTGGGAGGAATCCGTGGACGTTCACAAGTGGTGACCCTGGCTTTGGCTGTAGTCAGCGTCCCAGGCAGATAGTATTGGACTTTGGGAGGCTCTGGAAAGAGACAGCGGCAGCGTTTGTGGGGCTGTGAATGGGGTTGTGTGGCTACTTGAAGAGCTGGAAGAGGTTTTGTTCCTGGCACCTTTGGGGTGGGGGGATTCCGTGAATGTTTGCAATTGTTGAACCTGGCTTTGGCTGTATTCAGCGTCCCAGGCAGATAGTACTGGACTTTGGGTGTCTCTGGAAAGAGACAGCGGCAGCGTTTGTGGGGCTGTGAATGGGGTTGTGTGGCTACTTGAAGAGCAGCAGGAGCTTGTGGTCCTTTCACATTTGGGGTGGGAGGAATCCTTGGACGTTTGTAATTCCAGAGCCTGGCTGTGGATGTACTCAGCGTCCCAGGCAGATATTATTGAACTTTGGGTGTCTCTGGAAAGAGACAGCGGCAGCGTTTGTGGGGCTGTGAATGGGGTTGCGTGGCTACTTGAAGAGCAGCAAGAGCTTGTGGTCCTGGCACCTTTGGGGTGGGAGGAATCCTTGGACGTTCGCAACTGGTGACCCTGACTTTAGCTGTAGTCAGCGTCCCAGGCAGATAGTATTGGACTTTGGGAGGCTCTGGAAAGAGACAGCGGCAGCGTTTGTGGGGCTGTGAATGGGGTTGCGTGGCTACTTGAAGAGCAGCAAGAGCTTTTGTTCCTGGCACCTTTGGGGTGGGAGGAATCCTTGGACGTTTGCAATTCCAGAGCCTGGCTTTGGCTGTAGTCAGCGTCCCAGGCAGATAGTATTGGACTTTGGGAGGCTCTGGAAAGAGACAGCGGCAGCGTTTGTGGGGCTGTGAATGGGGTTGCGTGGCTACTTGAAGAGCAGCAAGAGCTTTTCTTCCTGGCACCTTTGGGGTGGGAGGAATCCTTGGACGTTTGCAATTCCAGAGCCTGGCTTTGGCTGTAGTCAGCGTCCCAGGCAGATAGTATTGGACTTTGGGAGGCTCTGGAAAGAGACAGCGGCAGCGTTTGTGGGGCTGTGAATGGGGTTGCGTGGCTACTTGAAGAGCAGCAAGAGCTTTTGTTCCTGGCACCTTTGGTGTGGGGGGATTCCGTGAATGTTTGCAATTGTTGAACCTGGCTCTGGCTCTCCGTCCTAGGCAGATAGTATTGGACTTTGGGAGGCTCTGGAAAGAGACAGTGGCAGCGCTTGTGGGGCTGTGAATGCAGTTGCGTGGTTACTTGAAGAGCAGCAACAGCTTTTGTTCCTGGCACCATTGGGGTGGGAGGAATCCTTGGACGTTTGTAATTGCTGAGCCTGGCTTTCGCTGTATTCAGCATCCCAGGCAGATAGTATTGGACTTTGCGAGTCTCTAGAAATAGAGAGCGGCACCGTTTGTGGGGCTGTGAATGGGGTTGCGTGGCTACTTGAAGAGCAGCAAGAGCTTGTGGTCCTGGCACCTCTGGGGTGCGAGGAATCCGTGGCCATTCGCAACTGGTGAGCCTGGCTTTGGCTGTACTCAGCGTCCAGGCAGATAGTATTGGACTTTGGGAGGCTCTGGAAAGAGACAGCGCCAGCGTTTGTGGGGCTGTGAATGGGCTTTCGTGGCTACTTGAAGAGCAGCAAGAGCTTTTGTTCCTAGCATCTTTGGGGTGGGAGGAATCCTTGGGCGTTTGCAATTCCTGAGCCTGGTTTTGGCTGTAGTCAGCGTCCCAGGCAGATAGTATTGGACTTTGGGAGGCTCTGGAAAGAGACAGCGGCAGCGTTTGTGGGGCTGTGAATGGGGTTGCGTGGCTACTTGAAGAGCAGCAAGAGCTTTTGTTCCTGGCACCTTTGCGGTGGGAGGAATCCTTGGACGTTTGCAATTCCTTACCCTGGCTTTGTCTGTACTCAGAGTCCCAGGCAGATAGTATTGGACTTTGGGAGGCTCTGGAAAGAGACAGCGGCAGCGTTTGTGGGGCTGTGAATGGGGTTGCGTGGCTACTTGAAGAGCAGCAAGAGCTTGTGGTCCTGGCACCTTTGGGGTGGGGGGAATCCGTGGACGTTTGCAATTGCTGAGCCTGGCTCCGGCTCTACTCAGCGTCCCAGGCAGATAGTATTGGACTTTGGGAGGCTCTGGAAAGAGACAGCGGCAGCGTTTGTGGGGCTGTGAATGGGGTTGCGTGGCTACTTGAAGAGCAGCAAGAGCTTTTGTTCCTGGCACCTTTGGGGTGGGAGGAATCCTTGGACGTTTGCAATTCCAGAGCCTGGCTTTGGCTGTATTCAGCGTCCCAGGCAGATAGTATTGGACTTTGGGAGGCTCTGGAAAGAGACAGCGGCAGCGTTTGTGGGGCTGTGAATGGGGTTGCGTGGCTACTTGAAGAGCAGCAAGAGCTTTTGTTCCTGGCACCTTTGGGGTGGGGGGAATCCGTGGACGTTTGCAATTGCTGAGCCTGGCTCAGGCTCGGCATCCCAGGCAGATAGTATTGGACTTTGGGAGTCTCTGGAAAGAGACAGCGGCAGCGTTTGTGGGGCTGTGAATGGGGTTGCGTGGCTACTTGAAGAGCAGCAAGAGCTTTTGTTCCTGGCACCTTTGGGGTGGGAGGAATCCTTGGACGTTTGGAATTCCAGAGCCTGGCTTTGGCTGTACTCAGCGTCCCAGGCAGATAGTATTGGACTTTGGGAGGCTCTGGAAAGAGACAGCGGCAGCGTTTGTGGGGCTGTGAATGGGGTTGCGTGGCTACTTGAAGAGCAGCAAGAGCTTTTGGTCCTGGCACCTTTGGGGTGGGAGGAATCCTTGGACGTTCGCAACTGGTGAGCCTGGCTTTGGCTGTAGTCAGCGTCCCAGGCAGATAGCATTGGACTTTGGGAGGCTCTGGAAAGAGACAGCGGCAGCGTTTGTGGGGCTGTGAATGGGGTTGCGTGGCTACTTGAAGAGCAGCAAGAGCTTTTGTTCCTGGCACCTTTGGGGTGGGAGGAATCCTTGGACGTTTGCAATTCCAGAGCCTCGTTTTGGCTGTAGTCAGCGTCCCAGGCAGATAGTATTGGACTTTGGGAGGCTCTGGAAAGAGACAGCGGCAGCGTTTGTGGGGCTGTGAATGGGGTTGCGTGGCTACTTGAAGAGCAGCAAGAGCTTTTGTTCCTGGCACCTTTGGGGTGGGAGGAATCCGTGGACGTTTGCAACTGGTGAGCCTGGCTTTGGCTGTAGTCAGCGTCCCAGGCAGATAGTATTGGACTTTGGGAGGCTCTGGAAAGAGACAGCGGCAGCGTTTGTGGGGCTGTGAATGGGGTTGCGTGGCTACTTGAAGAGCAGCAAGAGCTTGTAGTCCTGGCACCTTTGGGGTGGGGGGAATCCGTGAATGTTTGCAATTGTTGAACCTGGCTTTGGCTCTCAGCGTCCCAGGCAGATAGTATTGGACTTTGGGAGGCTCTGGAAAGAGACAGCGGCAGCGTTTGTGGGGCTGTGAATGGGGTTGCGTGGCTACTTGAAGAGCAGCAAGAGCTTTTGTTCCTGGCACCTTTGGGGTGGGAGGAATCCTTGGACGTTTGCAATTGCTGAGCCTGGCTTTGGCTGTAGTCAGCGTCCCAGGCAGATAGTATTGGACTTTGGGAGGCTCTGGAAAGAGACAGCGGCAGCGTTTGTGGGGCTGTGAATGGGGTTGCGTGGCTACTTGAAGAGCAGCAAGAGCTTTTGTTCCTGGCACCTTTGGGGTGGGAGGAATCCTTGGACGTTTGCAACTGGTGACCCTGGCTTTGGATATACTCAGCGTCCCAGGCAGATAGTATTGGACTTTGGGTGTCTCTGGAAAGAGACAGCGGCAGCGTTTGTGGGGCTGTGAATGGGGTTGCGTGGCTACTTGAAGAGCAGCAAGAGCTTTTCTTCCTGGCACCTTTGGGGTGGGAGGAATCCTTGGACGTTTGCAATTCCAGAGCCTGGCTTTGGCTGTAGTCAGCGTCCCAGGCAGATAGTATTGGACTTTGGGAGGCTCTGGAAAGAGACAGCGGCAGCGTTTGTGGGGCTGTGAATGGGGTTGCGTGGCTACTTGAAGAGTAGCAAGAGCTTTTGTTCCTGGCACCTTTGGTGTGGGGGGATTCCGTGAATGTTTGCAATTGTTGAACCTGGCTCTGGCTCTCCCTCCTAGGCAGATAGTATTGGACTTTGGGAGGCTCTGGAAAGAGACAGTGGCAGCGCTTGTGGGGCTGTGAATGCAGTTGCGTGGTTACTTGAAGAGCAGCAACAGCTTTTGTTCCTGGCACCATTGGGGTGGGAGGAATCCTTGGACGTTTGTAATTGCTGAGCCTGGCTTTCGCTGTATTCAGCATCCCAGGCAGATAGTATTGGACTTTGCGAGTCTCTAGAAATAGAGAGCGGCACCGTTTGTGGGGCTGTGAATGGGGTTGCGTGGCTACTTGAAGAGCAGCAAGAGCTTGTGGTCCTGGCACCTCTGGGGTGCGAGGAATCCGTGGCCATTCGCAACTGGTGAGCCTGGCTTTGGCTGTACTCAGCGTCCAGGCAGATAGTATTGGACTTTGGGAGGCTCTGGAAAGAGACAGCGGCAGCGTTTGTGGGGCTGTGAATGGGGTTGCGTGGCTACTTGAAGAGCAGCAAGACCTTTTGTTCCTAGCATCTTTGGGGTGGGAGGAATCCTTGGACGTTTGCAATTCCTGAGCCTGGTTTTGGCTGTAGTCAGCGTCCCAGGCAGATAGTATTGGACTTTGGGAGGCTCTGGAAAGAGACAGCGGCAGCGTTTGTGGGGCTGTGAATGGGGTTGCGTGGCTACTTGAAGAGCAGCAAGAGATTTTGTTCCTGGCACCTTTGGGGTGGGAGGAATCCGTGGACGTTTGCAATTCCAGAGCCTGGCTTTGTCTGTACTCAGCGTCCCAGGCAGATAGTATTGGACTTTGGGAGGCTCTGGAAAGAGACAGCGGCAGCGTTTGTGGGGCTGTGAATGGGGTTGCGTGGCTACTTGAAGAGCAGCAAGAGCTTGTGGTCCTGGCACCTTTGGGGTGGGGGGAATCCGTGGACGTTCGCAACTGGTGAGCCTGGCTTTGGCTGTACTCAGCGTCCCAGGCAGATAGTATTGGACTTTGGGAGGCTCTGGAAAGAGACAGCGGCAGCGTTTGTGGGGCTGTGAATGGGGTTGCGTGGCTACTTGAAGAGCAGCAAGAGCTTTTGTTCCTGGCACCTTTGGGGTGGGAGGAATCCTTGGACGTTTGCAATTGCAGAGCCGGGCTTTGGCTGTATTCAGCGTCCCAGGCAGATAGTATTGGACTTTGGGAGGCTCTGGAAAGAGACAGCGGCAGCGTTTGTGGGGCTGTGAATGGGGTTGCGTGGCTACTTGAAGAGCAGCAAGAGCTTTTGTTCCTGGCACCTTTGGGGTGGGAGGAATCCTTGGACGTTTGTAATTCCAGAGCCTGGCTTTGGATGTACTCAGCGTCCCAGGCAGATAGTATTGAACTTTGGGAGGCTCTGGAAAGAGACAGCGGCAGCGTTTGTGGGGCTGTGAATGGGGTTGCGTGGCTACTTGAAGAGCAGCAAGAGCTTTTGGTCCTGGCACCTTTGGGGTGGGAGGAATCCCTGGACATTTGCAATTGCTGAGCCTGGCTTTGGCTGTAGTCAGCGTCCCAGGCAGATAGTATTGGACTTTGGGAGGCTCTGGAAAGAGACAGCGGCAGCGTTTGTGGGGCTGTGAATGGGGTTGCGTGGCTACTTGAAGAGCAGCAAGAGCTTTTGTTCCTGGCACCTTTGGGGTGGGAGGAATCCTTGGACGTTTGGAATTCCAGAGCCTGGCTTTGGCTGAACTCAGCGTCCCAGGCAGATAGTATTGGACTTTGGGAGGCTCTGGAAAGAGACAGCGGCAGCGTTTGTGGGGCTGTGAATGGGGTTGCGTGGCTACTTGAAGAGCAGCAAGAGCTTTTGTTCCTGGCACCTTTGGGGTGGGGGGAATCCGTGGATGTTTGCAACTGCTGAGCCTGGCTTTGGCTATAGTCAGCGTCCCAGGCAGATAGTATTGGACTTTGGGTGTCTCTAGAAAGAGACAGCGGCAGCGTTTGTGGGGCTCTGAATGGGGCTGCGTGGCTACTTGAAGAGCAGCAAGAGTTTGTGGTCCTGGTGCCTTTCGTGTGGGGGTGAATCCGTGAATGTTTGCAATTGTTGAACCTGGCTCTGGCTCTCCGTTCTAGGCAGATAGTATTGGACTTTGGGAGGCTCTGGAAAGAGACAGCGGCAGCGTTTGTGGGGCTGTGAATGGGGTTGCGTGGCTACTTGAAGAGCAGCAAGAGCTTTTGTTCCTGGCACCTTTGCGGTGGGAGGAATCCTTGGACGTTCGCAACTGCTGAGCCTGGCTTTGGCTGTAGTCAGCGTCCCAGGCAGATAGTATTGGACTTTGGGTGTCTCTAGAAAGAGACAGCGGCAGCGTTTGTGGGGCTGTGAATGGGGTTGCGTGGCTACTTGAAGAGCAGCAAGAGATTTTGCTCCTGGCACGTTTGGGGTGGGGGGAATCCTTGGGCGTTCGCAATTCCTGAGCCTGGCTTTGGCTGTAGTCAGCGTCCCAGGCAGATAGTATTGGACTTTGGGAGGCTCTGGAAAGAGACAGCGGCAGCGTTTGTGGGGCTGTGAATGGGGTTGCGTGGCTACTTGAAGAGCAGCAAGAGCTTTTGTTCCTGGCACCTTTGGGGTGGGAGGAATCCTTGGACGTTTGCAATTCCAGAGCCTGGCTTTGGCTGTAGTCAGCGTCCCAGGCAGATAGTATTGGACTTTGGGAGGCTCTGGAAAGAGACAGCGGCAGCGTTTGTGGGGCTGTGAATGGGGTTGCGTGGCTACTTGAAGAGCAGCAAGAGCTTTTGTTCCTGGCACCTTTGGTGTGGGGGGATTCCGTGAATGTTTGCAATTGTTGAACCTGGCTCTGGCTCTCCGTCCTAGGCAGATAGTATTGGACTTTGGGAGGCTCTGGAAAGAGACAGTGGCAGCGCTTGTGGGGCTGTGAATGCAGTTGCGTGGTTACTTGAAGAGCAGCAACAGCTTTTGTTCCTGGCACCATTGGGGTGGGAGGAATCCTTGGACGTTTGTAATTGCTGAGCCTGGCTTTCGCTGTATTCAGCATCCCAGGCAGATAGTATTGGACTTTGCGAGTCTCTAGAAATAGAGAGCGGCAGCGTTTGTGGGGCTGTGAATGGGGTTGCGTGGCTACTTGAAGAGCAGCAAGAGCTTGTGGTCCTGGCACCTCTGGGGTGCGAGGAATCCGTGGCCATTCGCAACTGGTGAGCCTGGCTTTGGCTGTACTCAGCGTCCCAGGCAGATAGTATTGGACTTTGGGAGGCTCTGGAAAGAGACAGCGGCAGCGTTTGTGGGGCTGTGAATGGCATTGCGTGGCTGCTTGAAGAGCAGCAAGACCTTTCGTTCCTAGCATCTTTGGGGTGGGAGGAATCCTTGGGCGTTTGCAATTCCTGAGCCTGGTTTTGGCTGTAGTCAGCGTCCCAGGCAGATAGTATTGGACTTTGGGAGGCTCTGGAAAGAGACAGTGGCAGCGTTTGTGGGGCTGTGAATGGGGTTGCGTGGCTATTTTAAGAGCAGCAAGAGCTTTTGTTCCTGGCACGTTTGGGGTGGGAGGAATCCTATATGTTTGCAATACCAGAGCCTGGCTCTGTATGTACTCAGCGTCCCAGGCAGATAATATTGGACTTTGAGAGGCTCTAGAAATAGAGAGCTCCAGCGTTTGTGGGGCTGTGAATGGGCTTGCGTGGCTACTTGAAGAGCAGCAAGAGCTTGTGGTCCTGGCGCCTTTGGGGTGCGAGGAATCCGTGGACGTTCACAACTGGTGACCCTGGCTTTGGCTCTAGTCAGCGTCCCAGGCAGATAGTATTGGACTTTGGGAGGCTCTGGAAAGAGACAGCGGCAGCGTTTGTGGGGCTGTGAATGGGGTTGCGTGGCTACTTGAAGAGCAGCAAGAGCTTTTGTTCCTGGCACCTTTGGGGTGGGGGGATTCCGTGAATGTTTGCAATTGTTGAACCTGGCTTTGGCTGTATTCAGCGTCCCAGGCAGATAGTACTGGACTTTGGGAGGCTCTGGAAAGAGACAGCGGCAGCGTTTGTGGGGCTGTGAATGGGGTTGCGTGGCTACTTGAAGAGCAGCAAGAGCTTTTGTTCCTTTCACCTTTGGGGTGGGAGGAATCCTTGGACGTTTGGAATTCCAGAGCCTGGCTTTGGCTGTAGTCAGCGTCCCAGGCAGATAGTATTGGACTTTGGGAGGCTCTGGAAAGAGACAGCGGCAGCGTTTGTGGGGCTGTGAATGGGGTTGCGTGGCTACTTGAAGAGCAGCAAGAGCTTGTGGTCCTGGCACCTTTGGGGTGGGAGGAATCCTTGGACGTTCGCAACTGGTGACCCTGACTTTAGCTGTAGTCAGCGTCCCAGGCAGATAGTATTGGACTTTGGGAGGCTCTGGAAAGAGACAGCGGCAGCGTTTGTGGGGCTGTGAATGGGGTTGCGTGGCTACTTGAAGAGCAGCAAGAGCTTTTGTTCCTGGCACCTTTGGGGTGGGAGGAATCCTTGGACGTTTGCAATTCCAGAGCCTGGCTTTGGCTGTAGTCAGCGTCCCAGGCAGATAGTATTGGACTTTGGGAGGCTCTGGAAAGAGACAGCGGCAGCGTTTGTGGGGCTGTGAATGGGGTTGCGTGGCTACTTGAAGAGCAGCAAGAGCTTTTGTTCCTGGCACCTTTGGGGTGGGAGGAATCCTTGGACGTTTGCAATTCCAGAGCCTGGCTTTGGCTGTAGTCAGCGTCCCAGGCAGATAGTATTGGACTTTGGGAGGCTCTGGAAAGAGACAGCGGCAGCGTTTGTGGGGCTGTGAATGGGGTTGCGTGGCTACTTGAAGAGCAGCAAGAGCTTTTGTTCCTGGCACCTTTGGTGTGGGGGGATTCCGTGAATGTTTGCAATTGTTGAACCTGGCTCTGGCTCTCCGTCCCAGGCAGATAGTATTGGACTTTGGGAGGTTCTGGAAAGAGACAGCGGCAGCGTTTGTGGGGCTGTGAATGGGGTTGCGTGGCTACTTGAAGAGTAGCAAGAGCTTTTGTTCCTGGCACCTTTGGGGTGGGAGGAATCCTTGGACGTTTGTAATTGCTGAGCCTGGCTTTGGCTGTAGTCAGCGTCCCAGGCAGATAGTATTGGACTTTGGGAGGCTCTGGAAAGAGACAGCGGCAGCGTTTGTGGGGCTGTGAATGGGGTTGCGTGGCTACTTGAAGAGCAGCAAGAGCTTTTGTTCCTGGCACCTTTGAGGTGGGAGGAATCCGTGGACGTGTGCAATACCAGAGCCTGGCTTTGTCTGTACTCAGCGTCCCAGGCAGATAATATTGGACTTTGGGAGGCTCTGGAAAGAGACAGCGGCAGCGTTTGTGGGGCTGTGAATGGGGTTGCGTGGCTACTTGAAGAGCAGCAAGAGCTTTTGTTCCTGGCACCTTTGGGGTGGGAGGAATCCTTGGACGTTTGCAATTCCAGAGCCTGGCTTTGGCTGAAATCAGCGTCCCAGGCAGATAGTATTGGACTTTGGGAGGCTCTGGAAAGAGACAGCGGCAGCGTTTGTGGGGCTGTGAATGGGGTTGCGTGGCTACTTGAAGAGCAGCAAGAGCTTTTGTTCCTGGCACCTTTGGGGTGGGAGGAATCCTTGGACGTTTGCAATTCCAGAGCCTGGCTTTGGCTGTATTCAGCATCCCAGGCAGATAGTATTGGACTTTGGGAGGCTCTGGAAAGAGACAGCGGCAGCGTTTGTGGGGCTGTGAATGGGGTTGCGTGGCTACTTGAAGAGCAGCAAGAGCTTTTGTTCCTGGCACCTTTGGGGTGGGAGGAATCCTTGTGTGTTTGCAATTCCTTACCCTGGCTTTGTCTGTACTCAGAGTCCCAGGCAGATAATATTGGACTTTGGGAGGCTCTGGAAAGAGACAGCGGCAGCGTTTGTGGGGCTGTGAATGGGGTTGCGTGGCTACTTGAAGAGCAGCAAGAGATTTTGCTCCTGGCACCATTGGGGTGGGGGGAATCCTTGGGCGTTCGCAATTCCTGAGCTTGGCTTTGGCTGTAGTCAACGTCCCAGGCAGATAGTATTGGACTTTGGGAGGCTCTGGAAAGAGACAGCGGCAGCGTTTGTGGGGCTGTGAATGGGGTTGCGTGGCTACTTGAAGAGCAGCAAGAGCTTTTGTTCCTGGCACCTTTGGGGTGGGAGGAATCCTTGGACGTTTGCAATTCCAGAGCCTGGCTTTGGCTGTAGTCAGCGTCCCAGGCAGATAGTATTGGACTTTGGGAGGCTCTGGAAAGAGACAGCGGCAGCGTTTGTGGGGCTGTGAATGGGGTTGCGTGGCTACTTGAAGAGCAGCAAGAGCTTGTAGTCCTGGCACCTTTGGGGTGGGAGGAATCCTTGGACGTTCGCAATTCCAGAGCCTGGCTTTGGCTGTAGTCAGCGGCCCAGGCAGATAGCATTGGACTTTGGGAGGCTCTGGAAAGAGACAGCGGCAGCGTTTGTGGGGCTGTGAATGGGGTTGCGTGGCTACTTGAAGAGCAGCAAGAGCTTTTGTTCCTGGCACCTTTGGGGTGGGGGGAATCCGTGAATATTTGCAATTGTTGAACCGAGCTCTGGCTCTCCGTCCCAGGCAGATAGTATTGGACTTTGGGAGGCTCTGGAAAGAGACAGCGGCAGCGTTTGTGGGGCTGTGAATGGGGTTGCGTGGCTACTTGAAGAGCAGCAAGAGCTTTTGTTCCTGGCACCTTTGGGGTGGGAGGAATCCTTGGACGTTTGTAATTGCTGAGCCTGGCTTTCGCTGTATTCAGCGTCCCAGGCAGATAGTATTGGACTTTGGGAGGCTCTGGAAAGAGACAGCGGCAGCGTTTGTGGGGCTGTGAATGGGGTTGCGTGGCTACTTGAAGAGCAGCAAGAGCTTGTGGTCCTGGCACCTTTGGGGTGGGAGGAATCCGTGGCCATTCGCAACTGGTGAGCCTGGCTTTGGCTGTACTCAGCGTCCCAGGCAGATAGTATTGGACTTTGGGAGGCTCTGGAAAGAGACAGCGCCAGCGTTTGTGGGGCTGTGAATGGGCTTTCGTGGCTACTTGAAGAGCAGCAAGAGCTTTTGTTCCTGGCACCTTTGCGGTGGGAGGAATCCTTGGACGTTCGCAACTGTTGACCCTGGCTTTGGCTGTAGTCAGCGGCCCAGGCAGATAGCATTGGACTTTGGGAGGCTCTGGAAAGAGACAGCGGCAGCGTTTGTGGGGCTGTGAATGGGGTTGCGTGGCTACTTGAAGAGCAGCAAGAGATTTTGCTCCTGGCACCTTTGGGGTGGGGGGAATCCGTGGACGTTCGCAATTCTTGAGGCTGGATTTGTCTGTACTCAGCGTCCCAGGCAGATAGTATTGGACTTTGGGAGGCTCTGGAAAGAGACAGCGGCAGCGTTTGTGGGGCTGTGAATGGGGTTGCGTGGCTATTTTAAGAGCAGCAAGAGCTTTTGTTCCTGGCACGTTTGGGGTGGGAGGAATCCTTTATGTTTGCAATACCAGAGCCTGGCTTTGTCTGTACTCAGCGTCCCAGGCAGATAATATTGGACTTTGAGAGGCTCTAGAAATAGAGAGCTCCAGCGTTTGTGGGGCTGTGAATGGGCTTGCGTGGCTACTTGAAGAGCAGCAAGAGCTTGTGGTCCTGGCACCTTTGGGGTGGGAGGAATCCTTGGACGTTCGCAACTGGTGACCCTGGCTTTGGCTGTAGTCAGCGTCCCAGGCAGATAGTATTGGACTTTGGGAGGCTCTGGAAAGAGACAGCGGCAGCGTTTGTGGGGCTGTGAATGGGGTTGCGTGGCTACTTGAAGAGCAGCAAGAGCTTTTGTTCCTGGCACCTTTGGGGTGGGAGGAATCCTTGGACGTTTGCAATTCCAGAGCCTGGCTTTGGCTGTATTCAGCATCCCAGGCAGATAGTATTGGACTTTGGGAGGCTCTGGAAAGAGACAGCGGCAGCGTTTGTGGGGCTGTGAATGGGGTTGCGTGGCTACTTGAAGAGCAGCAAGAGCTTGTGGTCCTGGCACCTTTGGGGTGGGAGGAATCCTTGGACGTTTGCAATTCCAGAGCCTGGCTTCGGCTGTAGTCAGCGTCCCAGGCAGATAGTATTGGACTTTGGGAGGCTCTGGAAAGAGACAGCGGCAGCGTTTGTGGGGCTGTGAATGGGGTTGCGTGGCTACTTGAAGAGCAGCAAGAGCTTTTGTTCTTGGCACCTTTGGGGTGGGAGGAATCCTTAGACGTTCGCAACTGCTGAACCTGGCTTTGGCTGTAGTCAGCGTCCCAGGCAGATAGTATTGGACTTTGGGAGGCTCTGGAAAGAGACAGCGGCAGCGTTTGTGGGGCTGTGAATGGGGTTGCCTCGCTACTTGAAGAGCAGCAAGAGCTTTTGTTCCTGGCACCTTTGGGGTGGGAGGAATCCTTGGACGTTCGCAACTGGTGACCCTGACTTTAGCTGTAGTCAGCGTCCCAGGCAGATAGTATTGGACTTTGGGAGGCTCTGGAAAGAGACAGCGGCAGCGTTTGTGGGGCTGTGAATGGGGTTGCGTGGCTACTTGAAGAGCAGCAAGAGCTTTTCTTCCTGGCACCTTTGGGGTGGGAGGAATCCTTGGACGTTTGCAATTCCAGAGCCTGGCTTTGGCTGTAGTCAGCGTCCCAGGCAGATAGTATTGGACTTTGGGAGGCTCTGGAAAGAGACAGCGGCAGCGTTTGTGGGGCTGTGAATGGGGTTGCGTGGCTACTTGAAGAGTAGCAAGAGCTTTTGTTCCTGGCACCTTTGGTGTGGGGGGATTCCGTGAATGTTTGCAATTGTTGAACCTGGCTCTGGCTCTCCCTCCTAGGCAGATAGTATTGGACTTTGGGAGGCTCTGGAAAGAGACAGTGGCAGCGCTTGTGGGGCTGTGAATGCAGTTGCGTGGTTACTTGAAGAGCAGCAACAGCTTTTGTTCCTGGCACCATTGGGGTGGGAGGAATCCTTGGACGTTTGTAATTGCTGAGCCTGGCTTTCGCTGTATTCAGCATCCCAGGCAGATAGTATTGGACTTTGCGAGTCTCTAGAAATAGAGAGCGGCAGCGTTTGTGGGGCTGTGAATGGGGTTGCCTGGGTACTTGAAGAGCAGCAAGAGCTTTTCTTCCTGGCGCCTTTGGGGTGCGAGGAATCCGTGGCCATTCGCAACTGGTGAGCCTGGCTTTGGCTGTACTCAGCGTCCCAGGCAGATAGTATTGGACTTTGGGAGGCTCTGGAAAGAGACAGCGGCAGCGTTTGTGGGGCTGTGAATGGCGTTGCGTGGCTACTTGAAGAGCAGCAAGACCTTTTGTTCCTAGCATCTTTGGGGTGGGAGGAATCCTTGGGCGTTTGCAATTCCTGAGCCTGGTTTTGGCTGTACTCAGCGTCCCAGGCAGATAGTATTGGACTTTGGGAGGCTCTGGAAAGAGACAGCGGCAGCGTTTGTGGGGCTGTGAATGGGGTTGCGTGGCTATTTTAAGAGCAGCAAGAGCTTTTGTTCCTGGCACGTTTGGGGTGGGAGGAATCCTTTATGTTTGCAATACCAGAGCCTGGCTTTGTCTGTACTCAGCGTCCCAGGCAGATAATATTGGACTTTGAGAGGCTCTAGAAATAGAGAGCTCCAGCGTTTGTGGGGCTGTGAATGGGCTTGCGTGGCTACTTGAAGAGCAGCAAGAGCTTGTGGTCCTTTCACCTTTGGGGTGGGAGGAATCCTTGGACGTTCACAAGTGGTGACCCTGGCTTTGGCTGTAGTCAGCGTCCCAGGCAGATAGTATTGGACTTTGGGAGGCTCTGGAAAGAGACAGCGGCAGCGTTTGTGGGGCTGTGAATGGGGTTGCGTGGCTACTTGAAGAGCTGCAAGAGGTTTTGTTCCTGGCACCTTTGGGGTGGGAGGATTCCGTGAATGTTTGCAATTGTTGACCCTGGCTTTGGCTGTATTCAGCGTCCCAGGCAGATAGTACTGGACTTTGGGAGGCTCTGGAAAGAGACAGCGGCAGCGTTTGTGGGGCTGTGAATGGGGTTGCGTGGCTACTTGAAGAGCAGCAAGAGCTTTTGTTCCTTTCACCTTTGGGGTGGGAGGAATCCTTGGACGTTTGGAATTCCAGAGCCTGGCTTTGGCTGAACTCAGCGTCCCAGGCAGATAGTATTGGACTTTGGGAGGCTCTGGAAAGAGACAGCGGCAGCGTTTGTGGGGCTGTGAATGGGGTTGCCTGGCTACTTGAAGAGCAGCAAGAGCTTGTGGTCCTGGCACCTTTGGGGTGGGAGGAATCCTTGGACGTTCGCAACTGGTGACCCTGACTTTAGCTGTAGTCAGCGTCCCAGGCAGATAGTATTGAACTTTGGGAGGCTCTGGAAAGAGACAGCGGCAGCGTTTGTGGGGCTGTGAATGGGGTTGCGTGGCTACTTGAAGAGCAGCAAGAGCTTTTGTTCCTTTCACCTTTGGGGTGGGAGGAATCCTTGGACGTTTGGAATTCCAGAGCCTGGCTTTGGCTGTAGTCAGCGTCCCAGGCAGATAGTATTGGACTTTGGGAGGCTCTGGAAAGAGACAGCGGCAGCGTTTGTGGGGCTGTGAATGGGGTTGCGTGGCTACTTGAAGAGCAGCAAGAGCTTTTGTTCCCAGCACCTTTGAGATGGGGGGAATCCGTGGATGTTTGCAACTGCTGAGCCTGGCTTTGGCTATAGTCAGCGTCCCAGGCAGATAGTATTGGACTTTGGGAGGCTCTAGAAAGAGACAGCGGCAGCGTTTGTGGGGCTGTGAATGGGGTTGCGTGGCTACTTGAAGAGCAGCAAGAGCTTTTGTTCCTGGCACCTTTGGGGTGGGGGGAATCCGTGAATGTTTGCAATTGTTGAACCTGGCTTTGGCTGTACTCAGCGTCCCAGGCAGATAGTATTGGACTTTGGGAGGCTCTGGAAAGAGACAGCGGCAGCGTTTGTGGGGCTGTGAATGGGGTTGCGTGGCTACTTGAAGAGCAGCAAGAGCTTTTGTTCCTGGCACCTTTGGGGTGGGAGGAATCCGTGGACGTTTGCAACTGCTGAGCCTGGCTTTGGCTGTAGTCAGCGTCCCAGGCAGATAGTATTGGACTTTGGGAGGCTCTGGAAAGAGACAGCGACAGCGTTTGTGGGGCTGTGAATGGGGTTGCATGGCTACTTGAAGAGCATCAAGAGATTTTGATCCTGGCACCTTTGGGGTGGGAGGAATCCGTGGACGTTTGCAATTCCAGAGCCTGGCTTTGGCTGTACTCAGCGTCCCAGGCAGATAGTATTGGACTTTGGGAGGCTCTGGAAAGAGACAGCGGCAGCGTTTGTGGGGCTGTGAATGGGGTTGCGTGGCTACTTGAAGAGCAGCAAGAGCTTTTGTTCCTGGCACCTTTGGGGTGGGAGGAATCCTTGGACGTTTGCAATTCCAGAGCCTGGCTTTGGCTGAACTCAGCGTCCCAGGCAGATAGTATTGGACTTTGGGAGGCTCTGGAAAGAGACAGCGGCAGCGTTTGTGGGGCTGTGAATGGGGTTGCGTGGCTACTTGAAGAGCAGCAAGAGCTTGTGGTCCTGGCACCTTTGGGGTGGGAGGAATCCTTGGACGTTTGTAATTCCAGAGCCTGGCTTTGGATGTACTCAGCGTCCCAGGCAGATAGTATTGAACTTTGGGAGGCTCTGGAAAGAGACAGCGGCAGCGTTTGTGGGGCTGTGAATGGGGTTGCGTGGCTACTTGAAGAGCAGCAAGAGCTTTTGTTCCTGGCACCTTTGGGGTGGGAGGAATCCTTGGACGTTTGCAATTCCAGAGCCTGGCTTTGGCTGAACTCAGCGTCCCAGGCAGATAGTATTGGACTTTGGGAGGCTCTGGAAAGAGACAGCGGCAGCGTTTGTGGGGCTGTGAATGGGGTTGCGTGGCTACTTGAAGAGCAGCAAGAGCTTTTGTTCCTGGCACCTTTGGGGTGGGAGGAATCCTTGGACGTTTGCAATTCCAGAGCCTGGCTTTGGCTGTACTCAGCGTCCCAGGCAGATAGTATTGGACTTTGGGAGGCTCTGGAAAGAGACAGCGGCAGCGTTTGTGGGGCTGTGAATGGGGTTGCGTGGCTACTTGAAGAGCAGCAAGAGCTTTTGTTCCTGGCACCTTTGGGGTGGGGGGAATCCGTGGACGTTCGCAACTGGTGAGCGTGGCTCAGGCTCGGCCGCCCAGGCAGATAGTATTGGACTTTGGGAGGCTCTGGAAAGAGACAGCGGCAGCGTTTGTGGGGCTGTGAATGGGGTTGCGTGGCTACTTGAAGAGCAGCAAGAGCTTTTGTTCCTGGCACCTTTGGGGTGGGAGGAATCCTTGGACGTTTGGAATTCCAGAGCCTGGCTTTGGCTGTAGTCAGCGTCCCAGGCAGATAGTATTGGACTTTGGGAGGCTCTGGAAAGAGACAGCGGCAGCGTTTGTGGGGCTGTGAATGGGGTTGCGTGGCTACTTGAAGAGCAGCAAGAGCTTGTGGTCCTGGCTCCTTGGGTGTGGGAGGAATCCTTGGGCGTTCGCAATTCCAGAGCCTGGCTTTGTCTGTACTCAGCGTCCCAGGCAGATAGCATTGGACTTTGGGAGGCTCTGGAAAGAGACAGCGGCAGCGTTTGTGGGGCTGTGAATGGGGTTGCGTGGCTACTTGAAGAGCAGCAAGAGCTTTTGTTCCTGGCACCTTTGGGGTGGGGGGAATCCTTGGACGTTTGGAATTGCTGAGCCTGGCTTTGGCTGTAGTCAGCGTCCCAGGCAGATAGTATTGGACTTTGGGAGGCTCTGGAAAGAGACAGCGGCAGCGTTTGTGGGGCTGTGAATGGGGTTGCGTGGCTACTTGAAGAGCAGCAAGAGCTTTTGTTCCTGGCACCTTTGCGGTGGGGTGAATCCTTGGACGTTTCGAATTCTGAGCATGGCTTTGGTTGTATTCAGCGTCCCAGGCAGATAGTATTGGACTTTGGGAGGCTCTGGAAAGAGACAGCGGCAGCGTTTGTGGGGCTGTGAATGGGGTTGCGTGGCTACTTGAAGAGCAGCAAGAGCTTTTGTTCCTGGCACCTTTGGGGTGGGAGGAATCCTTGGACGTTCGCAACTGGTGACCCTGGCTTTGGCAGTACTCAGCATCCCAGGCAGATAGTATTGGACTTTGGGAGTCTCTGGAAAGAGACAGCGGCAGCGTTTGTGGGGCTGTGAATGGGGTTGCGTGGCTACTTGAAGAGCAGCAAGAGCTTTTGTTCCTGGCACCTTTGGGGTGGGAGCAATCGTTGGACTTTTGCAACTGGTGACCCTGGCTTTGGCTGTAGTCAGCGTCCCAGGCAAATAGTACTTGACTTTGGGAGGCTCTGGAAAGAGACAGCGGCAGCGTTTGTGGGGCTGTGAATGGGGTTGCGTGGCTACTTGAAGAGCAGCAAGAGCTTTTGTTCCTGGCACCTTTGGGGTGGGAGGAATCCGTGGACGTTCGCAACTGGTGAGCCTGGCTTTGGCTGTAGTCAGCGTCCCAGGCAGATAGCATTGGACTTTGGGAGGCTCTGGAAAGAGACAGCGGCAGCGTTTGTGGGGCTGTGAATGGGGTTGCGTGGCTACTTGAAGAGCAGCAAGAGCTTTTGTTCCTGGCACCTTTGGGGTGGGAGGAATCCTTGGACGTTTGCAATTACTGAGCCTGGTTTTGGCTGTAGTCAGCGTCCCAGGCAGATAGTATTGGACTTTGGGAGGCTCTGGAAAGAGACAGCGGCAGCGTTTGTGGGGCTGTGAATGGGGTTGCGTGGCTACTTGAAGAGCAGCAAGAGCTTTTGTTCCTGGCACCTTTGGGGTGGGAGGAATCCTTGGACGTTTGCATTTCCAGAGCCTGGCTTTGGCTGTACTCAGCGTCCCAGGCAGATAGTATTGGACTTTGGGAGGCTCTGGAAAGAGACAGCGGCAGCGTTTGTGGGGCTGTGAATGGGGTTGCGTGGCTACTTGAAGAGCAGCAAGAGCTTTTGTTCCTGGCACCTTTGGGGTGGGAGGAATCCTTGGACGTTTGGAATTCCTGAGCCTGGCTTTGGCTGTATTCAGCGTCCCAGGCAGATAGTATTGGACTTTGGGAGGCTCTGGAAAGAGACAGCGGCAGCGTTTGTGGGGCTGTGAATGGGGTTGCGTGGCTACTTGAAGAGCAGCAAGAGCTTGTGGTCCTGGCACCTTTGGGGTGGGAGGAATCCTTGGACGTTCGCAACAGGTGACCCTGGCTTTGGCAGTACTCAGCATCCCAGGCAGATAGTATTGGACTTTGGGAGTCTCTGGAAAGAGACAGCGGCAGCGTTTTTGGGGCTGTGAATGGGCTTGCATGGCTACTTGAAGAGCAGCAAGAGGTTTTGTTCCTGGCACCTTTGGGATGGGAGGAATCCTTGGACGTTTGGAATTCCTGAGCCTGGCTTTGGCTGTATTCAGCGTCCCAGGCAGATAGTATTGGGCTTTGGGAGTCTCTGGAAAGAGGCAGCGGCAGCGTTTGTCGGGCTGTGAATAGGGTTGCGTGGCTACTTGAAGAGCAGCAAGAGCTTGTGGTCCTGGCTCCTTGGGTGTGGGAGGAATCCTTGGGCGTTCGCAATTCCAGAGCCTGGCTTTGGCTGCAGTCAACGTCCCAGACAGATAGTATTAGACTTTGGGAGGCTCTGGAAAGAGACAGCGGCAGCGTTTGTGGGGCTGTGAATGGTGTTGCGTGGCTACTTGAAGAGCAGCAAGAGCTTTTGTTCCTGGCGCCTTTGGGGTGGGGGGAATCCTTGGACGTTTGCAACTGCTGAGCGTGGCTGAGTCTCGGAGGCCCTGGCAGATAGAATTAGACTATGGGAGTCTCTGGAAAGAGACAACGCCAGCGTTTGTGGGGCTGTGAATGGGGTTGCGTGGCTACCTGAAGAGCAGCAAGAGCTTTTGGTCCTGGCACCTTTGGTGTGGGAGGAATCTTTGGACGTTTGGAATTCCTGAGCCTGGCTTTGGCTGTAGTCAGCATCCCAGTTAGATAGTATTGGACTTTGAGAGTCTCTGGAAAGAGACAGCGGCAGCGTTTGTGGGGCTGTGAATGGGGTTGCGTGGCTACTTGAAGAGCAGCAAGAGCTTCTGGTCCTGGCACCTTTGGGGTGGGGGGAATCCGTGGACGTTCGCAACTGCTGAGCGTGGATCAGGCTCGGCGTCCCAAGTAGGTAGTATGGGACTTTGGGTGTCTCTAGAAAGAGACAGCGGGAGCGTTTGTGGGGCTGTGAATGGGATTGCATAGCTACTTTAAAGAGCAGCAAGAGCTTTTGTTCCTGGCACTTTTGGGGTGGGAGGAATCCTTGGACGTTTGCAACTGCTGAGCCTGGCTTTGGCTGTACTCACTGTCCCAGGCAGATATAATTGGACTTTGGGTGTCTCTGGAAAGAGACAGCGCCAGCGTTTGTGGGGCTGTGAATGGGGTTGCGTGGCTACTTGAAGAGCAGCAAGAGCTTTTGTTCCTGGCACCTTTGAGGTGGGGGGAATCCGTGGACGTTCGCAACTGCTGAGCCTGATTTTGGCTGTATTCAGCATCCCAGGCAGATAGTATTGGACTTTGGGAGTCTCTGGAAAGAGACAGCGGCAGCGTTTGTGGGGCTGTGAATGGGGTTGCGTGGCTACTTGAAGAGCAGCAACAGCTTTTGTTCCTGGCACCTTTGGGGTGGGAGGAATCCTTGGACGTTTGGAATTCCAGAGCCTGGCTTTGGCTGTAGTCAGCGTCCCAGGCAGATAGTATTGGACTTTGGGAGGCTCTGGAAAGAGACAGCGGCAGCGTTTGTGGGGCTGTGAATGGGGTTGCGTGGCTACTTGAAGAGCAGCAAGAGCTTTTGTTCCTGGCACCTTTGGGGTGGGAGGAATCCTTGGACGTTTGCAATTCCAGAGCCTGGCTTTGGCTGTACTCAGCGTCCCAGGCAGATAGTATTGGACTTTGGGAGGCTCTGGAAAGAGACAGCGGCAGCGTTTGTGGGGCTGTGAATGGGGTTGCGTGGCTACTTGAAGAGCAGCAAGAGCTTTTGTTCCTGGCACCTTTGGGGTGGGAGGAATCCTTGGACGTTTGCAATTCCAGAGCCTGGCTTTGGCTGTACTCAGCGTCCCAGGTAGATAGTATTGGACTTTGAGAGTCTCTGGAAAGAGACAGCGGCAGCGTTTGTGGGGCTGTGAATGGGGTTGCGTGGCTACTTGAAGAGCAGCAACAGTTTTTGTTCCTGGCACCTTTGGGGTGGGGGGATTCCATGAATATTTGCAATTGTTGCACCGAGCTCTGGCTCTCCGTCCCAGGAAGATAGTATTGGACTTTGGGAGGCTCTGGAAAGAGACAGCGGCAGCGTTTGTGGGGCTGTCAATGGGGTTGCGTGGCTACTTGAAGAGCAGCAAGAGCTTGTGGTCCTGGCTCCTTGGGTGTGGGAGGAATCCTTGGGCGTTCGCAATTCCAGAGCCTGGCTTTGGCTGTACTCAACGTCCCAGACAGATAGTATTGGACTTTGGGAGGCTCTGGAAAGAGACAGCGGCAGCGTTTGTGGGGCTGTGAATGGGGTTGCGTGGCTACTTGAAGAGCAGCAAGAGCTTTTGTTCCTGGCACCTTTGGGGTGGGGGGAATCCTTGGACGTTCGCAGTTGTTGAACCTGCCTCTGGCTCTCCGTCCTAGGCAGATAGTACTGGACTTTGGGAGGCTCTAGAAAGAGACAGCGGCAGCGTTTGTGGGGCTGTGAATGGGGTTGCGTGGCTACTTGAAGAGCAGCAAGAGCTTTTGTTCCTTGCACCTTTGGGGTGGGAGGAATCCTTGGACGTTTGGAATTCCTGAGCCTGGCTTTGGCTGTATTCAGCGTCCCAGGCAGATAGTATTGGACTTTGGGAGGCTCTGGAAAGAGACAGCGGCAGCGTTTGTGGGGCTGTGAATGGGGTTGCGTGGCTACTTGAAGAGCAGCAAGAGCTTTTGTTCCTGGCACCTTTGGGGTGGGAGGAATCCTTGGACGTTCGCAACAGGTGACCCTGGCTTTGGCAGTACTCAGCATCCCAGGCAGATAGTATTGGACTTTGGGAGTCTCTGAAAGAGACAGCGGCAGCGTTTTTGGGGCTGTGAATGGGCTTGCATGGCTACTTGAAGAGCAGCAAGAGGTTTTCTTCCTGGCACCTTTGGGGTGGGAGGAATCCTTGGACGTTTGCAACTGGTGACCCTGGCTTTGGCTGTATTCAGCGTCCCAGGCAGATAGTATTGGACTTTGGGAGGCTCTGGAAAGAGACAGCGGCAGCGTTTGTGGGGCTGTGAATGGGGTTGTGTGGCTACTTGAAGAGCAGCAAGAGCTTTTGTTCCTGGCACCTTTGGGATGGGAGGAATCCTTGGACGTTTGGAATTCCAGAGCCTGGCTTTGGCTGTATTCAGCGTCCCAGGCAGATAGTATTGGGCTTTGGGAGTCTCTGGAAAGAGGCAGCGGCAGCGTTTGTCGGGCTGTGAATAGGGTTGCGTGGCTACTTGAAGAGCAGCAAGAGCTTGTGGTCCTGGCTCCTTGGGTGTGGGAGGAATCCTTGGGCGTTCGCAATTCCAGAGCCTGGCTTTGGCTGCAGTCAACGTCCCAGACAGATAGTATTGGACTTTGGGAGTCTCTGGAAAGAGACAGCGGCAGCGTTTGTGGGGCTGTGAATGGTGTTGCGTGGCTACTTGAAGAGCAGCAAGAGCTTTTGTTCCTGGCGCCTTTGGGGTGGGGGGAATCCTTGGACGTTTGCAACTGCTGAGCGTGGCTGAGTCTCGGAGGCCCTGGCAGATAGAATTAGACTATGGGAGTCTCTGGAAAGAGACAACGCCAGCGTTTGTGGGGCTGTGAATGGGGTTGCGTGGCTACCTGAAGAGCAGCAAGAGCTTTTGGTCCTGGCACCTTTGGTGTGGGAGGAATCTTTGGACGTTTGGAATTCCTGAGCCTGGCTTTGGCTGTAGTCAGCATCCCAGTTAGATAGTATTGGACTTTGAGAGTCTCTGGAAAGAGACAGCGGCAGCGTTTGTGGGGCTGTGAATGGGGTTGCGTGGCTACTTGAAGAGCAGCAAGAGCTTCTGGTCCTGGCACCTTTGGGGTGGGGGAATCCGTGGACGTTCGCAACTGCTGAGCGTGGATCAGGCTCGGCGTCCCAAGTAGGTAGTATGGGACTTTGGGTGTCTCTAGAAAGAGACAGCGGGAGCGTTTGTGGGGCTGTGAATGGGATTGCATAGCTACTTTAAAGAGCAGCAAGAGCTTTTGTTCCTGGCACTTTTGGGGTGGGAGGAATCCTTGGACGTTTGCAACTGCTGAGCCTGGCTTTGGCTGTACTCAGTGTCCCAGGCAGATATAATTGGACTTTGGGTGTCTCTGGAAAGAGACAGCGCCAGCGTTTGTGGGGCTGTGAATGGGGTTGCGTGGCTACTTGAAGAGCAGCAAGAGCTTTTGTTCCTGGCACCTTTGAGGTGGGGGGAATCCGTGGACGTTCGCAACTGCTGAGCCTGATTTTGGCTGTATTCAGCATCCCAGGCAGATAGTATTGGACTTTGGGAGTCTCTGGAAAGAGACAGCGGCAGCGTTTGTGGGGCTGTGAATGGGGTTGCGTGGCTACTTGAAGAGCAGCAACAGCTTTTGTTCCTGGCACCTTTGGGGTGGGAGGAATCCTTGGACGTTTGGAATTCCAGAGCCTGGCTTTGGCTGTAGTCAGCGTCCCAGGCAGATAGTATTGGACTTTGGGAGGCTCTGGAAAGAGACAGCGGCAGCGCTTGTGGGGCTGTGAATGGGGTTGCGTGGCTACTTGAAGAGCAGCAAGAGCTTTTGTTCCTGGCACCTTTGGGGTGGGAGGAATCCTTGGACGTTTGCAATTCCAGAGCCTGGCTTTGGCTGTACTCAGCGTCCCAGGTAGATAGTATTGGACTTTGAGAGTCTCTGGAAAGAGACAGCGGCAGCGTTTGTGGGGCTGTGAATGGGGTTGCGTGGCTACTTGAAGAGCAGCAAGAGCTTTTGCACCTGGCCCCTTTCTTGTGGGAGGAATCCCTGGACGTTTCCAATTCCTGAGCCTGGCTCTCATTCTGTGTCCCAGGCAGATAGTATTGGACTTTGGGAGGCTCTGGAAAGAGACAGCAGCAGCGTTTGTGGGGCTGTGATTCTTGGGAGTCCCAGGACTCTTCCGTGTAGATCCCCAAAGGGGCCAGTGTCTGCTCTCCTGAAGGCCAGGGCGAGGAGAGGGGCTGAGATGGAATTTTGGTGGAGACCCTCCTCTCCTGGTCCCACACACCCCCGTGCTGCAGAGGGCTGTGATCCTGGGGAGGCTCTCTGGGGTGGGGGAGGGAGTTACCTGTGCTGCCCGCGGGAGAAGTGGCCCCAGCCAGGATGTGCCTCATATTTAGGGAATCTCTTCTTCAAGGAAACCCAGAGCCCTTCCCCACTCCCCTCCAGTTGGGGAGCACTCCGGGGTGGCCCCAAGAGCTGTGTGGTGGTAGCATGCCCCTGAAGTGTGCCAGGCCCTCGCTGCCACCCTGCTACATCCCCTCCTGTGGAGCAGATGGCTGGGGAAGTTCCTGGCGTTGGGGCTGAGCTGCTGCCCACGCCTGCCTGCCACCTTGGCAGACCTTGCTTCCCAGTGAGCGGACAAAGAGTCAAGAGTTTTGGGGGCTGCATCTGCCCCAGCAAGGGCAGCCACGACTCAGGGCAATCACAGCCTTTCAGTGCCTTCTGGGCCCCAGAGACAGATGCAAAGATGAAAATCTCAGAGAGATTTAGATTGGAAAATGCTGGTAAGCAGGAGGTGGCTCTTTGGTACTTCCCAAAGGCTCCCTCTGAGCAGCAGACACTCATCGGAGATCCCAGGCCATGCCAGGCATCAATGCAGCCCTTTCTATCCTTCCCCATCATTCCAGGGAGCAGGAGGCAGGATGTTTGTGAGCAGCTTTCTGGTATCTAGAGGATAATACAACCCTTTCAGGGCTTTTGGGAAAATCCCCCCTTGGCCCAGTAGCTGGCAAAGCTCCGGCCCTCACCCGCCTCACTGGCAACAAGACGGGAGCAGGCTTGTGTGCTGCTTGTGTCACAGCTCACAACATCTGCCTGCTTAATCTGAGATGCGTGGCACCTCTGGTACTGAGCCGTGTTCCCATGGTTCATACTACATCCCCATCAATATTGCAGGGGCCCGCACTGCAGCCAGCACAGCGTAACCTGCTCTACCACTGCGGCTGTATTGCAGGGTGTTATCAGCTCATCCCTCTATGAGAGCTGCTCTGTGCCAGGCATCAGCCTGCGCTGGGGCTGGGGAGGGATTGAGAGGCTGAATCTGTGATAGATCCTCACTAGGCGATCGGTGTTTAAAGTCTTTGATCCGGTGCTTCTTGATTGTATTCCAGCCTCTCGATGGAATTTGTCACATGTAACCGAGCCCCACTGATCCATCCTGGCCATATATAATGGATGGCAGCGGAGTGAAGGAACACAAACATGGCTGTGTATCGGTAACAGATGTCCGGGCAGTGGTGCAGCAGGTCTTTCTGCCGAAGATCCCCCCTGCCAGTACATGCCCTCTGTGCCAGCCAGTGCAAAACCCTTCCTCTGTCCCCAAAACCTGGCCTGGCCATTGCAAGGGCAGGTATCGTGACCAGCTTTGGCCATTGTCTGCTGGCCTGAGGAGCGAGATGAGGCTTGGAGCCAAGTCACCAAGCTGCTATTTCCAGGAGCAGCGCTGGTGCCACCCACTGAGCCCTGGCACTGCCACTCGATGCCCCCATCAAATATTAATGCAATGCTCATTGCACTCTCTGTCCTGCTCCAGCGCTGCAGCTGTGGCCCCTGCCCACTCCAGGGCTGCCCAACTCCTCTGACCTCCCCTTCTGCCCGGTAGTGCACATCGCTCCCTGTGCAGGGACTTTGGGGGTGCAGCTGCACCCACCTTTGGGTGTTGCCCGGGCTGGGCAGGACCCTACCTCCTGCGCACAGCAGGCGGCTCCCGGGTGCCTCCTGTCCCCAGCGGCCGGCTCAGCCCCCTGCGGCAGGTAAGCACCTCCCCATCCCCCGGGAAAGCCAGCCCGTCGCCCCCCGGGGAGCAGGGCAGGCGGGCCGGGGGCATGGGGCGCCCGGAGTAGGGCTGGCGGCGATGGGGGCGGCCCCGGGCTCAATCCTCGGCTGCGAGGGCATCGCGATGTCCCGCGGGGGGAGAGGGGGCAGCAGGGGCTCTGGCAGCTCCGTCCCGTCTTCTGAAGGAAACGCCGCCCCGTGGGTCTTTCCCGGGGAGAGTTCCCCGCAAGGACCGGAGTGATGTGCCGGGCATCCTCACGGGGCACCCCTCATCCGGTCACGCGTTGGGGGCCGTGGGGGTGTTGGGGGCCCATCTCCCCTTGCCATCTCCCCTCCTCCAGGAGGAGGCCTGCGCTTCTCCCCCCGGCAGCCACCCGTCCCGGCAGGGGATGGAGCCCGGCAGGTCGGTGCCGACGGACCTGAAACTCCGCAAGCCCTCACAGAGGGCCAGGATCCCGGCGCCCTTCTTCGCCCACCCGGTAGGTCGCTGGCTCCGCCCGCGGCCCCCAGCTCGTCCCCTCGGCTGGCACCCCCTCCCCCCGAGACCCCCGTGACTCTGCCCGCGCAGGGTGGGGCGGCCGAACCGGCGGACCTCCCCAGGCCGGACCCTGCGGAGGCAGACGCGGACTCCCTGGTGCCCACGCACGACGAGCGGGGCCGCCCCATCCCCGAGTGGAAGCGGCAGGTGATGGTGCGGCGGCTGCGGGCCCGGCTGGCGGAGGAGGAGGCGGCGGGTGGTCAGGTACGGGGCGTCCCGGGGATGGGCGGACTCCTGCTGCCTGCCCGGGGGAACGCTGACGGCCCGTCTCTGCAGGACGCGGGCTCTTGGCGCTTCTCGCCGTCCCGCCAGGCCGTGCTGGGCCCCTTCGGGGAGCTGCTGACCGAGGCAGACCTGCAGCAGCTGGAGCGAGCGGTGGAGAGCCTGCGGCTGCGGCGGCGGGGCGAGGCGTATCAGGGCGAGCTACGGCGCCTGGCGCGGGAGCTGCGGGCCCTCCTGCCCGCCCCGCTGCTCAGCATCACCGTGCGCAGCCCCCCGCCCGCCCCCGGGCAGCCCCTGCCCCTCTGGTGTGGCCGCCTGGCCGGTGCCGTCAGCAGCCTGGCCGCGCTACTGGCCCACGCCGAGGGGGCGCGGGTCGCCTCCCCCGCGGCCGCTACCGCCGCCGCTCCCCCCGCCGCCGCCTGCGGGCAGCCCCGGGAGCCGGCGGGCAGCCTGGCGCAGCGGGAGATCCGACAGTGCGGGGTCTGCGTCCGCAGCCTCCGCGGCGCCTTCGAGCCCGCCTGGGGGACGGCGGAGGGGAAAGCGGCCGGGAGAAGCGGTGCGGAGGCCGCCAGCGACTCGGGCATCAGCTGCGAGGAGGCGTTTTCCGACGGCGGCGGCTCCCTGGGGCCGGGGCCGGAGTGGGGCAGCCTGAGGAAGGAGCGGATCGTGATGCTCTTCCTGAGCCACTGGAGACGGTCCGCCTACGGCCCCCCCCCGCCGGCCGCCGGGGACCCCCGGGAGGCAGCGGGGACCGGAGCGGGGAGTGCGGCCCGCCTGGTGCGGCAGAGGGCGGCCATCCAGCGGCTTCTGGGCGGCTGGCGGGACGCTGCCTCCCGCCGCGCCCCGTCACCGCCGCCCCCCGCCGCCAGCCGCGTCCCGCTCTCCCCGGAGCAGTTCGTGGCGAGGGGCGGGGGGGCACCGGCCGACTACGAGAGCCTGTCGCTGGAGCTCTTCATGCTGGGCTATTTCCGCATCCTGGAGCAGGAGCTGCCCCCCGAGGAGCGCCGCGGCCGCCACCTCCTCTGCTTCGAGGTATTCGAGCAGCTGGGCCGGCACGGCTGGCGGGCGGTGCGCTCCTTCCACCGCGCCGTCACCGACGAGATCGCCGCCGGCCGGCGGGGCTGGCGGGACGGCTTCGACGACATCAAGGCGAGGTATTTCGGATCCCCCCAAAGCTCGGCCCGGGGGCCGGAGGAGGCCGAGGGAGAGGGGGAGGAGATCTGCCGATACATCGACCGCAGCTTCGCCTTCTGGAAGGAGAAGGAAGCCGAGATTTTCAGCTCGGAGGAGTGATGCCCGCTGGCGGGGAGGGCGGAGGGCTGCGTGGAGCCGCGGGCTGCAATAAACGCCTTTTCGGTTCTGTCCGAGCTGAGCGAGGCTTCCCGAGGCGATGGAGAAAGCTTTTGGGCGGAGGGGGACCGCCCCGGCACCCCGACCCGCCCGACCTCCCCGAGATCGGTGTCTTGGCCCCCGGCCCCCCGCGGCGAGGCGGCTGCCGCCGTTTATTTGTGGCCGCCGAGGAGTGAGATAACATCCTATATTTAACACTCGGCATCGGCAGACACAGGCGGGGGGAGGAGGGACATCGCGGGGACCCCCAGCGACCGATGGGGCGGAGGGGGAGGGGATGCTGGCGGGAGCCTTTTCCCCCAGGCTTGCGGTGCCCGGCTGGCCGCGGAGGGATGATTTCCAAAAAGCAGCAAAGCCGCGGGGCGACGGGGATGGGCAGCAGCGGGCAGCTCTGCCCGTACGGTGCCTTTAAGAGCAGGGAGCCGTGACCCGGCGCCGCCTAAAAATAGTGTGTGTCCCCCGTGCCGGATGGGTCCCGTGTCGCGCCGGGCTGTCCCGCCCCAGTGCCGGGACCACGGCCACTTCCCCCCCGGCAGGCCGGCCGGCCAGAGGGCTGCAAAGCCCAGGTGAGAGCGGGAGGGAGCGAGCCGGAGCGGGGTTCAGTCCATCCCCAAAACCAGCCCCACCCCCGAAAAATCGGCGGCAGCCCCGGTAGGGCAGCTCGGAGCGTGGGGAGGAGAAATCACGGACACGCGTGGAAGTGGGAGTGGGGTGCTCCAGGGAGCACTACTCGGGCCCCTGCTGGTGCCTGTAAATCAGGTGCTGAGAAGGTGCGATCTTGCCGGGGAGGAGGCGGGGAGAGGGAGATGTCATTGCCTTTTCCTGGCAGGGACTTCCTTGCCACACTGTGCTCGGGCTCTGTCCACCAGCAAGGCCCCGCAGCCATCCCCAGCGCCATGGTGAGGAACGTGGACGACTTTGACTTCTGCCTGCCTTCACACGCCCAAGGCATGCTGGAGGGGCTGCAGCAGCTGCGCGCCAACCCCAAACTGGCAGATGTGATGCTGGTGGCAGGTGGGCAGGAGTTCCCCTGCCACCGCAGCATCTTGGCCCTCTGCAGCCCCTACTTCCATGCCATGTTCTCTGGCGACTTCGCCGAGAGCATCGCTGCGCGGGTGGAGCTGAAGGAGGTGGACCCCAGCACACTGGAGATGCTGCTCGACTTTGCCTACACAGGGAAGGTCACCATCAACCAGGGCAATGTGGAGGGGCTGATGCGGACATCCAGCCAGCTCCACTTCCCGACTATCCAGAAGGTCTGCAGCCGCTACCTCCGGCAGCAGATGGATGCCACCAACTGCCTAGGTATCTGTGAGTTCGGCGAGAGCCACGGCTGCCCCGAGGTCTCCTCCAAGGCCTGGTCTTTCTTGCAGGAGAACTTTGAAGCCGTCTCTCAGCAGGAAGAGTTCCTCCAGCTCTCCAAGGAGAGGCTGGCTGTCTACCTCTCCAATGATCAGCTACAGGTGCAGGAGGAACAGAGCCTGGCCGAGGCCGTGCTGCGCTGGGTACGCCATGACCCAGGGCCCCGAGCCCAATTCCTGCCCGAGCTGCTGGAGCTGGCCCACCTTGTTTCGCTGCCCGACCAGTACCTGCAGAACCTGCTTGCCACCGAGCCCCTCGTCCGTGACTCAGATGCCAGCAAGGCCCTCGTCGCCCGATCCTGCGCCACAGTGGGTACCCTCTGCCCCAATTCCCCCTGCCCCGAGCCAGGGTGGAGGCTCAGCTTGGAGCCTGATGGTGCTGCCCTGGCTTCTCCCTCAGGGGCAGAGCAATGCTGGTGCCCAGAAGAACCCCGCAACCCCACTGCAGAAGCTGGAGGAGGTGCTGGTGGTGGTTGGTGGCCGCGTGCTGGAGGAGAGCGAGGATGAGGACGGAGGGCTGGAGATGCCGGCTGCCCCCAGGAACTTCGCCTTCTATAACCCCAAAAGCAGTAAGTGCCCACAGCAGGGATGGGGCCAGTGCCCTCCACCCCCACGTGTTAATTAACCCTCAAATTATTAATTACCCCAAAGCCAGCTCTTGCCAAACAATCTGGTGTCAGGAGGGGCACTGGGCAGGGGGAGGGAGGGAAGAGTGAAACAGGGCTGGCTTAAAAGCGTTATCGCTGGCTGAGGGGGGTCATCGCTTGGCTCCGCTGGGTTTCAGGGCGATGGATGGCTCTGCCTGACTTTCCTGATTACAACAAATGGGGCTTTTCCCTGGTGGCTCTGAACAATGATGTGTACGTCACAGGTGGGTGCCAGGGCTGCCTGTGTGGGGTGGGGGTGCTCAAGGAGTGGGAATGGAGGATGGGGGACAAAGATGTGGGCACGGGGCACTGGTGTGGGGCTGGGGGCTACCCTCCTCTCTGAGCAAAGCCCTCTCTTTGCTCCCCTCTTGGGCGGATCTGGCCACTGGCAAGGGATGCCCAGGGACAGCTGCGCTCAGAGCAGGTGGCCTGCCTGACCCATTCCTCCCCAGGTGGCTCCCGGGGGTCCCAGAACGACACGTGGTCAACAACTCAGGCCTGGCGCTTCTGCCCCAGGGATGGCACCTGGAAGCCCATCGCTTCCATGCTGAGAGCCCGGACAAACCACACCAGCGCTGTCCTCAATGGCGAGATCTACGTCATTGGAGGTAAGGCCACGAAGACCCAGCAGATGCTGCTGAGGTGGGGGTCCATGGGTGCCCTGGAGCAGTAGGATGGCTGCAGCATCCTGCCACCCTGCAGGGACGTCAGTGGATGCAGTGGAGGTGGAGCGCTACGACCCCTACAACAAGAGCTGGTGCGCCATCAGCCCAGCCCTCAAGTATGTGAGCAATTTTGCGGCCGCCAGCTGCTTGGGCAAGCTCTACCTGGTGGGCTCCTGCGCTGTCAAGTACAACGCACTCACCCTGCAGTGCTACAACCCTGTCCAAGGTGAGAGCTGGCCCCACCACCACACCCCCAACCAATGCCTTCCTGGGGAGCAGGACTGAGGGGGGCCCCCAGGGAGGTGACATCCTGTGCCGCCAAGCATGATCCCACGGGATGCAACCAGGTGCTAACAGGGTCCGGCAATGGCTGCGACATGGGGCCGGGGGCCAGCCAGGAGCACGGCTCCCAGTAGCACGGACCTGAGTCACAGACCTCCAGCACAGCCTGGACCTGGGCTTCAGTGGAGCAGGATCCCCAGGGCAGAGGGATGGGAGAGGCCACCCGGCTTAGGGAGAAAGTAAATGCCTGTGACAACACCACCTCCTCGGGCAGCCTCTGCACAGCCCGCGGTGGTCTCTCCCATCCTACACCACCACTGTAAACAATATCCCCACCACTTTTTTTTATGCAAGAGCCTTGTCTGGGATGGGGACTGCAGGTGCCTGGCTGCTCTGTCCCCTCCCTTTCAAACTCCCCCTTAAATAGCCACGGGCTTGGCAATGCTTTTTTCGGTCACTGGCAGCTGCATTGAGAGCCAAGGGTGGGACGCGCTGCTGACAGCTGCTCCTTGCAGATTTGTGGAGTGTGATCACATCCCCCTTCATCCCCAAGTACCTCTCGGCCCCACGCTGTGCCACCCTGCATGGGCTCATCTACCTCATCGGGGACAACACCAAGAAGGTCCATGTGTACAACCCGGAGGCCAACATCTGGCAGAAGGTAGCAGGATGTGGGGCCGGCTGCAATCCCCCTCCCAGGGAGGTGGGGCAGCTGTTCCCTCCCCAACAGCACCCCACAACCATACACTCACACCCCCCCCGGGTGCCAGCACCCTCTCTCCCTCCTGCCCGCTCATCCCTTGGCTCTATTAATGCCTGCGGAGCTGAAGATGCCCCAATCCTTCCTTCCCTGCTCCCTTGTCACACCCACACTGGGAGCATGGCTTTTGCACTAAGCTATTGATTTTAAGCAGCGTTCACACTGCAGAAGCCCACAGGACCCCCGCCTTTTCCAGCACCACCCTGCTGCGGGGTGTGCAGGGCTCTGCCTATGCAGTCCAGCAAAATCCTGCCTGTCCCCTCGGCCCTCCAGTCCCCCCTGCTCCCTGCAGCACCCTCAACCTTGCTCCCGTACAAGCACAACACAGGGACGCTGCTAAAAGCAAGACATGGCCCAGGGGCCCCCAAACCTCACAGAGAGGACAGGGCAGAGGGACGTGACGGGTGGGTCAATGTCCTCTGCAGTGGGAGCAAGAGGTCCCCAGGGGGTCCCTGCACATCTTGCCTTGCTTCTCGCACAGGTGCAGCTCCTGCACACGCTCCATGAGAACGGCGGGATGGTGCCACTGGGCGACCGGCTCTTCGTCACTGGTGGCCACTGGAAGGGCATGGATGGGGACTACCGGGTGGAGATGGAGGTATATGACTGCGCCAAGGACCTCTGGATGCGGGAGGGCTCCCTGCCCTGCCTCTGGCTCTTCCACAGCTCCTCTTCTGTCTTCATGGACACCTCCAAGTGGACGGAGGCTTTCCAGGGTGACCACGGGTGGTAGGAAAGCCCACAGCATCGCCTGTCACCTTGCACAGCTGCTCTTGCCCTCTCGCCTTTCTCCCCGCTGCCAGTTCAGCTCTGCAGGGGGAGATGGAAACCCCTCTGCAAGCCTGGCTGGGGTGTCGGGAGCGTGTTCCCCCCCGCCACTGCAGGGAAAAGGCTTTTCCTTATAAACATGCTTTGGCTAACACTCGCTTTTAGTTTGTTGGGTTTTTTTAAGAACTGCCTTTTTCCCCCTCCAAAACCCCAAAGCTTTTAGGGTATTTTAAGGCCTCCCAAAGCGTGGCCCATCCCATCAGAGACTGGCATTGCTGCCTGGTGGCCATGGCCTTTTTCCCCATCACATTGACATCCAGCATGGGGAAACACGAGTAGGATCAGGGGAATCTCTCTTTCCCAACACCCAAAGCTCTCCAGCACCTTGGTGGCTCACACTGAAGTGTCAGGCCCACTCCAGTGCCCCGTGGAGCGGAATGACAGGAGATAAACCAGCTTTTCGGTGCTTTGTGTGCTTGGGTGGCACAGTGGCCTGCGGTGGGGTGCTTCATCTTGGTTTCTCTCCCAGGATGTGCAGCATGCGCCCCTGGGAAGTGACTGGAGAGTCATGGTGAAGCAGCCAGCACCTCAGTGGCTCCCGGTGCCAGGACAGAACCGGGCAGTGCCTCCTGCCCCATCCCCATCTCTGCTGGTACCTGGTGGCAGAGGACACTCCCAACGCTTCCCCAACAGCCCAACCCACCACCAGCACTGGGATGTCATAGCTCTGCCAGCGTCGTTTGGTGGTTAATCTGTTCTGTGTTAGGTTTTTTATTATTTTTGAAGCATTAAACACACACACCAAGGAGCTCTGCGGGCCATGGGGGGAGCCCCCCGGGTTGGGGGGAGCATCCCCCGCCGCCGGCACCCTGCGCTGCTCCCCACGGGCCGCGCGGGACTTTACACACGGGGATCCCCGCGTCCCGCAGGGGAGAGCGGGGCCTCTCCCGCGGCAGCAGCGCTACCCCTGGCGGGGCTCCCCGAGCCCCAGCAGCGGGGCGGGCCCCGCGGCGCCCTCGCAAGCGCCGAGGCGGGGCCGGGGCCGCCCTCCCGGCAGCGGCGGGATGCGGCTGGCGGAGCTGTGCCTGGCGCTCCTCTGTGCCGCCGCCGGGCCCGGCTCCCTGGGGGCGGCCCGGGAGCAGTCACCGGGCTCGGGAGCAGCCGCGCAGAGAGCAGCGGAGGCGGGACGCGGGGGGCCGGGGCCGGCCGCCCCCCGGGGTGGCGGCGTGGACCCCCGCCAGGCATGGATGCTGCTGGCCGGGAGCCCCGGGCAGGCGAGCGGCAGCCGGGCCCGGGGAAGGATGGGCACAGTACGCGATAGGATGGGGACTGGCAGAGCACCGGTACCGGCCAGTGGCCAATCTGCAGGAAAATCACCCCAGGCTGCCTTGCAAGTCGGTGTGCCAGGCGCTTCCCCCGGGGCACCCGCCGTGCTGGAAGAGCTGCTGAGAGCGCTGCAGCTCCTGCTGAAAGGTACCCACCGTCACCGGGGAGAGGGGGCCGAGAGGGATCTCAAGGCAGGAGCAGGGGACAGCAGGGAGGAGGCACAGCGGGGCTGGGCAGCAGAGCCAGGTGCTGTCTCATCTTGAGACCAGGAAAAGCCGAGGTTCCTTCCTAAAGCCAAGCCCTGGTGGGGTTGTCGGGTCAGGCATGGTGAAGGAGCAGGTGAAGACACACAGGAAGGCCTGGGAAGGGCATGAGGAAGAGGAGGAAAGTGTTGAAGGCAACCCACAGGCTGGGTCCCATCATCGCGTGGAAGCAGCCTTCCACTGCCGGACACGTGAAAACATCTCCATCAACCAGAGAGCGTGGCAGGAGCTGCGGCTCTACTACATCGTGAGTGCCCAGCCTGCCCCATCTTCCTGCCCATGAAGGCACCCACCCTGGTGCTCATTCTCTAACCCAAGCCTTTCCCAATCCCCAGCCAGAGAGGGAGGGGATGTTCCACCGTGGCTCAGGGCTGAACCTGACCAGCGGGCAGTACACAGCCCCCATTGCAGGGTACTACACCTTCACCGCCACGCTGCACATTGGTAAGCCCTTGGGCAACCCCCACGGCCCCGCCAGGGAGGTCCAGGATGGCTCTCACCCTCCCCTCTGTCCCAGTGCGCAGAGAGCAGCGGAGGAAGGGGCAGCCATGCAGGGGAAATCGTCTGCGGGTGCTGATTTGCGTGCAGTCCCACTGCCAGCAAAACAGGTAGGGCAGGGCAAAGCCAGGAGAGGAGAGGGACCCTGGGCAAGCGAGGAAGGAAGGAGTCCAGCATCCCCAGGGGAAGGAAGGACATGCTCTCCCCAGCACTACCCTCCCTCTTCTGCAGCAACTTGGAGACCGTGTCCTGGCTGGAGAGTGGTGGTGACCTTTTCACCATCTCCGTTTCTGGAGTCCTTTACCTGCAGGTTAGTGGTGCCAGCTCCGCTCAGGACTGTGCCAGGGAGGACGGTGCCTCCCATGGTCCCAGCTCTAGGGCTGGCTACCAAGTCTGTTTCTCAGCCCAGCTCTGAGCCCAGAGGACACTCAGGGTTGAGGGCTGCTGGGACACCACAGCACATACCATGGCTGGGCTGCCCTACTGGCCTCTACATCATCCTTTTCCCAGAAGGAAGGGGGAGCTTCCTTCCTGAGCTGCGCACAAGGGAGAGTGCTCTCCTTTGCTCTGCCAGGCTGTGCTCAGTGCCTGGAGGGGAGGTGTCCCAGCCCTGTTAAGCCCTCTCTCCCTCCAGACTGGGCAGTATGCCTCTGTTTTCGTGGACAACACTGCAGGCTCTCCCCTCACCATTCAAAGCGGCTCCGATTTCAGCGCCATTCTGCTGGGAGTGTGAAAAAGCACTGGGCACCACACAGGAGCAGCTGGACCCTTCCCTCTGCCAGCCCCTGTCACGCCTCCCCTGCTCAGCACCAAGCCCAGGGAAGACCTTTCGCTGCTGCGGGAGCTGCAGTCTGGTCCAATACTGCTCATGCTGCAGAGCCATCTGAAGCTTGACAAAAGGATGATAATAATAATAAAAACGAAGCCTGACAAGGAGCTAAAGGAGTTTACTTTTATCTAGAGGCTAGGGCTGGAAGTTTATCTTGGAAAACACTGTTGACAATGGCGGCAGTCAGCTGCTTTCTCTGCAGGGCTCAGCTCTGCCAGGCATTGGTGCCTGGGACAAAGCCCCACACCTCCATTTTTGCTTTCAGCAGATTTCCCTGCCCAGCTTCTCAGCAGCCCAAAACAGATTATTTGCATCGCTTTAGCTTCCCTGCAATGTATTAGCAGTGAATGTTTGCTGGCAGAAGCCAATGTCCTTTGCAGCTAATCTTCAAAGCAGAGCAATGTCCTGATAATGCTGCACATTCGATTAAAGCCAATTCCTGTCCCGTAGCTTTCCACGTCAGGCGTTCCCTGCCCGTGGCACAGGGCCCAGGCCCTGGGCAGCACAGATATGCTCCTTGCTTCGGCACTGATAGCCGTCTGAGCCAAGGATGGATACAGGGCTACGTGCCTGAGCGAGGGCTGCAGGAGAGGTACCCGGGCAGGCTGGGTGTGGGGCAAGGGAGCCACACGTTTTATTTCTTAGTAGCACGTAGCACTGGGCAAGCTGTGCCAGCAACACCACAAGATAGCCCAAACTGCAGCCAGCCCCACCTTCCCCGAGGGATCTGCACATGTAGGCAGGGGGAAGGCAGCCTCCTTGTGCTGGACCTCACTCAGGAGGGCTTTCCTGGCCCTGCCTGGCCTTCTCCACAGGCTGCATCTCCTCAAGGAGCCTGATGAAGTAGCTGTTGCTGCAGCTCCTCATGGGCTGGGGTGGGAGTGTTTGGATCCGGGGGCAGGGGGAGGGCTCTGGCTGTGCAGTTTTAATGCTGACTTCTTCCCCAAGGCAAAGAGAACATGTCTCTGAAAGGAAAGACATGCTTTTACCCCAGCTGAATGGGTGGGCTGCAGCATCCTGGCAGAGGTCTCTGCAGCTCCTGCCCAGCTGAGGAGCTCGGCCCAGGCAGCACCTCCCAGTCACCACATGTGACAGTGAGCCAAGGCAGTCTTGCTCAGATCAGCACCTTCCCTTCCTACCAAACACACCTGAGAAATTACAAAAGGACTCACTGTTGGAGAGCAGGCCTTGCCAAGCTGGTAAGCCATCCTCTGCAAGCGAGATATGAAGAGCCCAGGGCACTTGAATGCAAAACTGAAAGGGTTGATTAAGTCAGAGATACTGGGGGGCTAACTGAGGTATTGGGAGGGGGCTAGAAGCTCAGTCAGCCCCATGGGCCACCCCGGGGTGGTTGTCCTGGAGCTCCCACAGTAGCAAGACGCTGCTGAGCAACGAGCCAGAGAGTTTATTTTCAGGAAACCTCTTGCACACTCCACCCTACCACGAAACACAAGCAAACATTTTTTTTTACTTCCACTAAAGCTGGGGTTGAACCTGCCTTTCAAACTGGCTGGCTACTCACAAGCATGGTGAAACCTCCTCCACAGTGCTTCCTTTTCCCCTTTGCCCTGGAAAATGGATGATACGATCCATTTTATGGAAAATGTTATTAACTGTACCATAACATTGTTTATTATGTTCCTAGTTGGAGTTGTGCTTTTAGTACACTTTCTAAAGGGAAGGAAAGAAGAGTTGTAAGAGGAGGGAGGGGGAGAGAAGACAAACAGAGAAGGACAATCTGATACTTCTCTCAGCAGCTCTTGTGCTGGAATTAAGAGGGGCCTCCCGGAGGGAGCACCAGAGACGGGTGCTTGGCTCAGCTCTTGCAGCACAGCACACAGCTCTCCCCAGCACAAGAGCTGTGAAAAGCAGGGAGGCGAGAAGGGAGGGTGAGTTGCCCTTCTGAGATCGGCCGTCAGGGTTTCTTTTGCCACAGACTGAATAAACTCCATGCTACTCCGTCTTGGCTCTCTAAATTTGACTTTCAAGAGAAGCAGCAGAGTGTGTTGCTAACATGGGCAATTCCCTCTCAGCTCATCCTGCAGTGCAACCTTACATCAGAGTATGCAGGAATGGCTGGGAGCAGAACAAGCTGGCAGAGGCAAGCGCTACTCAAAATATGCGCCAGAGGCCTGCTTCCTTCCTCAGTGCTCTGCAGGAGATGCAGAGAGTTAGCACAAGCTAGGCCGAGTTAGCCTAACCATTAGCATAAGCCCATGAACTTTAACTGACTTCTGCTGCAGCAGAAATAGGTGAAAGACAGTCAAGCCACCTGTCCCAAACAACAGGATAGCTTTTGTGTGCTCAAGAAAACAGATAGCCCAGAATCCAGGACCAAAGCTCCCAGGAAACACAAAGCTCCAGGGAACAGAGGGAGCAGAAAATAGCCCAGGAAGCCTCACAACCCTGTGCGGACTATGCACAAACAGCAGGCACACACCAACCTACCCAACCTCTCTCTGGGACTGCACCATTTCTCCTGCAGAGCCAGGAGGTTGTGCAAGAAACCACTGCACAGACCCACTGGCTTATCTCCCTCACTGCACCATCTCACCCGTAGGACTGGAAAATTACGTCATCTGGAATTTAAGTGCTTTGGTGGCCCAATCCATTTAGCTTTCACACTGTCATTTGGACTTAAGCCAAATTTTCTCTGGAAAACAGCACACCAACTCTGCAGCAACAGCTGGTAGAGGAATGGGGACGGGATGAGATACCAGACACTTAATAGCAACAAGCACCTAAAACCCGAGATGCCTGCTCCTCAGATAGCACACAGACAAGCACAGAGCCTGCCCTTATCTCTGCTGCCTGGCAGGTCCATTTGCTGAAAACACTTTCCCAATAAATATCAGGAGCAAATTACAGCCACTTTTGCCATATCAACAGCCAGGCTAAAACCCCAATGTTTTCTGCAAGCAGAGGGAAGGTACACTGCTGCTCTGCAAGCGGCATTTGTATCACTCAGCTGCATGCAACCTCACAACCCAGCTTCAGAACCAAAAGATTTCCTTCCCAGCACTAAGAGGACAGCCCACACTGCATCATAAGCTGGTGGTCTGGGGTACTGTACAGTCTATATGGTACAGCCCGACCGGGAGCTCCCACTGAGTCCTAAGAGCTCAGGACTCTCCCAGGGCCTCATACAAAGCTCAAAGAAACAAACAGCAGAAGTGCACCGTTTGGAACAGCTGGCAGAGTTCATGCCCACAGATGCCTGCTCTTGCTAGCACCTCTGCCAAATGGATTTATTTGGTTTGCCAAGACATTCACGGGGGGGTCAACAGGACAAGAGATTTCTGCATAGGCTGATCCAATGCAGCAGCCACTTAGAAAACACTGCTAGCCAAGTAAGCTAAAACTATTAGAAAAAAAAAAACCACAACTTTATTTACACTGAAGAGCATCCAGCAGGACCCTCCCTGCCCCAGCCACACATGCACGCACACCGACTTCTCCCTTCCCTTACATCCGCCACAAGCTAGGGATCCTGCTGCCGCACCTCATCTCTCAGTGCTCTATCCGGACCACCATGACCGTGACGTTGTCCGCCGACCCTCGCTGTACTGCCTTGTTGGCCAGTCTGTTACACGCAGCTTCATATCTAGCATCTGCTTCTAGCTTCCCTTCTCTCGTCTGGATGTTCTTATCCTGTTTGGACAAGGAAAGATGACACTGATTGCTTCCAGCAAAGAACATAGGTGCAAGCACATGGTAATTTCCAAGCATGGGGAAGCAAAACAAATAAGGACAACCTCAGGTATAAGGGAGGATACCCTGACAGAAGTACATTTCTGCAAGTCAGAGTCATTCTATTTTGTGCCCCCTGCACTGACAAACCCAGCCCCCATGCTGCCTTCTCCTCACCTCCAGGCAGGACACAATGAAGTTCACAGCTTCTTCTGGTGTAAAAACTTTAAAGAGGCCATCACACGCTATCAGAATGAACCTGGAAATCAAGCAGAGACAGGTTCCAAAGCTGAACCTTTCGTTCCCCAGCTACAGCAAAATCCCTTCAAGTATGAGTACCCACACTCCAATCCAAAGGGAAGATACCATAAAGCTCATCTGAAAATCCCTCGGAAGCACCAGAAATCCCCTGGTGCTCCAGAACATACCATTCACAGAACTGAGGTAATCCAAAGTACAGGCCAAAGAGCCAGGCAAACAATGTAAGACCTAGATCAGGACATCCTGGCAGTCCTACTGATACTGCACCATTAGGCAAGACCATATGCCACACCCTGCTGAAGAGCTCCATTATTTCTCTAGGAACTGCTTCTTTCCTTTGAGTCCTTTTCATTCACATATTTTCCCTTGTGAACTAGCTAATGCAAGGAAATAGAGAAATACAGCCATCTTAATACCTTATGTGCATCCCTTTAAATCCTTTACATTTCCATGCTCCTGAGGAATGCAATAACTTAATTTAAATAGAAATATTCAAAAGAAAAGCGAGCAGCTTAACCCAAAAGTAGAGGCATAACTCTGATCGGAAAACTCTGCCACAAGGTTATTGCCGCAGGCTGCAGAAGGTTGAGGGGATACAAAGCCCAAGGCAGGGAGAGCTGCCTCCTAGCTCCCCACCAGAGGATGGGTGAGACAGCCTGCTGTGCACTCCCTGCCTGCACAGGGGATTGTATTAACAAGGAGCCCTAACCGGAGTCACCGGACAAGAAGAACTACAACCATCCCACAGAGGTGGCCAGCCTGCCAGAGGAGCACATGTCTCTGGAGACATCATTTCAGAGCCTGATACTCAGAATAACTTCAGAAACACTGCAGTGGATCACTTAACATGGAACTCTAATCCCAGAAAAAGCAGCAGTACTGGGTTACATTCTCACCTCAGGGAGCCTGCAGGGTCACACTGACATGAAAGCTTACAGCAATTTGTCATTGCCAATCATGTGTTAGAAAAGTATCTCAAATCTTCAAGTATCAGAGCTGAATACAATGGTATTTGTGGTCACCATGGCTGCTAGAAACAACACTTGGACAGGATAGGGATCCAAGAATTCAAGCCTTAACCAACTGTTTGAACACTGGTGTGTGAACTTATTTAGAGCATGAAGGAAGTCTAAGGCTTGTGTATGTTATCACTGCTGTGAGGCCAGTTTCTCCAACAGGAGCCTTCACAGTACCTTGGCAGAGTGAGGCAGCAGCATTATCCCACTATACCAATAAGGAACAGGAGCAGAGACACATGAGCAGTAAGAGCATCCTCTAATTCTGAGTGATCAGTCTGACGTGCCTCGGCCCTAACTGCAGAGCATACAGCGTCGTGCAGCTTGTGCTACTTCTGCTGAGCAGAGCTAGGATGCAGCCAACCCCCTCGTGCATGTGCACACATTACCTGTCGTTGTGCGTGAGTTGGCAGCGTTTGATATCTGGCACAGAGATAACACCACAGCGTTTGTACTGGCCATCCCCAATGGAGCGGGAAACCTCTAGGACTCCTAGGACTCTTCCGTCCCTGCACAAAGAAAGAAAACATTGAGACCCCTCCCCACACATGCACATCTCACTGCACTGCCTGATGGGGACACTCTTCATGGTGCATTCAGCTGCCTCGTAAAAATCCTGGCCCACTTCCCCAGCAAGTTCAAATCTTCCCTTCAAAGTCTCCTTCCCTTTCTGCACATTTGGGAAACAAGTGGAGAGGGGGAAGAAGACATGAAGTCAAGAGAATTCAAGGCTATTTTCTGTCTCCCTGCCCTAACTCAAGTCCTGCTTAGCCTAGCAAGCCAGGGAAGTAAGAGTTATGTGCTGAGCTGAACTCCCGGAGGCGGAGGTTTGAATTCACAGATTATTTTTTGGCAAGGTATCTAGCAAACTGCATTTCAATAGAAGCACAGAGTGGCAGCAGGCAAGACCAGGTCAGAGCCAGCAGCTCCTCCTGTCCTCTGCCTATCAGGACACCAACCCCTATAGACTGGCTCAACTCGGGGCAGTTCCAAGAAGCAAGAACCACAGCACTTTCTCCTGATCGCTTGGTCTTTACTAACCACTGATCGCAGCAAACAGTTCTGTGAAACCCGAGTTACAATCCTCCTTAGGAAGCAGTTTTGTTTGCTAAATTTTTCTGAGTGCTGCCCCAAGAGAAGCAGTTTTCCACACTCCACCTTTCCAACAATCGAGCATCTTCTCCCCCAGAAGGCTCTACTGTGCACTCTGGAAAGACACAAGCTCATTCAACTCATAGTCCAACCAGCCCCACTTAGGATAAAAGCAAGAAGCGAGGCATGTCACAGAGAAGACATCTGATGCTCACACACTTTGCAACTTCTCTCTTGGGTCCAAAATATTGAACTACAAGCAGTGGAAGAGGCTCCCAGGCAGCGGGGAGATGTTCCCCCAGTTCTGAAAAGAGCTAACAGACACTCGCCCATCTCTTTCCTGTGTGCAAAGACAGATCAGTGCTAAGCATAAGCAGCAGCATGTGCTCTCTGGAGATAAGGGGACCAAGGCCCTCCAGACATGGCAGCATGACAGAACTGAGCCCACCCCTCGCCACCCCAGGGGGCATTCTGCCTCCACAGGCACTAAGATACTTCACCTGCACCGAGTCCTCTCTTCTGAGGATGCCATTAAATCAAGAAACAGCCTTCAAAGAAGGAAGAGAACCTAGCCAGGGAAATCAGACACAGCTGCCCAAACAGCCACACACACCTACATGCACAGAAACATTAAGATAATCCTGCTCTGGTTCCAGAAACCTCCCTCCTACTGTAGACCACCTCAGTGCATCAGCTAACCCCCATGGGAGCAACACTGACTGACATTGAGGGCTTCTCGCGTCCTCTCAAATCATCCCCTCATCTTACAGGACAAGGAGGGACAGCTGATACTGCAAGCAAGGAAGTGAGCTCTGTTCAATGCCACAGTGTGGCACAAGTGGTAACGTCTTAAACAGTCAAGTCCAGCTCTGTAGGTCCAACTCTGCAGGTCAAGCTTAAGCACACCCATGCACTGCCAGGCTTTCGTGTGGGTTCCTGCCTTTGCAGCACAGCACCCTGCTGCCATTATAAGCCACTGGGAAACCAGCCCCCATCAACGAACTCAAGCTACTGAATCCTTAGACATCTCAGGCACCACTGTGCCTCCCACAGGCAGCAACAGATTCTCTTCAGGCTCTCACTAGCATGAGCGCTGGGCTCAAGAAACTCCAGAAACTCAGTGCTCAGGCCTAAAGTTGGGCCAGGGTTTAGATCTGCTCACTCACACCCTTTAGGCACTTACCTGACATTTCCCCCAGCTTTCTGTATCCGCATACGCTCCTCATATTGGGTGGGGTTGTGCTCTTTACTGAGGCTTAAGGCCGCATGTTTCTGACTCTCTTCATTGTAACGACACAGAATCGCCTGTGCTGACAAAAGACCCTTGTGAGTAAACAACAAAACTGCAGCAACAAGAACTTCTTGAGAGAGAGCTGCAAGTTGTACTGAATGGGGCTGCATCTGGCTGGTGACCAATGGTGTTCCCCAGGGCTCAGTCCTAGGGCCAGTGCTGTTCAATGTTTTTATCAGTGATCTGGATGCAGGAGTTGAATGCACCATTAGCAAGTTTGCTCACAATACCAAACTGGGAGGTGCTGTTGACTCTCCGGAGGGACAAGAGGCCTTGCAGAGGGATCTAGATAGATTGGAGCATTGGGCAATTATCAATGGCATGAAATTTAACAAGTCCAAGTGCCAGATTCTGTGCCTGGGATGGCGTAATGCCAGGCACAAGTATAAATTGGGAGAGAAGTGGCTGGAGAGCAGCCCTGCAAAAGGGATCTGGGGGTGCTGGTCAGCAGCAAGCTCGACAGGAGCCAGCAGTGCGCCCTGGCAGCCAAAAGGGCAAACTGCATCCTGAGGTGCACCAAACAGCATAACCAGCTGGCCAAAAGAGCTGATAATCCCACTGTATTCAGCACTGGTGTGGCCTCACCTCGAGTACTGTGTGCAGCTCTGGGCCCCACTATTTAAGAAGGATGTTAAGGTACTTGAATGCATCCAGAGGAGGGCAACAAAGCTGGTGATGGGGCTGGAATGCATGTCCTATGAGGAGTGGCTGAGGAGTCTGGGTTTGTCTAGTCTGGAGAAAAAGAAGCTGAGGGGCAACCTCATTGCTCTCTGCAGCTTCCTGAGGAGGTGACGTGGAGAGGGAGGACACTGATCTCTTCTCCCTGGGATCCAGGGACAGGACGCCTGGGAATGGTTCAAAGCTGTGCCAGGGGAGGTTCAGGCTGGACATTAGGAAGTATTTCTTTACCGAGAGGGTGGTCAAACACTGCAACAGGCTTCCTAGAGAGCTTGTCAATGTCCCAAGCCCATCAGTGTTTAAGAGGTATTCGGACAATGCCCTTAATAATATGCTTTAACTTTTGGTTGGCCCTAAATTGGTCAGGCAGTTGGACTAGATGATCATTGTAGGTGGCTTCCAACTGAAATATTGTATTCTAGATACTGTGAGATATTTAGCACCACCAAGAGAGAGCTACCACACGCAGTTGTTTTACACTATGGGAGACAACACAGAAGTACCCTGCACCCACCCAAAACAAGATGCTTTGTAGGAACCGTTGGGGAGCTCACAGCAACTGGGGCATCCCACAAAAACACCTTGCCCTTCAGGGCAAATAAAGCTCTTGGAAGAATCAAGACGCCAGCAGTGTTCTCCATTCTGCTTACCCGGCTGTCCCCGAGGTTGGCTATGTAGAGAATATTGTCGACAGCTAGGACACAAGTAGCTGTGGAGCCATCCTTCCACGCTGGCTTCCTGAAGGGAACAAAAATGAGGTTACTAAGGGGAGAAAACAATGTTTAAGAAGTTAGTCACAGAGTGCTCTGGAGGACTTAAGGAAATTTCATGTGCCAACACACAGCAGTCAGCTAGCACAAGCCCCCAGCAGCTGCCTGCAAACAGCTAGGGAAACTGTTGGTGGTAAATAATGAGCTTGACAAGGACAGAGGAGCTGCACAGAGTACCGCCTTCTAAATGCATGGCCAATGCCCAGCTGGTTCAAGTACTGCCAGCCACGCTCTCCACACCAACCCTTCCTCACACTCAGCTCCCAGAAGAGCTCACCTGTGGCTGTAACAGGCTCAGCCCCGATGGCTGCCCAGAAGCTATAGCATCGTGAGCAAACAAGCACCCCAAACTCCTCATCGGGAGGCTCCTTCTTTGGAGCAAAGGGAAGGCACAGCCAGGACTGCAGCAGAGTTGCCTTCCTTTTCACTTTCATTTCCTTTCCTTTTGTCACAGTACCCCTACCCGCCCACATCAGCCCTCGCCACCCCACCTCAGCAGCAACACTACTTCAGTCACTCTCTTGATATTCCATTTGCTGTAGTTAAGCTTGTATCTCTAGAGCTCAAGGTAAAACGAGAAGTGTTTCTCACATTACAGCTGCCAGACTAGTCCTCCCTACAATTAAGCCCAGCTAAGGTGTCACTCTTTACCAAAACTAGCTTTGAAAGACTGATTCCTACACATACTTCATTCAGTTTTTCCTAACTTTGAAGGTGCGGCTGAATGAAGATCATTCATTTCATCATCAATACAGCTATCACTAGGAATCCTTTGTAGTGCCTTTGTCATAAGTCATGTTTCTGATTAAATGGAGACTGGTTTGGGAATGACACTGTTGTGACAGACTCAAGGATGCTTTTTCCTTTTGGCTGGTCAGACTTGTTGACCTGATTAGGCTTAAGAGACTGAGCCAGTTTGCAATTTACTTAAAATTCAAAGTTTGCTGGGAGTCTCAGAATCAGATGCATCAACAGTCTCTCCACCTGTGTTAGAGGTGTCACTATGAAATTAAAAAAAAAACCAAAAAACAACAACAAAACCAAAAAACACACACACCCAAACATGTAAAGGACTGGTAACAAAGTGACTGTATTTTAAATGCAATCTACATCTTCCCTAGTCCACAGAGTTGGTATGTCAGTTCTGCAGACACTGAGAAAAGGTAAGGGTGCTTGCGCTCAAAACCCAGCTGGGAGGCAGGCTGGCATTTATCCCACAGAAAGTAGCCACTGTGCTTTTCAGCTTTGTTTTAAAGTAATCTGTTAGAAACAAGCTTAAGATGAGGGCATTCTTCATCAACACCTCTGTTTTCAAAAGAGCTGAAGAAATCAAGATTTAAACTTACATTGGGAGAGTTAAGTCTTTCAACACAGGGCATTAAAAACAATCTCAGAGATGTGCTCCAGCCTGGCAAGCACATACTCACAAACAAGAATGCAGCTCTAAAGAAAGCTGCACACAGCAGCCTGCAAAGTACTGCTCTACAGATACCCTCCTGCCACACTTTGATGCCATCAAGACAGAGATCGCATCTCAGGCAGTATGGGCTAAGTCACTTCAGCAACATGGTAAGCCTTTAAAAAGAAGGCCAACAAGGTGCCTTGGTAAGGACAGAGGTGCATTCTTGGTCATGTTTTGGTTCCTTCCTTTACCATAAATGTGTACTTCAGTCTAAGGAGTCCTACAGACCACTTACCACGGAGTAAGACCAGAACATGCCATGATCTAGCTCCAGCAGGCACTCAGATGGCAGTTACAGCTGGGCACAGCTAAGCTGTATGGTGTTTCACCAAAGCATAGACACGACTCAAGGTTTCCTCTGCCCTGCTCAGAACTAAGGCCTGCGAGATGCAAGCTAAGAAATACAAATGCATGGGAAGCATTTACACTTACTGGCTGGATGCCTGCTTTAGAAACTCTTCATCTGTGTGTTTGAAGGTGTCCAAAAGGCATCTCTTCACAGTTTTCTCCACGCTGACTACCTCACCTGTCAGACAGGGAAAACAGGAACTAAGCTCCAGCTAAAACGTATCTGACCTATCCCAGTCCCTCCCTTCGCTCATCCAACATTCAATCAGGCAGTGCATCTCTCAGACCCTGTGCAGAGGAGCTAAGGCACATCCTGGGCTCACATTATCAAAAATCTGCGCAGTAGCATGTATGAAGAATTTATGACATACCGCTCTCCCCCACGGGCATATTTTCACACTTGAAGTGGCACTGCCAAAACTGGCAACAGCGCATCTCACACTTGCTTAGTGGTTCACAACTGGCTACTTGTACCCTTGTGCCAAAAAGGCTTCCAGCTCTCTTCCCCAGGGGGGAAGCACAGTCTCGCAAGCCCAGTGGGAATAGGGGATAGGAACTGTAGAACTACACACAAACAAATCAGTTTCCCTATCCGTTGCTATAATGTCAAGGCAGAAAAGGTGATGGTTGTCCTACAGCCCTTATTCCACTCCTCTCACCTTTAGGAAATTTCTTAATCAGGTTTTGGTGCAGATTCTGTGCTGCAAATTTTGAGGCTCGGACTCCCCCGTGGCCATCAAAAACAGCGAAGTACGAGACACGTGTGCTGTGAGGGAAAAAAAAGAGTAGCAGAAAGGGGCTAAGAAAGGCTGTTAGCCAGATGGTGGGATCAAGTACATTCATCTCCATAACACCCTGCCCTGTGTTGGACAGACTGAATAAATACTGCACTCCAAGGCACGAACGAAGGTAGCAAGTCTCTAAGCTCACACATTCAAGCATTTACACAGTTTACTGTGCAAGCACTGAGCTGAGAACGTTCTTGTAATTTTCCACCCCTCAAGAAAATGAAGGGCAGAAGAGTTTATAGACCACAACTTGGCATAAAATCAGCTAAACATTTCACCTCAAGGGCACTACAACTCCCCAGCACTACACAGACATCAGTCTAACCAATCCTACAGTTCTTTCCATGCCTAAACTTGTTGAAACCATGCTACAGACAAGAAACTCAGATCCCTCAGCACATAAAGCTCTCGGGACAATATTGGTTCAGAAGCTAAATCCAGTATCAGGATGATGCTTGAGAGCGTTCCTTTAAATATACACACTTCCCCTACACATACTTATATGTATTAATTTGCTAAGAAATTTAAACTTTTCAAATGAGAGAGTTCTGACATCTGTTTTCTTTTCTTCGAGTGTTCTCCATTGCTACAGTTAAGGCTTTACACACTGTAAAATCCCCAGGGCAAGACCTGATTATTTATAATTAAACTGAGGGTCTCTAAACATCCACACTTACATTTGGGTAACAGAGGCTCAATATCCAGAGTTACCAAGCCCTCACAATCCTTGTGAAGTCAGTGACCGAATTCACTGAGCATCACTCAAAGGGAGGTATTTGTATATAAAATAGTCCTGTGATTTGCTCAGGAACACAGCTAACAATTCAACCTAAGTCCCCCAATAACAAGCCCAAACAACACACCGTGACACAGGTGTAGTCAAGTCAAACCAAAAAGGATCATATCATGGGCTTAGCTGAAGCAAGCTGGAGCTTCTTCACCCCTGTGATGGCTTCCATCCACAGCTTTATTCTGGCAGCTGGTGCCCACTTACATTTGGGAGGGCAGAGGCTGGCATTCCTCGGTGATATTGTTTAAGATAACATGTGCATCCTGCATGTCTTCTCTTTCACCTTTCCTCTCTGCCACATAACCCTTCAATCCAAGAATGCCCACTGACCCTAAAGGGGAACAAACCAAACACATGCACGCAAATCAAATTCCTCCGCCTCCTCAGCTAAGGCTAAAAACCAGTAAGTCAATGACCACTTTTCAGCTTTCAGAACCCTATCCTGGCACTGCAGTGAAGTACGGCCCTCATCCTGCAACAAAACTTCTGACACCTTCTGCTGAACAGGATATATTTATTTTGTAACATGGGTTTTTAAGTGCCCCAAAGGTCAGCAGCTATAAAAGCCACTTGCCCCCATTTTGGCAGGCAGCTGTAACCAAGCAGGACTGCTGGGCATCAGACAGGGCTCTTACCAAAAAGGGGTGGGGGGGCAGGGGGAACATGTGGCACTGAACCTGTAGATTAAACAAAACACAGCTTTAAAGAGGGTGCTAAGGACAGGAAATCAGGGTCTGCTGTTTCCAGAACATGTCCTTTCCTTTGTACCCCTGAACACATCTTATTCCCAAAGCTGCAACCTAACACATGGGCACCTGCACTGAAGTCAAAAGCCCTATATGTAACAGCAAGTCTCTCTCTGGCTTTCTTAGCAGCCACCCAGTGGAGAGATCTGTGGATGTGGAAGAAGAAACTGGTGTGACTCTAGCCTTCCAGAGGTTTCACAACCAATCCCCCTCTTGGCAGCAGAGTAACTTATCCTGCAAATGCCGAGGTGCTTGTTGCTCAGCTTCTGCCACTTCAGCAGGGCCGGTAAGAAGGCCCAGGTGAGGGAGGCAGAGAGTGCCAGGGAGCTTGAGGGGCTTCCACAGACTGCCACAGCACTTTGTTCCCTATGAGAGGCTGAAAAATGCAAGCAGACTGAAGAACCAAAGCTCTGGACTTACTCAGCCCAATGCCAAAAGTACAAATCGAGTACATTTGTTTTCAAACTGTCTGAAAACCTTTACAAACTTTCTTTTCCACAAGTTCTTCCCTGCCATTCTTCTCTTCCTCCTCCAAGGACTTTCTCTTCTCCCCTTTCCCATGGCTCCCTGCTGATGAGACCTGCTCAGTAGCACTGGAGGCTGAAAGAAAGCATAAATGCAGGCAGCTGAAGTCTTCCAGCTGTTTTACTTGCATAAATTCAGCAGCAATTCCTTTTATACCGAAGCACTCTCAGGAGCACAGGCTCGCACACTCACACAGTATTAAGTAACCAGATATTACTGAACAAAACATACTGACCCATGAACGTGCACACACAACTTCACTCAGCACATACAACCCATGGCACACATCGCTGTCTAACCCAGCAAGCACCAATTTGATCACTTTACATTGTGTGACCCCACCTCAGGCACAGTACAGTTGTGTTTGACTGGCAAGCTGCTGATTCTCCTCACCAACCCACAGTTTGTTTCTTAGCTACTAGCCTTTTTTGCAGTTAACTGCTCAGGAAGTTAATGTTTTGGGTTGGAATCCTTCTGTGTGGAAAGGGACCTGGGGGTTCTGGTGGACAGAAAGCTCGACATGAGTGAACAGTGTGCTGCTGCGGCCAAGAAGGCCAATAGGATGCTAGGTTGCATCAAAAAGAGCATCACCAGCAGAGATAAAGAAGTCATTATCCCACTCTACTCAGTGCTTGTCAGGCCACACCTGGAATACTGTGTACAGTTCTGGTCTCTGTTATACAAACCAGATGTGGACAGGCTGGAAGGGGTCCAGAGAAGGGCCACCAAGGTGATCAAGGGTCTGGGAAGCCTGCTGTATGAGGATAGGCTGAGAGAGCTGGGTTTGTTCAGCCTTGAGAAAAGGAGGCTTGGAGGTGATCTCACCACCATGTACCAGTACTTAAAGGGGAGCTACAAAGAAGATGGAGACTCCCTTTTTACAAGGAGTCACATGGTGAGGAGAAGGGGTAACGGGTACAAGTTACTCCCAGGGAGATTCCAATTGGACACGAGAGGAAAATTTCTCACAATGATAACAGTAAACCATTGGAATAATCTCCCCAGGGAAGTGGTTGACTCCGCTATGCTAAACACTTTTAAGACTCAGCTGGACAGGGTGCTAGGCTATCTCATCCAGACTGTGCTCTTGCCTAGAAATTGGACCAGATGATCCTTGAGGTCCCTTCCAACCTGGTTTTCTATGATTCTATGATATTATTATTTGTGCCTACAAACTGTGCCCACAACAATGCAAAGAAATGTATTTTATTACTCTGAATGTGCATATTTGTTAGGGGTTTCAGAAGACAGGTTTCAACGTAAAGCTAGCAAGCAGAATATGATCCCTATGACATCAGAACCCTAGCCACCTTCTTCTGGAGATTTATTCTCATATAATATAGCGAATTATCTCACCTCCTCCCAGGTGCTAGCAAACACTTGGCTGCATGCAGAAAGCCCTGCCAGACCAGCGGTCTGGTTTTGAAGACATTTACAGCTAGGAACAAGAAGGCAGTCTGTGCCCACAGCAGAAAAGCAACAGAAGCAAGGGCAGTGGCAGCGCCAAGCCAGCACTGCCTTTGCTCTTAGCAAGCACACACATACTTTCACTCTCAAAGCAGGGAGCTTTCAGGCACAGATGATGGGGGTCCTCAAAAGACATCTGAGGGATGTACTTCTGGGAACAGACCTAAGTTTAAAGAGTCAGAATCCCGATATAAACAATCAGGGCACAAACAGATCACCAGGACCAGTGTCAGCCAACCCAGGCACCAGCTTAACTTGCCATGTGTCCAACACAACAGGCTACATCAGTGGGTCTTCCTGAGAAGGGCAGGTCAGCAGAGGTTTGGTGAGCCAACACAGCTCTTTACCTGTGTCACCACTGCTGGCTGGCGGAAGATCATCAAAGAGTAAAGAGCCTCCTTTTCCTAAAGCACAAGAAAAAGGCAAGAAGAACCAAATACTTTTGTCCCTTTGAGGGAATAATGCTCTGTGTACACCCGTCCTCAGGTGCGGAAATTATAAAATGCCAGTTTACAAAAGTGAGCCAAATTTCAACTTCTGTTACTGAATGGCGGGGGCAAACTCAGGGCTTACATTTGTTTCAGGGAGTATTTACATGGAACATATTATGGAACATATGTGGAACATTTAGAACATTCTGGTTATCCAAAAAAAAAAAAAACACAAGAAGAGGAAAGCAGCTGCTCTGCACACTGGTGCTGATAACCTGACTGTCTTTATTCTAACAAAGAAAAGGTTTTGCACAAGTTTCATCTCAAGAGATACTGATAAAACACAGGAAGCCAAACTAATGGCAGGAATGGAGTACCCATACCTGAGTCAGCACTGCTGGCTGATGGGAGATCATCGAAGAGCAGAGGCCCTTTCTGGGCTTCCTTCCCTGTAAGACACCAGGGCAGAGTCAGGACCTGTTACAGGCACCCAGGGGTTGGTTTCTGGAAGCACTGTCCCCCAGGTGAGCACAGGTGGAGTAACAGAGGAGAGTCTGGACTAACTTTCTTCCATCTCTAATTTAGGCAGCTCCTACACTAGCAAAACAACCACCTGCCTGGGGATAATGTGAACTTTTATCTTGAAAACAGCTTTTTTTTTTTTTTTTTTGCTAAGAATCCACTCAACTTGCGTTAACATCCCTCAGCAGCCCCATCAAGATGTTATAGGATGAGAGGGGCCCAGAAAGCACCAAATTATTTCAGGTAACACCATTACAGCTCTCCACAGACCCACGACCTGCAGCAGCACAGAGAGGGGAAAGGCTCCAGCATGGCCTAAACCGCACAGATACCACTCTGCACCTGAAAAAGTCCCAGAAAAAAAGAAAAGCACAAAAAAAACCCCAAACCTTGTAATTTCTCCAGTGATTTTTAAGCCACCCCCTCCTGCAGCCGCCCCCTCAAAACCCCCGCCCCGTCCCTCAGGCGCTGTGGGCCCTCCGCTGCTGCCGCTGCCGCCGCCGCCCCGGAGAGGCTCGCTGCCCACGGCCGCGCTGAAGCAGGCCCGGCGGGGACCAGTACCGCTCGCCGCCGGCCCCGCGGCCTGCCAGGCCCGGCCTGAGCGAGGCCCCGCCCCGTGGCCGCGCAGGGGCAGGGCAGGGCAGAGCAGAGCAGGACGGGGGTTAGGGGCCCGCCCCAGGGGTCGAGGCCCCCTCACCCGCCGCCGAGGAGCCAGGCTCCGGGAGGTCCCCGAACAAATCCATCCCGCCACCGCGCCGGCAGCGCTGCCGCCGAAGCCGCTCCCTCCTGCCCAGGCGCTACCCCGCCCCCCCGGGATGCCAATCTCCCCCCCAGGCCAATCAGCGGCCGCGGACGGGACGGAAGTAGGCGCGCGGCCCGGCGGCGGCAGGGCGGGAGCGGAAGGCCGCCGCTGGCCCCGCCCTGCGAGGAGCCTGTCAATCCCCCGTGGCGGGAGGCGGGGCGGCCCCGTCAAACACCGCCGCCGGGCGGCAGCGCGGCGCCTTTTCCGCCAATCGGAAGGTGGGGCGGCCCTGCCAATCAGTCCGCCAGTCTGACCAATCCCGCGGCGGGGGTGGGAGGGGTGAGCCCAGCACCGCCTTCCTGTGCCTACCAATCGCTGGCGGGGGTGGGAGGGCGCCCGCCGCGTGCCCGGCGGGGCGGGAAGGGCGCGCGGCGCCCCCTGGTGGCGCTAGGACGGTGTGGGTGCCCGGTGCGCCGGGCGGCCGCGCTGCAGGGCCGCCCGCCTGTGCGCAGCCCAGGGCCGGTGCCCGGTGCGGCCTATCCAGCGGGCCCTACAGCGGCACGGCCGCCTTGCCCGCAGCCCCGGGCCGCTGTGGGCCTCCCCGCTGCCTGCCTGGACACGCCCGCCCTGCCCACCCGCCCCAGGAAGGAGAGTTCAGCGGCATGGGGGCGTTTGCGTTAAATGCCACATTTATTTCAGAACCGAACAAGCCTGACGTGCGTGCAGACGGCCGGGACCCGAGGTGCCAACCCCCGGGCACAGAGGGCCCGGGGTGCCGCCATCACCAGCAGGAACCAGAGGGCATGAAGGGCAGCCTCCCTCCTCGGCAGGGCCCCAGCCTGCCTGCCGGTGCTTGCCCGCCCTCCACACCACCGTTCCCCTGTGAAATTTCCCTTCTGATGGGGCTCACAGTTGTGCCTAAACCTCGGGTTTGCGTTCCTTCTCCTGGGGGGCTGAGGTGGTAGAGGGGATGGGTGGACAAGGGTCTGACCAGGGGAGCGCACGGTGCTGGCGGGAGTGGAGCCGGTAAGACGGCAAAGGTAGCCCCGAGCACAGCAGCCCCCAGCCGAGCTGGCTGCTCTGCAGGTTTGCTGGCCTCAGGCATGCTTCGGCTCCGGCTGGAGGACACCCATCCTGTAGCCACCCCTTGCCTGTGGCATGGGCAGCACCGCCCAGCCATGGCCGGTGAACCTGTGTCTGGTCCCTGGCAGACACAGGTCCTGTCTCTGCCAGAAGCTGCCTCTGCCCTGAAAAAGCCTTCCTTCTCCCTTGGGGCACCCAGTGTTTCCACCCCTAGCCCCTTACATTGAAATCTGGGATGATACTGACTAGTCCTTGCCCAGAACACGGGAGTCAGGATGTTGCAGCCTGGGCCCCTGCTTCACCCTGGCCTCAGCTCTGCCCTTCCGTACCCCCGAGCAGGTACCTCTCCCTCCATAAAGGGCACGAGTTGGCCTCCAGGTCTCTAAAATGGATCACATGGAGGAAAAAAAAACAGTTTGATGGGGAGCTTGTCCTGGGCGGGCAATCTGCTGCCTGCCCAGAGAGCAGGGCTGGGAGGAGCAGCCTTGCCACGGCTTCAGGCCAGAGCAATGGGGTGAGACACCCAAGGAGCTGCAGTGAGGCTGGGCAGAACTGGCAGGGGCTCAGGAAGGATCCCAGAAGCCTTTCCGTGACCTGAAACCCAAGCTGAACAGCGCCTGACATGCAGCAAGGGGGTCCCTGCAAGCTTCTGCCCACCTGCCATGTCCCTACCTGTCCATGCCCCCCATGACACGAGTGTAACGAGAAGACGGCACCACGTCCAACGCACACACACAGGCACACACACACACACCACAGACAGCGTGGGGAGGTGCGGCAGAGCCAAGGCGCAGCCGTGCTGTGCAAGGGAAGGTCAGCCAAGAAGGCATGACAGCAAAGCTGGGGGGGGTGCCCAGGAGACGTGTGGAGGAAGATGCTTGCCTTCCCGCCTGGAGCTGTGCCAGATGCCACCGGGCGCTTGGGAAGCCCCAAACAAAAGCATCCCCCCATCAGTGAGAGACGAGAGAAGGAGGAGAGGGAGAGCTGCTGCTGGGGAAGGTGGGAAGCTGTGATGGCTGGAGAAGGTCTTTTCGGCAAAGCCACCTCCACCACAGGAAGCCCCCTGGATTAATGTGCCAGCAGAGGCAGGGTGGGAAGGAGGTGGGCACTCGCTTCTGCAGTGGGGGAAGAGAAGTGAGAGAACACCAGCTGCAACAGTAAAAAGAAGCCCCATCCCCACCCTGACACCCCCACACCAGCCTCTCCCCTGCCCCTCTGACCTGCTTCGAGCCTGTTGTCCTGCTGGGAGAAGGGATGGGAAAGGGAAAAGGCGATGAGGATCCTGTGGATTGGGATGGTCATTCCTAGCCCCAGCTCCTGGAGAACTTTCCCATCTGGCTTTGGAAGCGGCCACCTGAACCTCCACACTCCCCACAGGGATGGGACCCTTGGCGTCCTGCCCTAAGAGGGAGGGAATCCCCTTGGACAAGCCCCCTGGGGCTCCCAGGCCGGGATAGTGGAGGTGGCCCACGTGTTTTTTGGTTGGGAAGGACAGCCCCACATGAGGTGACAGGCAGAGCCGTCCCCAGAGCCCTCCTGTTCCCTCCAGCAGGACCAAGCTCTGAAGCGAGGTGACCCATCCGCGTGGGCACAGGTGCCTCGGACAGCTGAGATGGCGGGCTCCCCCCTTCCAGAGGTAGATGGGGCAGGTAGGAATTGCCTCCTTTGGGAAGACATGGTGGGCTGTCCAGCCACTGATCAGGGGAGAAGTAGTTTAAGCTCCGGGGGGGGGGGGCAAAGCAGAGGGCTGGGGAAGGGCAGGGAGCAAGGGCAAGAGCTCTGCCGCCACCAGGCACATGCCAGGGATGTCCTGGGGAAGGCATCTCCAGGATCCCGGCCCACCGCCAAGGCTCTCCCCTGCCCGGGGGAGGCGTTGTCCAGGGGCTAGGACCCAACTTATGGGATTTTTGTGATGTAAACAGAAATAAATACTTTATAAATATCATCTTAAACTACCAACACCTGATCTTACCCTGCCGTCTCTTGCAGAAACTATCAATAAACTAGGAAATCCCCATACCTAAACTACCACTTTCCCGTCATGTGGAGGCAATTCCTCCTGCTCTCCCACCTCCAAGCTTTACTGCACTCCCACCCCTGTAGATCAAAGACCAGCTTTTAGCTGAAACTGCCCTCCTCGCTCCCTCCCCTCTGACAGGGACCTTTCTGGAGCATTACAGATGGCGTGACATGAAGGTCACCCATGGGGGGACGGGCAGAAGATGGCACACGCACGAGAAATCCTGCCCAGGTGGGTCCAGGCTTTTGCAGCTATGAACGGAAGTGAGTTTCCCCTGTGAAGGTGTGAATCAAGACAAATCCTTCCATGGAGCAGACAGCTGGGGCAGCAGATGGTGTGAGAGATCAGACGTTAACATGGGGAGTCTTGAGACAGAATCAGCTATCTTGATCCTGTTCACAGACGGATGAGGTGGAGGGTGTTTTTCAGGTTAGATTCTCATCTGAGCTGTTCTCCTTCTGGACAGCTTGGATCTGATTTGGAAAACAAGGGACAAAAGGTGTCAAGAGATGTGGACGAGGAGAGGTGTGGTCCCTTGGGTTCAGTGTCGTGGCTCCAGGCTGCTGCTTGAATCCAGGCAGAGCTGGAGGGACATGGGATTAATGTCTCTTTAGCCAGAGCACACAAATTTCTGTGCATTTACTCCTATTCCCCTAGTCATGCCACTTGAGATGCTCTCAAGAACTTCATGAGATGCTCTCAAGAACAGTGAAGGGCCAGTGTCCCTACTGCCAGGCATGGATGTTGCTTTGAACTCAGCACAATGCCTCTGTACCAGCTGGGATCTGGCCCTAGATTGAAGCATTTAAATGGGGAGGAGCTGAAATCAAGATTAATAAGGTCCGTGTTTTACCAGCTGAGAGCCTGTCCAGGCACAGCTCTGCACAGGAGGTGCTCCCCATGCCTGGCCCAGGGTGCTGCAGTAGGGACAACACTGGGAGCAGGGGAGGGAGCATGCTTGGCTGCCTGCAGGCCCCCCCGCAACAGCTTCCCTGCAACCCCCTTCCCCCAGCTGCCCCTGGTACCTTATGGACCCAGCCAGGAGCGGGTTGAAGGCGTAGAGCCAGTCGTGCATGTCCTTGTCACTGCTCGCCTGCAGCAGGATGCCCCGGTGCTCCGTGCACACCGCAAACGTGTTCGGCGTCTGCCGGGGAAGAGCCGGGGCTGAGTCCCTTGCCCGAGGGGGTGCACGGAGTGGGGCTGGCTCCCAGCGCCCTACCTTGAGCATGGCCTGTTGGTCCTCACTGTACTCCACCTGGGCCTTGGAGAGGTTGAGTATGGCCCTCTCAACTGAATCCTTGTCCGAGTTGTAGATGTAGACGTATGGGCGCCGGACCACCACAAAGCGCTTCACCCACCCATTGGTGTGGGGCTCCAGAAAGTGCAAGTAGCCCTTTTTGGAGACGATGGGGCTGCAGAAGGTACCAAGGTCAGGGTGGGACACGGACCACGAGGAGATGGCAATGGTAGGGCACGGTCCCCCCAGCCCCAAGGCACTCCCCTCAGTGGCTGCCCCAGCCACTCCTACCTGACCCGGATCTCCTGGATGTCAGGCACCAGCAAACGCTGGGGCTCCTTCTCCTCCTCAGGCCGGCGGGACGGGGACTTCTTCTGCTCTCTTTCTACCACAGGCTCCAGGTCAGGGCTCTCTGCCCTGGAGGAGATCTGGGGAGGTCTGGGGAGGGAGGAGAGGCCGGGGTGGAGGAAGAGTGACGGCTGGGGAACACCCATCGACCAGGACTGCATCCCAGTGGTACAGCTGCCCTGCTAGGGGGATGCTGGGGCATCACCCGAATCTTCCAGCCACCTTCTTACCTGACCTCCATGGCGTTGTAGCGTCCTTCCACCAGCGATGGGCAGGTCGAGGAGGGGGTGAGAGTGGTGACCCCAAGAGCTGGCATGGAGGGGTCTCTCATCAGGGTCACGGACATTTCGGACAGCTGTGGAGGAGTGGAGGCGTGGACTTGAGTTTCTGTCTGAAGCCGGGCACAGGCAAAGGACCAGGCGCCTGCTCATATGGGGAGAGGCAAGACCTCCGGCCGGCGGGGTCCTCTCCTGGCACAGTCCCCAGAGCCAGCAGCTCCAGGAACACCAGGGTGAGCAGAGGGAGCAGGGACCCCGGAGCAGGGACCACTCACGCTATGGTGGCCGTCTGGGCCCCACCCAGCCAGTCCCCCTGGGCCATGCATCCCTCCCGGCCCCCACCAGCCTGGCGGAGCCTGGGGCAGCAGCAGTACCTTGCTCTCGCTGGCGCTAACGCAGACATGGCTGTGGCTGTACTCCCTGTTGAAGGTGTGCGTGAGCAGGCGCAAGCACTGCAGAGAGAGGAGGAGGACAGTGGGGCAGGAGGCACTTCCTCCACCCTCCTCCTCCAGCTCCTCTTGGGCTTTCTCCTGCCGCAACGCCCTGCCACCCTGTGGGACCCCCTTCCTGGCTTCATCCCCACAAGCTGGGGATGCTGCAGGATGGTACCTTCACGGCCAGCTCCTTTTGCCTCTCGCTGGGGGTCTCGAGGGGAGAGGTGCGGCCCTCGGGGGCCCCATCAGCAGAGAGTGGGGAGGAGACACAGGAGGTGCTTCGGGACTCGGAGTCCTCACTGGAGCAGGGGGACAGGGTCTCCAGGCCCAGGCGCTGGGTCGTCTCCAGCTTCTCACGCAGGAGCAGGTAATGCCTTGTCTTCTCCACCTGGGCACAGGCAGCCAGGCTCAGGGATGGCCCCTTCCCCCCACAGGCATCCTTTCAGGGACCATGCTTCCCAGGCCCCGTTAACCCCATCTGCTCATTATAGAATCATAGAATCATAGAATTGTTTAGGTTGGAAAAGACCTTTAAGATCATCAAGTCCAACCGTTAACCTAGCCCTGCCAAGTCCACCACTAAACCATGTCCCTAAGCACCACATCTACCCGTCTTTTAAATACCTCCAGGGATTGGGATTCAACCACTTCCCTGGGCAGTCTGTTCTAATGCTTGACAACCCTTTCACTGAAGAAATTTTCCTAATATCCAATCTAAACCTCCCCTGGCACAACTTGGGGCCATTTCCTCTTGTTGTATTGCTTGTTACTGGGGAGAAGAGACCGACCCCCACCTCCCTACAACCTCCTTTCAGGTAGTTGTACAGAGCAATAACGTCTCCCCTCAGCCTCCTTTTCTCCAGGCTAAACAACCCCAGTTCCCTCAGCCGCTTCTCATAAGACTTGTGCTCTAGACCCTTCACCAGCCTCGTTGCCCTTCTTTGGACACGCTCCAGCACCAAAATGTCCTTCTTGTAGTGAGGGGCCCAAAACTGAACACAGTATTCAAGGTGTGGCCTCACCAGTGCCAAGTACAGGGGGACGATCGCTTCCCCAGTCCTGCTGGCTGCAGTATTCCTGATGCAAGCCAGGGTGCTATTGGCCTTCTTGGCTACCTGAGCACACTGCTGGCTCATATTCAGCCGGCTGCCAACCAACACCCCCAGGTCGTTTTCCGCCGGGCAGCCCTCCAGCCACTCTTCCCCAAGCCCGTAGCGTTGCATGGGGTTGCTGTGCCCAAAGTGCAGGACCCAGCACTTAGCCTTGTTGAACCTCATACAATTGGCCTTGGCCCATCGATGCAGCCTGTCCAGGTCCCTCTGTAGGGCCTTCCTACCCTCCAGCAGATCAACGCTCCCGCCCAACTTGGTGTTGTCTGCAAACTTAGTGAGGGTGCACTCAATCCCCTCGCCCAGATCGTTGATAAAGACATTAAACAGAACTGGCCCCAATACTGAGCCCTGGGGAACACCACTTGTGACCGGCCGCCAACTGGATTTAACTCCATTCACCACAACTCTTTGGGCCCGGCCATCCATCCAGTTTTTTGCCCAGCAAAGAGTACACCTGTCCAGGCCATAAGCAGGCAGTTTCTCCAGGAGAATGCTGTGGGAAATGGCGTCAAAGGCCTTACTAAAGTCCAGGTAGACAATATCCACATTAACAACATTAGCTTTGGGTCTGCTGGGAGCTGGCTAGCAGCAATGCACAGGAAAGCACGGGTGGCACAACCCCACTCCTGCCTCCTCCCACAACCGGGAGGGCTGAGACCTCCCCAGGTCGGGAATCCCACTGGCACTGGCAGGGCGAGGGGCTGAGCTGCAAATTGCACATTCTCCGTCCGTTTCTAGCCCAGACTCTTACTTCTTGCAGAAGGCTGAGTTTCTCCAGCTCCCACTGATGGTCAAGGATGAGGCTGTCGCTGCGGGGCCGCCAGCCAGCCAGGTTCTCCTCTCCCCGCACGTAGGCTACGGAGGTGTCCAGCACACGCCGCCGTCGTCTCTGCATGCCTGCGGGGACAGACGCACAGCTGCGGGGACAGACACACAGCCCCGCCCCTGACCACCATGCTGTGCCTCCTGGCCTCACAGTGAACACCCGGGCAGAGGCACGGCACCCACCTGGGCTGCCAGCATCAGCCACGCGGCAGAGGCTGAGCTCATAGACTCCTGTCACGCGGTTGCTGCAAGCAAAGGGAGATGAGGTGTTACCAGCTCTGGCCCATCCCCATGCCCCAGTTATTTCACCCAGGCTGCTGGGATACCCCAGGAGGGCTCAAATCCCCGAGTCCAAATCCTCTCCTTCCCCCGAAAGGCAGGAGTATCCCAGTACCTCTCAGAAGCCCGCAGGCTGCCACTGCCAAAAAGGTTGCGGATAGAGCGGGAGGCAGGAAGCTTGGCGTCCCGGGAGTAGAAAACCATGCAGAAGTCTTTGGTGATGACGGCGGGCTGAGTGCAGTTCTCCATCTGCAGCAGGGCAGGGGAGGAGGCGTCAGAGTGGCTGCGGCTTGGCAGCCCAGCAGGTCTCTCCCACCCCTGATGCCCAGCGGTTCCCACTCCCAGGATCCCGCAGGGCCCCCAAGCACCAGGTTGAATCCTGCACCCTGTTAGCATTGGTGCCAGCTAAGGAGGGGTTCACACTGGCTGCACCCCAACAGTGGGGAAATACCAGACTTTGCTGGTGTTATAACGGCCCTGACTAAGGTCCTTGCCTCAATGTAGGCAGAAAGGGTGATGTAGATTTTCTCCCGGTACGGGGTGACACGGTTGAGGAGCAATGAGTTGTGCATGGAGCTATCCCACGCCGCCTCAAACTGGTAGAAAGTCCTGCCAAAAAAAATAGCAGAGCCGTAAAGCAACCCCCCCAGAATCGCAGGTGAGCAAGCAAGGAGAGGCCATTGTCCCCCTCCACAGCGCAGCAGCAGGCCTGCAAGGACACACAGACATGCACGCGTGTCGGGGACAGATGGGGACAGCCACTCCAGAGGGCGCAGGCTCAAGGCAAAGGGGGACAAGGCATGGTGGGAAGAGGACGCGGCGTATTTGAAACAGCCAGCAGACCAAAGTTTTGGGTAGGAGGGACTGCGGGAGAAGTGGGGGCTCAGCTGGGGTGCAGGCAAGGCAGGGCAGGCTGGGAAGGCAAAGGAGGGCAAAGGAGGGTGCATGCCCCACCCCCGTGCTCAGAGTGGGGGGCTGCCAGCCCCAGCATGCCCAGGCCAGGTCCCCACCATCCAGTCTGGGGCACACAGCACCTTCCGGCCCCCACCAGGAGCAGCTGCCACTGTTCAGGTGACGATGGCCAGAAGGGAAAGGAGGGAGGATGCTCAGGACTAGGGGGTTACTGCCAGCCCACCCCTGGGAGAGCAGCCCCCCCACCAGCCAGGTCCCCTTCTCCAGGGCTGCCCCCATCTGCCAGTCCTGAGCCCCAGCGGAACCCAGGGACCATGATTTGGTGGCTGGCCCCTGTCAGGCTGTCTCCCCCAGCTCTTGCTCTGCCCTGATCACCAGTCCCATCCATCCCCATTCCCACCGGCCTGCATTGCTCCCCTCACTGTGTTTTCCATGGCTCCCAGGCTGGGAGAAAGAGTGGTGGACACCTGGCCCCACTCGCCCAGTGCCTACAGGGTCCCGTAGAGGATGGCGCAGCCACCCAGAGCAAGAGTAGCAACTGCCTTCTTCAGGTCAAGCAATCAAGGGTGGGGGAAGCAGAAGGAAGCTCCAGTTTGAGAGCATGGGGGATTCCCGTTTCACCCCCTGCCCCGCTCCTGGGCTCCCTCCTGGGCCAACCTTGGGGTTATGGGACACGCACTCCCCAAAGCCACCCAGAGCTGCTGCAGGCCCAGCTCCTGCCTGAGCATCCTCAGGAAGCCATGGGTCAGTGATGTCTCAACAAGGATGCTTTCGCACATCCCTGAAGCAGCATCAAGGCAGCTGAGGGGCTCTTTTAATGAGAGCCGGGGCAGCCAGGAGCAGGGAGAGGCTCTCAGCTGTGATTGCCCCCGCGATAGAAGGAGAGCAACGCCTTCAGAAGGTGTATAAAATACATAAAAAAACCGCACATGAGACACAGCCAAGGCGAAGGATCGCGTTGCAGACACAGGTCACTTGAGAAGAGAGTAGCTCCCCAGGGAGGAGGAGGAGAAGAGGAGCCTCAGGGGAGGGAGGAAAGAGCAAAAAGCAAAGGGAGGAGGCAAAGGAGAAAGAGAGAAAAGCAGGAGGGACCAGACCGAGTGGGTGCACGCAAAATACCTAGTGTCATTTCCGAACGAAATGCTATAAGTGGAAGGCGACCCAAGGACAAACACATACATGTACACACACAGAAAAATGAAAGGTCAGAAAGCATCGTCTGTACAGGGCTGGCACGGGAGCAGGACCATGAGGAAGGGGAGCCCCTCTCGAGGGGACTCGCCCCATATCAGCACCGCTGGCCGAAGGAGCTCCTGCCTAGCTGGACGCCAAATCAGAGCCCAGAAGCTTGGTGAGGGCAGACAGAGGTTTACCTGCTTGGGTGAAAGCCCTCTGCCTCCCACCTTCCTCGTAATCTGGCAGCTGGGAAGCAAGCACATGCATGCTCCCTATCCCCTTAACTCTGCCCTTGCTGCCATCCCATGGCAAGGAGCTCCCACCCAGCACAGCCCCGCGGGAAGGTGCCCCGTCGGGGGGGAACCAGCCATACCACTGCCACTCACGGATAATTTCTTGGCCTGTCCCCTGCTCCACAAAGAGAGCATCACTGTGCTGAAAGCCCACGGGCAGTGCCAGCGTGAGCCCACATGCTCCTGCAGCAGGGGGGTGGATCTGAGCTGCATCCATCTCCCTGCACCCCAGAGGGGACAAGGTGCTGCTGGAGGGACAGCTCTGCCCTTGGGCATCTCCGAGCATGACCAGCTTCTAGGTGCTGTCAGGAGGACGACTTCCCGGGCACACAGCTATGGAGCCCACCAGGACTCGGGAGATCCAATCCCCTGTCTCCCAGATGCATCCCCCTCTTCTTCAACTGTGGGGCATGGTGGCAGTCCACCCCCTCCTCTGGGGCCTCGGCAATGCTCCCGTCCAGAGGCTGGCAACAGCATCTGGCTCGGGCGGCTCTTGCCCATGCACCACACTCCAGGCACACCCTACAGTCCCTGCTGAACTGCCCGCATCCCCGAACAGCCGCTTCTCCCATTACACAGGGGTATAACAGTCCGTGCCACATATGGGTGTGCACACCCACTGTCATGCCTGCGTACAGACACTCACCGCTCTTATGCCACGCCTATGCCCGCGGGACCATCGTGCACAGGGTGGGCAGCCACTGCACGTGCCGCCATACCAGCTGGTGGTGCTGCCACCATCACCAGGTGCCTGGGCAAGCGCTGGAGGCGCCCCAAAGCCCCCACCGTGGTCTGCACCAGCCCTGTGGCTACTCCATGTGGCACCGGAGGTTGAGTTGGGGCTGAGGCGGGAGGCAACAAGGGGGCGGCACACTTGGCGCCGGATGCCAGAGAGATGGAAGAGCAGCAAAGTCAAAAAGCAAGAAGAAAACCCAGATCAGGCGATGGGGACGCAGGCGTGCGAGGGGGAGCGGCAGCCAGCGACAGCGCGGCCCAAACAAACAGCAAAAGGGGCTAAGTGAGCGAGAGGTGCCAGGGCAGGAGGGAGGAAGGACGGGGCATGTGGAAAGATGGGGGGCTGGATGTCCAAGTGATGCCTCTGGCAGCAGTGAGTGCCCTGAGGTGAGGGGGGAGAAAGAAAGAAGGGAGAGAGGAAGGGGGGGTGGAAAAAAAACCAATGGAAACAAATAATACCTAGGCATATCCGAATCAAGAAACTGCCTGCGGAAACACAAAACAATCACATGGTTAGTGTGGGCTCGGATGGGTGGCAGCAGCGGAGAGAAGCAAGGAGGGACCCTGGGCACTGCCCCCCGCGCCTCCTCCCTGGGCGCTCTATGCAGGGACGGATGGGTGCTGGGGAAGGAGCTGTACCACTCCCCCCATCTCCTCCTGAGTGGCTCTGGGGGACTGGGGAGGCTGAGGGGGGAGCCAGGGCTGCTCTGGGCAATGGAGGCTGCATGGCACAAGGCAGCGAAGCAGGGAGTGCAAGCAGCCAGGGAGGAGGGTGAAGCGGGCCCTAGAACTGCCCGCTGCCCTCCTTCTGCCTGTTCTTGCAGGCTGCTGGGGCCGAAGCATGCGCACCTGCATGCGGGATGGAAGCGCAGCGGGGGGGGGGGGGTGTGCAGTGAGTGCCCCTTGGCATCCTGCAGGAAGCCGGCTGCTCCCTCCTGCCCCTGCCCAGCCCTGGGCAGGCTTGACGGGATGGATACAGGACAGATACGGCATGCACGCTGGCCTGCGGCCCTGATTCGGCACTGGCCCTGAGGCGCAGACCCTCTGAGCATGCAGGTGAGGTGGGCTCTTGCAAAACCTGAGCCCCCCCATCTCCCCGCTCCTCTCCATGCCCCAAGCATCCCCCCAGCCCGAGCTGTGGCCCTTGCCCTGCAGGACCTGTGAGGGGAAGGCAGGAGCAGGAGGCATGTGCCCCCTGCCAAGCTGTGCTAGAGATGCTGAAGATTCTATCTGGCTGCACCCGGGACCAACGGGCCAGATCAGGAGCTGACAAAACAGCGAAGCCCCAGGAGCCCGTGGGTGCCACAGCCACCCAGCTCCCAGCAGCCCAGCAAAAACCACCACAGATCTGCTGGGCCAAGCCCTCCTCACCCAACTGTCCCCGCCTGGCCTTGCTCTGTTGCCCCTGTGGCTGTGCCAAAGTCTCCTGGTCTGATACTCACACACATACCCGAGCCCATGATTCAGCTCTGCTGCCTGGGTACCACGTGCCTGCCACTCCACCATGCCCAGGAGCTGCCCCAGGAGTGCTGCAGGGTGGCATCTCCCCTCCGGAGCCCCATCACCCCCGCCCCGAAAACACCCTGCCTTGGGACAGGCCACCTTGGGGCAGCAGTGAAAGAAAATAGTGAAGAAAACAAGGGGAAAAGCGGTCCTCGCTCCCCACCGGGATGCTCCTATGCCAGCAACCGCCACACACACAGCCCAGGACCAGTCCCGCTGCTCCCGGTGCTGCAAATCACCGTCCCCATCTTGTTGCAGCTGCCCACATGCACACATTCTGGCCAGGGACCCCCCATCAGTCCCACGAGTTTTGCCAGCAGCACTGGTGCAGAGGAGAGCTCTGCCCTCTGCACCCATCACTCCCCCTTGCGACCGCAGGACCCAGCCAGGGAGATCTCAGAGATAAAATCCTCTGGCCCCGCTGCTCCCACACCCCTGCCAAACCCACAGCAGGGACACAGCCCCCTGGGACAGGCATAAAGGGGCAGGCATCCTGAAAGTCACCTGGTAGCAACGAGGGATGGCTTTCCTGCATCACCCCCACAGAGACGGGGACCAGACACAGGCATCAAGTGGCCCTTCCAGTGAGTTTGCTGGAATACGGGACAAATAGTCCTTCATGGCAAGTCCTGTCGCACGGTCAGTACATCCTCCTGGCACCGGCACCAACTGGCTCTCTGCGCCAGGTGGTCACAGCCACCACTGGAGAGCAGGACCCCCACCCAAATTCCCTGTAGTGCCAAAGCCCAGCACGGAGAGGCCTCGTGGAGGAGGAAGGGGGCTGGCAGCCCTGAACCCCAAGACCCTCTGAAGCTCCAGAAAAGCCCCACTCTGAAGCAGCAACAGGTCAGCAGGACCCTGTGGAGGGGCTGAGAGCCCCCCCCAGGGGAGAGAGGGGCTCCCCACATCCACCCCCAGCCCTCACCACAGCAGGGGAAGAGCAAGAGAAGAAGCAGCACGCACCGGTCATCCTGGGAGGGGTGGATGTACCCAGAGGAGAGGATGTTCAGGGACAGGATGTTGGGGTCAATGAGAGACTCGTCTGCTTCTGGGGTGTTCCGGATCCGACCTGCAAGCACAGCATGGGGATGCCGTTCAGGTGACAGGTGGTGGCCCTGTGAGGGTCCCCGTGAGGGGCAGGGGCAGCCGTCCTGCCTGCATCCCCCAGCAGACCCCTTGTCACAGGCAGCAGCCACCCGGCGCTTGGCCACTCAGCACCAGAGGTCCTGGCCCAGCTCTTGGACATGGTGGCCAGGACTGAGGTGCCCTGCCCATGCGGCATCCTGGTGTCACCTGTCAGGCAGCCGCCGCTTTGCTATTGCAGGGCAGGAGGGGAGACGAGGTGTAAAGCCCCGCATGGGAACACGGGTGAGAAACAGCCCAAGAGGATGCTCGGGAGCTTGGTGGGCTGGGGGTTGCTCACAGCCCACCCAGCCTGGCTTGGCTTACCCACAACCAGCTCCCGCACTTCCTTCCAGCGGATGAGGCTTCCTGTTTCATGCACCAAAGTGACAGTGATTCTCCTCTGGATGCCCTGAGACCCATGAGGCCAGAGAGAAGGGACAGTGGTTAACACAGCTCCCGGCAGGAGCCAGAACCAGGAGGGCATCTCGGTGAGGGAGTACCTGGTGGAGGAGGAAGGTCCCATGGCACGGCATGCCTCCACGGTGGTCCACAACGGCAGGGATGTAGCTGGAAGAAAGGATCGCAGCATGACACAGAGCCCCGTCAGCCTGCCCAGAGGTGCCGAGCACTGGGCAAATCGCTGTGCTGCCTCCCTCTCCTTCTTGCTCCCCTTTCCAGCAGGACTTACTCGCCATTGGCCTCCAGCTCACAGATCTCGAAGAAGACCATCAGGTCGTACTTGCACTGGCATGGGCCAGCGCTGGGCCGAGTCATGGTGCTCAGCTTCGTCGCAGGTACTGCGGTAGGTCAGAAAGAGAGCTTAAAGGGCGAGCTTGCCGCTTACATTTGGAGTGAGGCACGTGACGGCCCGCAGGGTAAGGACAGAGCAGGCAGAGGCCACAGGGAGACACACAGAGGCAGCAGCAAGGCAGGAGGGAGTGCGTAAAGGGGGACAGCCCCATCCCAGGGCCCTCACTGACTACCGGTGTACCTTCTCCCATGCCTAAGGCGGAGTAGCGAGGGTGATGGGATGCAGCCAGCCTCACCCATCCCTGAGATGCACACCCTGAGTGCATAGCCCCAGAACAGACACATCTCAAACCACACAGCACTGCTCCAGGGCCCACTCGGCAACAGCCGCTCAGGGACAGCCTCTCCGGGACAGCCAGAGGGAGGTTCCCCCGGTGCTGGTGCAGTGACCACAGAGCAAACCATGGCGCTCAGCCAAATCCCAACAACTCAGGTCTCAGCGGCCAGAGCACAGCAGGGACCCCACAGCCCCTGTGGGATGGCGGGGCTGGATGGCCATCTGAGCCATCCAGGGCAGGTAGCCTCCTCCCTGCCACTCCGCAGGAGGTGAGAAGGGGGCTTTGCATCAATCAGGTGCTGCAGGAATGGGTGCCAAGGGCTTTTGGGTGCTCTGGTCCACAGTACATTTTGTGGTGCCCCTGGGGTCCTAACTGGTCCCCCTGGGAAAGGGGACCCCGCACCCAGAACGGGGACTGCGGGCAGGCAGAGGAGCAGGAGGCCAGACCCCCTACCTGGTTTGGAGAGTGGCATCACACGGGGGAAGTGGCGCCGGGACGGCCTCAGCGGGCTGCAGAGAGAACCGGCTCAGTTAAAGCATCCACAGAGACCCCCAAACCCAGCCAACCTCACCTATGCTCCGGGGCCACCCCTTCCCGCCACCTGCCCCTGCCTTTCTCTGTGTCCCCAAGAGGCTGGCTGCACAGGGTGGCCCTGTGGCTGGCCCAGGGCGCACCCACCTCAGGACATCCTTGCAGAGGGGTGGGAAGGGGTGCTGCTGGTAGTGCCCAAAGACTTCAAATACAATCGGCTGGCTCTTGATGTATTCAATGAAGGACTTAGTCACCTCTACGGCGATCTGGAAGAGAAACAGCCATCAACGGCACAGTTTAGCTGGGGAAAGGATGCAGCCAGCAACCAGCACCAGGGAGGTGGAAGGGTGAAAGCCTGTCCAATTGCCTGCATCCCTCACACATCCCCTTCCCTGTGGCCCGCGGATGCCCTCCCCACTGAGACCACTGCCATGAAATCCCAGCCTTTTCAGGAGGAGGGCAGCAGCTTTTGGCCTTTCCCCCACACATCCACCTTGTCTAAGGTTGGCTTAACAGGCTGGGAAAGCCAGGAGGAAGCTGCTCCCCTGGGGAGAAGATCCAGCCAATGGCCCCACAGAGACCCTGGCAGCCATGGGGGCGAATGGGTGTGGTAAGGGGAAGGGTACGCACGTTTTGGACGTGATAGAAGCCCAGCGGTGGCCCCCGTCCTGTGTTCTTCAAGGGCTCTGTCGAAAAGGCCTCATCGTGGCGATGGATGAAGCTGTGGAGGGAAGGAAGGTGGCTCAGCGTCTGCGGGATGGGGATGGGGACGTGCTGGAGCAGGGAGGGGAGAGGGGGCAGAGAAGAGCCCACTCTTCTCAGGGATGCTTCCCACACCCTGGACTAGGACAGGACCCCCCCGAAGCTGATGGGAGCCTCTCCCTGCCTTTTGCCAGCGATCAAACAAGGTACTGGACAAGTGCACGGGCTCATTCTGCAGCCCTTGGTTTTGCCTCCCAATCCATGAAGGGCTCAGAGGTGTTGGGGGCTGGGACTCCCTGATGTTCACCTCCAGCCCTGAGGCGATGGCCTCAGACCATGGTGGGAGACATGGGGCCAGGGGATACTGGGGGCTTACTTGAACTGGCAGAAGATGTCTGCATATTCTGCAGAGATGCTGGAGGCTTGCAGGACTGTCACACGGAAAGTGAAGATGCTGCCCAGCTTCAGGTGGTCCAGAGCCATCTCCAGTGGCCCGTCTGTTGCAGGCTTCTCTGGGCTGTCCAGAAGAAGGTCTTCTGGGGTCACTGTGGGGAGGGGAAGGTCCTCAGCAAGGCGGTGGTGTTACCCCCTCAGTGTCTGCCAGCAGCCCCGCACTGGGGCAGGGGGCTTTTGACGCTTGGGTGGGCACAAGAGGCTGGCTGCCGGGGTGGGGGGCTGCTCCCCAACCGCTTGTCAGCACCCCCTCACCTGCACAGGTGTTGTTGTTGACTTCATCAGCAGAGGGACCCATGTCGCTGACCTGCCCCTGGCCTTCGACAATGCGCAGCTCCTCCTGGGAGGTCCCCGAGCGAGACATCCCCACAGCCGAGCATGACTCTGACTGGAACTGCACCAGGAGTGCGGCTCAGGGTCACTGGTGGTCCCAGAGGTGGTCCCAATTGCATCGCCGCCACTGCCCCAAGCACTGCAGCACCTCCAGCTCTCCCCTCCCACCCCACGGCAGCCCCCCGCTGGGACAGAGGCAAGAGCATGCTGCACCAGTAGGTGCTGGAAGGCTGCCAGGTGGACTGGGAGCACAGTCCCTTCAGTGTGATGCCTGCACCTCTGGGAGCCTGGTGGTCCCCATGGGGAGCATCGCCATGACAGGCAGGGGCCTGCGGTCCCTGGGCACCCACCAAGAGCCAGCTGCCACCGTACCTTCTCAAAGTGCTGGTCATCGAAGGATATCTTGGCTGTCCCTGACTGCCGCACACCAGAGCCGTAGTCGGGGGCTTCCTCATCCGCTGGAGGAGGGATGGGGGTGAGCTGGCTTGGGGGGCGCGGGGGATGTGAGGGGCACATTTGGGGGGTGTCCCCCTCCTACCTGAGATGGCCTGGACGGCCACGCGCAGGAAGCCCTTCACCTCGCCCTTCTCGCTGACGATGGCCACGCGGTGGACCAGGGGCACGGGGTAGAGGAGGTTGCTCAGGTAGACGAAGGCCCTGCCGGAGAGGGGGGGACACACACAACACGGGGGGGAGCGGTCACTGCTCCCACCCGCAGGTCCCGAGGCACAGGTGGCACGGCCGCCGGCGGCCGGGATCCCAGGTCACCGCTCACGGCGCGACCGCGGCACTGCAAAGCAAAACTAAAGAGAAAGCAGCCAGGGCCAGCCAAGAGGGGCAGGGAGCGGGCGGGCAGCGTGCTGCAGGCAGGCGGGCGGGCAGCGCGCCGCAGGCAGCACCACGAAGCAGAAGGGGCTCGCGTACCTCTCCGGCTGTCACCTCCGTGGCGGACGGGGAGGGGAGGGGGGCTGTGCTGGTGCCACCCTGAAGCTGGGAGGGAAGAGGACCTTCTCTGAGGTGGAGAGCCGGAGGACTAGGGCAGGAGGTGTTGCAACACAACGTGGGGACGACTGTGGAGTCACCTTGGAGGGACAAGGGCAAGGCAAGGGGGAAAGAGAGGGTGACAAGGGAGGTAGGGGCCAGTGGGATCAAAGGAAGGGAGAGGAGGAGGTCCTGGCCAGAGGCCAGAAGCCTCCAGAGATGAACCTGCCAGGGGTGTCCTGGCCCTGGCTCTGCCCATGGTGTCGCAGGACCACTGGTGGCTGCAGGCGGCCTTTGCCCAGCTGGGAGGGAGGCTGCATGGCGTGGCTGGCGGCATTGGCAGCGTGTGTCCCCCCGCCCCATCCCTTGGCATGCGTGGCTTCAGGGTCCTGGGCTGCCCACCAGTGCGTCACAGGGACGGCACAGCCAGCTTCTTCCTGTGGGCAAGGACGGAGCTGCCCACTCCCCATGCAGGAGGCCTGAGCCTCCCCGCCGTCCTCTGTGGCATCCAGGTCACCGACGTTACCACAGCAGGGTGCCACGCTGGGGTTCAGTGTGATGGCCGCACCACGTCTCTGCCAGCACCTCCTGCCAGGCCACAGCTCCCTGTTTCTCAAGTGTTTTGCCTCCTCTTGCCACCTTCCTCAACCTCGCCACTGGCTGGCTCACCATTTGACTGTCCTCCTGGCACTCTGGCAATGGTGGCACACTGTGCCCTCAGTGGTGACAAGTCACCTCCACAGCCTTTGGCGCTGAGCTCCCTGCCAAGCGGTGCGAACCACCCTTGCCTGCAAGGCAGCACCACTCCCAGCAAGAGGGCGTGCATGGTGCCCGGCACCCCTCCCTGGGGCGCCCACTGGCATCTTGACACACAGCATCTTTGGGGGTCATGAGGCAGGATGGTGCTGAGGCTGGCCAGGACACTTCTGCTTCGGGAGGCTCCCATGAGTGTTGCATCTCCAGGCGGCTGGCAGCTCTGCTTGTGACGTCCCAGCCTCACAGGTGTCTTTGCAGACATCCAACAGCACCCAGAAGTGCCCAGGGGGCTCTTGCAGGAGCCTCCAGCCCAGCACTTGCAGTCCAAGCCCCAAAGTCCGGAGGTTCCCCCTGCTCTGGTGACTCCCATTGACCTCCAACCGCTGCTTGAGGCTTTTTCCACCCAAAGCATCTCCAAGGACTCAAGTTGTGGAAGCAAAGGTGATGCCCCATCACCGTCTCCTGCCAGGCCCATCTCACCCCTCTTCTCAGAGGCCACCAGGGACAAGTGGCTGGACCATGCCAGGGCTTCCCGGCAGGACCGCATGCCTGGGAGGTCTCTAAAGCACTGGGATCTGGGTGTACCCACCCACTCGAAATCACAGGGTAGCTGGTGATGAAGCCGGGGGGTGGAGAGGGGAGGAAAGGGGCGGGGGGGGGGGGCAGGCAGGTAGGAGGGGGATAAGTGTGTCACTAGAGGAAGGAGGGCAGGGACACTAACCACAAGATTGGTGAGGTGCAAAGATGGCATGCTCAGATCAAAGAAAAGCCTTTCCAAAGGAAGACGAAAGTGAAATAACCCCAATTTTCGCCAAAGCTTTGGAGAGATAGAGCCAGCAGCTAAAAAAAACACCCCAAAAAAAAAAAAAAAAGGAAAAAAAAGAAAGAAAGGAAAAAAAATCAAAGACAAGGATCCAATCATAAACCAATCCAAGCACACTTCACAAGAAATGTGGCCGGCGGAGCTGCTGTGCGGGGAGCCAAACCCAGGGCAGACTCAAAAGAAGTCAGAAGGTGCCGAGCTCCGGGGAACGTGCTCCCAGCATGGAGCGGGGCCGCTGCTGCAGGGTCTTGTTTGGTTTTCTGAGGTGCCCCTGAGAGTTTTGGGGGTTTTTTTGATGGTTGTTTTTTTTTTTTTTAAATAAGGAAAAAAGGAAAAAAAAAAAAAAAAGGGGGGAAGAACCCAGCTCTTTCGGTCTGAGGCTGCAGGACTCTTACCCCACCTCTGCCCTCTCTGCCTGCACTGGTCCCCCTCCTCCCCGCCTCGCTGTCCGCACCTGCCTGGCAGGGATAATCCTGGCTTTAGCACACCGAGGAAGAGGAGCTCCAGCTCCACCTGTCGGGGGAACCCCAGTGGGAAGAGGTTCACCATCCTGAGTCCCTCTGGCTCCTGCCTGGGTCAGAGGCTCTGGGACAAGCTCCAGGTATACATCCCCTTGGGAAAACCCCGGAGCAGAGCTGGCAGCACCACATTGCATTTTGGGGATGGGCAGATTGCAACTGGGTTTGGTGGCACAGCCGGTTTTGCAGCAGCTGGTGGGTTTCTCCAGGCCAAGACCAATGGAGCCCAGGGGGGTCTCCTGGCCAACAGGTATGAGAAATCAAAGCTCTTGTCCTTGGCTGGAGCCAAGGAGGAGCTGGAGCCTACAGCCGGGTCTCTGCGACCTCCCTGAACATCTCCTGTGCCAAGCTGGCAGGGAAGGCCCCAAGCCAAGCACCAGACAGTGAGAGAAAATGCTGCTTTTCGCAGAGTTCTCCTCTTCCTCCTGCACCTGGCTCTCCCCTCACTCCCCTTGGCTTCATCCCCCTGACGACTTGGGGACATCCAAGCCTCCATGTCCAGGGGGCCTCACGCTGAACGACACAGCCAGAACGGCCAAGCCAGTGCCAGAGGCACGCATGGCTTTGAAGTGCCTGCGTGTCACCAGCCAGCGGCACCGTGGGGTCATCCCAAGCTGGGTGGGAGGTGGCCCTCCCTCGGACAGAAATGCCCAGGACGGAGACGCCTGTGTGGCTGCTTCAGTGCTGGAGACGTGGCAGTGCTCCCCTTCTTGGGGGCCGCCCCAAAGAGGGACCTGCCTAAAGGGTCTCCGGTGGAGCTGGCGCCATCCACCTTCCCCCGCTACCCCCTACCACTGCTGTGCTCGTCACAGCCCTACCTCGGTGTGCACCTCGTCGCCCCGCCGGGCGCCCCAGGCTCAGCAGCAATCCCAGCCGGCCGGCCACCCCCTGCGCCTCCAGGATGCCCCAGAGGTGGGAGTCGTGTCCGAAAGCAGTTCTCTCATGCGAAAGAGCTAGTTCCTTCCCGGCATGCTCTCCTAAAACCTCACCAACCTTCCTACTAAACTGAACAGGGGGGAGCGGTCGTAAAACGGATCCCGGCCATCACACAGCGGGCACTCCGGAAAGATGTCTTCCTCCAGGTCCTCCGCCTCCTCCTCCTCCTCCTCCTCCTCCTCCTCCTGCCCCTGGTGCTGCTCGTCAGCAGGCTCGGTGATGTCGGAGTCGGGGTTCGAGAAGGTAGGGGAGGGGGTGAGATCAGCCATGCGCTCGCTCATGCATGTGTTGAAAAGAGGAGAGCTGTTGCAGCCAGAGATATCTGAACTAAGGTTAGTACAACAAGATAGAAGACAGGTTAACACTAGCTGTTCCAAACAGAGAGAGCAAGAATAGGAATTTTGCTTTTTTGGGGGGTTGGGGTTTTTTTCTTGGTTAGGTTTTGGAGTGAGGGTTTTTTCTGCTTAAACCAAGGGATGTCAGGAAATAAAGGCCTGCCCTTCCAGTGCATCTCTAAAGGAAGCCACCAACGGCCGTTGGCTATAAAGGGCAAAGAAAAGAGCAACCCAAGGAACAGCTGCAATCAGTAGGGATTCCCCTCGCTGGCTTTGTGAGCAACATGGGGCCGGAGCGGGTGGCATGATGCTTGCCACCACCCCCACCACTGAAGGGAATCTCTCCACATGCCGTGGCATGGGAGGGATGTCTCCACAGCAGGTGCAGTTGGTTGGGCCATGCGGCTCAGCCCCCTGCTCCCCCTGCCCACCGGGGCAGACCCCTTCTCCGGGATGGCCCATCCTCATTGCTGGCACTGCACCCTTCCAACTGGTGTGCGGGAGGCGCACGGAGACACGCAGCACGTACCATACAGACGGATGCTTGGACACCAACGCGTGCACATGGACGCGTGCCCGCCAGGGCAGAGGTCACGACGGCATGGGCTCTCAGCCTGCTGGACAGCTGTGGCCCCCCGCCTCCCACCAGCGGCAAGCCAAGAGCCCGTGCCTCACAGCACTGTGTTACAGCAGGCAGCAGGAGCATTGCCAGTGGCTTGTGGGTCCCTCAGGGTCCCAGCAGCCAATGCGGAGGAGAGCCATGGCAGGCAAGATGGGCCCTGACCAGCAATGGGGGGGCAACGCATCCTCCCGCAGTGTGGCCCCAGGGAAACGAACGCCCTGTGCACGGCAGAGCCGGCGGCGCTTCCTCCCGCAGGGCTGCCTGCGGGTTCCAGCCGCGCTTAGAAGGAGCCGAAGCGCTCACCTGCCAACCAGCCTGAACCAGGGGAAGCGGTCGTAGAAAGGATCTCCGCCAGTCACCACATTGTCACAGTCCTCGATGACACTAGAAGGCACTTCTGCTGCACGGTCATACATTTCACGCATCAGGTCCAGGCGTTGCCTGCAGGCAGAGGGGGACACAGCGGGTAGCAGTGAGAAACTCGGCTGAGGCCGGCGAAGCCCCCTCCAGCACGGGCATTGTTCACCCACCTCAGCTTCTCCAGGGTCCAGTAATGCGTTGCCCCATTCTTCTGGTCCTGCACCTCTACAGCTACAATGGTCCGGGGGAATGGCCGCTTCTCCCGGTCCTTGGCAGCATCGGGAGGCAGCAGGTCGGGAGGAAGAGGTGAGTACAGTGTGTCTGTGAGGAGCACGAACTGGAACTGGACCTGGAGAGGGACAGAGGGGAACGGTGAGCTGCCCAGGAGGACAGCAGGCTCCATGTGGTGCCTTTGGCAACTGCCTCCTCAGCATTTCCCAGGCTGCCCATGCTTGTGGCCTCTGCCATGGGTGCCGCAGCATGCCAGAGAGGAGCCCTCGGCACCCACCTTCTTCTTCAGCTCCACACTGATGGCATTGGCTTCCTTGAGGAAGATGGCATTGCCCCAGAGCAGGTCACGGAGGGAGGTGAACTGGTACCACTTCCACTTCCTAAAGGCCCAGAGGGCCAGCTCAAACTCCCGCTCCGTCCACTGCACTGTGGGGACACAGAGGGACAGTCACCCCACCGCCAGGAGCGAGGACATTGGTGCAGAGGTGCCCAGGGGACCCACAGTCCTCTTCTTGCTCCCGCAGAGAACATCAAAACCCTATGGTGGCACCCAGCCCTCACCTTCATCCTCAGGTTCTTCCTCTTCCTCATTTGCCTCAGGGTAATACCTAGAGTCCATCTGCTTCTGCAAAGCCTCCAATTTGCTCTCATAGTCCTGAGAGAAGCAGGGAGACAGAAGATGCAACCCACAAGGTGTGACCTTCCTCCATGCTGCCACATAGCGCTTCTCCCCCCCCACCACAGGAACCTGGCCTCCTCCCTCCTCTGGATCCGTGTTTATGGTGACAAGCCCAGGAACTTAGGACACACAGAGCCACCCCATGCAAACATCTGTCAGAACCCACTCATGCCTGGACAGCCTGAGAAGGAGCCAGGTCCTGGCCACCTACCAGCCTCTGCTGCTCGAGAAGGTAATTCGCCTCCTCCCGCTCCCTCCGGTACTGGTCCTCCAGTTCCTGGAGCCTGGGAGGAACAGGGAAGAAGATGACCAACCTGGAGGTGAATACCCAATTCCCCATCGCCCCAGCCCCCGTGCCCTCACCGCTGCTCCATTTCCTGCTTCATGTCGATGCCCTGCTTCTCCAGCAGCTCTCTTTGGGCAAAAGCCCAGTCCACGGGCTCAGCAGGGGTCTCGGCACACGGGGTCCGCTCCCGCTCCTGCCGAGCCTGCTCGGGGTGGTTGAAGCGGAAGACGTGGCTCTTCCCCATGATGATGCGGTTTCCTACAGGGATACATGTGGGGTGGGGGGAAAGGGAATGGGTTTAATGTGGGACATCCTGGAGGGCCCCCATGGGATGGAGGAAGGCGGGTTAGAGCAGCGCTGGCGTACCAGCTCCAGGGACCCACCTGAACGCAGGATGCTGGGCTCTGTCACCTTTTTGCCATTCACGTAGGTGTCAGCACCTTCACAAGGCTCCAGGGTCACTATTACTGCAGAGACAGTGGGAGGAGGAGAGAGGGAGCAAAGGTAAGGTGGAAGCAGAGGGATAAATCCTGCATCTCCTGCTCCACTGCTCCTGCAGCCTCAGAAAGGGAGAGCTGCCCCAGCCAGCACGCCAGGCACGGAGTGTGGGGACACCGGGGTACCCACTGGCAGCAACCACACCCTGGGCAACCAACAGGGCTCAGCCAACCTCATGTTAATCAGAGCAGTCCCAAGGACCAAAAGCAGCTGGAGACTGGACATGAGAGGAGATCAGAGCCTCCAGCACACATCTCCAGCCTCCCCAGGCTCGTCTCCCAAAGCTCTTTCACCCCTAGGTTCCTGCTGGTTTGCAGGGTGGGCTCTGCTTTGCATCTTGGCCAGGGGAATCATCTGCAGTTTGCTCTTCCCTCCCACCCCGATCTCCCTGGCTTGCCTCACCGTGGCAGCTTCCAAGTGCCTTGCACGAGCTTCCGTCCCATCTAGGTGAGGGCTGTAGCTCGCTCTGGAAGCACGTAGAAGCCACAGCCATGCGGGAAGAGCCCCAGCTGGGGGCAGGTGCTGGGGACACGCAGAGGGACTGGGATCCCCAGGAAAGTGGAGCCCCTCCAGACAAGGAATACCTTCACCACCAGTTTTGGTGTCGCTGCGGAAAAGGCAGTGCTCTTCCTTAATGAAGTGCCCGCTGAGAACGATGTCCTGCCTCTTCTCTGCATCTTCCCGGCCAACCCTGCCAGGGGGAAACCCAGCTCAATCCTTCCTCAAAGCAGCCCCTCCCTGGGCCTCCCCCCAAAACCATCCTTGGGGCTGACAGGAGCCATCCTTGGTGCACAGCAGGACGAACATCCTTAATGAGATTGCCAGGCAAATACATTTTTCCCACACAGATATGGCACTTTGGGGATGCCCTGGGAACAGCACCCAGCCCAGGGACAGCTGTCACCCCACTGCCCACCCGGGCAAGTCAGGCACTGAGATATGGGCTAGGCTCCCACCGCTCCGTGGGACCGGGCCCTCACCTTGTTATGCCGTCCTTGATGTAGTAGAGAAGACACTCAGACATGAGCGGGTCCTCGTTCAGGTTGACCAAGTGGGGCGTCTGGGAGAGACGAACAAGGAGTCACCCTGGTGTGCCCCATCTACCTGGGCACTGAGGGATGCTCCTAAGGGAGGTGGGAATTCAGCAGCACCTCAGGCTGCCCCCAGCACGGGCTCTCCTGCCCTCCGTAGCTCCAGGACAACATGCCCAGGCAGGTACTTTTCAAGGGGACTGCAGAGAACTGAGGAGCCAGGATGAGGAGGGCCTGCCTCCTTGCTTTCCTCCTCAAAGGGCTGAGCTCTGAGCACCCTTCCCCCAGCTGCCTTTGAAAATTCGTGTTGCAAACAGGCCCAACATGGAGCTGAACACTTCCCATGGGGGGTCCCTGATATGGCTTAGTGTCTCCTGGGGCGGGTCCCTGCTCGTCTGCACCGCATGTGCACGAGTCCTTGCCTCACCATCACTCCTCTCTGCTGCAGACAGTGTATCTGAGGCAGAGACATGTCCCATGCAGCAGCTGGTTTAGGATGAGAGAAACTAAAAGTGCCCATTTTCCTCCACTGACTGTACAAGGACAGATGAAGCACTTAAAAGAGCAGGTCCCAGACCAGAGGTAGTGGAGACCTGAAGCTGTATCTCCAGGCTGAATTTCACTCCCTGGTCTCCTCCCTAACAGTTCCCTCCCATCACTTTCTTCCCCTGGGTCACAAACCACTTTGTTCTTGACAAGAGGGAAGTTTCTCCCCTGGCCACAGACCTCTCCAGCTGCAGCTAGCTTATCTCACCCCATCGCAAGCTGCTGTGATTGCACCTTCAGGCAACAGGCAAAGTCCCAGAAGTATCAGTAGGTGAAGTTCTGAGTTTCCCAGAAATAAGAGAGACCGTAAGAAACATCTTACCAGCCTGCTGACACCCAGCATGCAGAGGTTTCCCTGTCACAACAGTGCTATGAGCCCTGGCTGACAGGAGAGACTCACTCCAAATAGTGCAGGAGAGCTAGAGGTCAAGGGAAATGCAGGCTCTTCTCCATGGTGGCTGGCAGGAATAAGATGGCCTTAACATTTAACTTCAGGCCCCTCTAGGCAGACACGTAGCCCCAGGGTCTGACACTCCTTCAGCTTGCAGTTTTTTTCCAGATTTGCAAGGCTGACTAGTAGATGGCAGATGCTCTACCTTGCACTGAGCTCCTTGGAGACATAAGCACCCCAGCGATGGCATACAGCAGGACAACAAAGTCCTTTTGCCCTTAACAAAACTATATTTTGCATGCTATCAACGCTAACTTTCCTTGCCAGCCACTGGAGAAGTCAGAGGAGTTTCCACCCACCTTGCTGAAGAGCAAGGAGGCACCAAGACCACCACAGCAATGCCCCACCTCCAAGACCAACCTGCTTTGGGGAGTAAACCCCCACACTTTCTACACAAACGTCTGGGGTCCTAACAGGCAGCAGCTGAGACAAGAATGAGAAACAAAGACAATGGTGTAGAAATTTGTCCTAAGAGCAATGCCAAGGCACACAAGGGGAAGGTCCTGGAGCCTTCATCACCAAATGCCACCAACTCAGCTGAGGACACATGCACCTACTAAGATGTTTGGCCAAGCCAACCAGCATCAGCTTTCAGGGCAGCTCTCAAGAGCATCCCTCAGTGCGGCAGGAAAGCTGAGCGAGCGCGTCCTGGTCCTACCCACACGTGCCTGCATCTCGGCAGCCTGTGCTGCTCTGCACACTTCACAGGGTTGGGACTGTAAGCTGGATGTCACTACCATGATGGTTATACAGACAAGCAAGGAGCAGCAATGTGCTGTAACTGTTGGTTGGCAGGGTTCACTGGCACACAAACTCCTTGGGGCACAGCCAGTATTTTCTTAGAAAATACTTTCCAGGATGCTACAAGCAATAAGGAGTATGGAATGTTTCCGCACCCACATTTCTCAGCGAGGACTTGCCGGTTTCAGGGGCAGCAATTTCAAATACCCAAAGTATGGATTTTTATAAGCTGACACTGAAGTCCAACACAGCGATCATCAGCAAAGCCCAACCTGAATGGGAACAGCATTCAGGCAATGGGACCTGGACATTTAGCCACGTGTTTCTACCGATGTTCGTACCCGGTAGGGTCAACACTGGGATCTACCCCATAGGTTTCAGAGCCAAGAAAAGGCTAGTGAAATATTTGGGGCTGGCTGGCAGTGACAGGGCAGGTCAGAAGGGAGCTGTGGGGGTACAAACCAGCCCTTGTTTGCCAGGAAGAAAAGAATAAGATGATCCTACCTTTTTAGGAGAGAAAACACCCAAGGTGCCTCCGTCCTCCCTCATGGCCACCCCCATTTCAGCCAGCAATGCTTCCCTGAAGGAGCAAGGGAAAGAAGAGCCTGTCAAAGCCCCATGAGTCTGCACTAGACAAGCCCAGGACAGGACCCAAGTCCATGGGTTTGCCCCATGAATCACAGTTGTAGGGCTTGCTTCAGCTCTCTCTCTGCCTCAGGAGAGTTTCTCAGAGCAGACCATGTCCGTGCAGGCTAATGTGGTGGGCACTGGGGTGCCTGGCAGGCAGCCAGGATACAGCTGGACAGTCAAATTGCCCAGCTGCCCCAGGAACTGAACTGCTGTAGGCAAAGTGCAGAGGAGGGGAGATGCCTGGGGAACCCCACCCCGTACCATCCCATCCCACCCCAACCCACCCACCTCTCCATCCGGATTGCTTCCGTCCTCCGCAGCTTCTCCTCCCATGTCTCGTTCAGCTCCGCAATGATCTTCTCTGTTTCCTGGCAAGCACGGGGTTAGCAGGGGGTTAGCGCATCCTAAGGGCAGCAGACCTGCCTGCTCTGCCAGGCTCTGCCCAGCATGCCACAGCAGGACACTGGTCACAGTTTCAGGCTGGTTTAAATGAGCCGTGGCAGCATTTCACCCACATCTTTCCATCATCCTCATCTTTAAAGAGTCAGGCACGAAGACCAGCCTCTCCATCCCCTTGCTGCCAACCCGCTCCTGCGCCATGCTGAGCTGGGAGCACCCATCCTGAGCCAGGAGCGCTCATCCCACAGGGCAAAGGCAGCAGTCACCCCATGGGGAGGATGGCAGCACCAGGTGGACCCTATCACACCAAACTGTCTCCCATCCAGCAGTCCAGAGCACTGGGCAGCTCTGAGCCTGTCCGCTCTGCAAGAGTGTGCCCAAGCATCGCTTCCCATGAACACAACCCATAATGGGTTTCCAGGAAATACCAAGCCCACTCCGCAAGCCTCGGTGCAAGAGCGTTGAGCTGAGCCCTCCATCCTGCCAGGCGCTGGCCTCTTACCTTGAGCCTTTCGATTGCCTCTTCACTGCCTGGAGCAAACATGATGCGCTCGTGGAGGCTGGCGACAGAGGCAGCGCGGCTGGACAAGGCCGACAGGGAGGAAGAGGGGCTGATCCCAGCGATGGCGTTGGTCACTGTGGAGAGATTGTCATGGCGGTGACTCAGCTCTGCCCCTCTAGCATCATTATTGTTCTCAAAGTCGGACACATCTATGGGCAGGGAAGGAGGGATGGGCCAGGGAAAGACACACGGACAGGAAGAGAGAGAGAAAGAGATAGAGACAAGAAAAACTGTTGGGAAAAATAAAAGAGTGGCCAGGTGTGTCAAGAAGAAAGACAGGAATTACAAGGAAAGGCACAGGCGACAGCACAGCAGCACAGGCAGCAGCAGGGCAAGTGCAAGTGCATCTCTCCCCCAGTCCACGCAGCCCCCCAGGAACACGGGGCTGTTTTGGGAAGCAGCTGTGGGAATAGCCCTGGAGCCTTCCCGGGCACCCGGGGATGCTTTTTTGCAACACCAGATCCTGCAGCCATCAGGTCTGGGATCAACCATCCTCCCCAAGAGTGTGCTGCTGCCCCTGTCATCCTCCCCCACTGACACAGCCTGGGTGGTTTACCAGGGCAGAGAATGAGAAGGGAAGGGGGGGAGAGGCAGTGGCCCTCTGCCCTACAAAAGGGTTGGGGAGACGGAACAGGAGAAGCCGTGGGATCCCCTTGCTGGCAGACCCCAAGCACCTGGCCCACTGGAGCAGAGCCTGGGTCGAGCAGCCAAAGAGAGAGCAAAGTGAGGGCAGGGTGACAACATGCCCGTAGCGGTGCTTGCCTGCCAGCACCCCAAGCATCAGCTGCCACCGGACCCCGCGGTGAAGGGACCCAGGTATCAGAGATGCTCCTCCAGCCCCAAGAAGTCACAGGGGCTCAGTGCACTGTGCTAGAGGTGGGCAGGGCACAGGTTAGCGGGCGCAGCATTAGTCACCCATCTCCATCAGTCCGCATCTGGGGAAGCCAAGCCAGGAGGGGACAGGCCACGTCCCCATCTCCTCAGTGGGCTCGCCACAGCCTGGCTGCACTGCCTGGCCCAGGGGGATGGGGCAATAGTGCATATCCACAGGCAAAAACCTCCTAGCCATCACCACACACCCCTCCATCAGGTGCCAGCCTGCCCAAGCACCATGCCGGGCTCCAGTCCCCAGTGCCAGCAGAAGCAGCAGCAGCAGCAGCAGTGACAGGAAACATCATGACAGCATGGAGGAAGGAGTCCCCATGGGGATCGGGCCCTTGGCACAGCAAAGGGGTAGGACACTGGTCCCTCCAAGTGCTATCCCAAGCCCAGGTGCTAACTACAACTCTGCCACTGTCCCTTTTGCCAGCTCCCTGGGGACGGCCAGCCTGCAGGCAAGCACCTCTCCATCAGCTGGGGACAGCTACGGGAGCCCTTCCCCATGCTGCACAGGTGCCCCTGGGCGCAGCCTACGCCTCCCAAAAGCTGTGAAGCAACAGAGAGTACCAGTGATGGGGAATACACACATTTGGATCCTCCCGCAGCAGGATGGGCTAAGAGAGAGAGAGAGAGGGCAGGGAGCCGGAGGTAAGACAGAGAGAACAAAACAAGAGTGGATTCTTCTCAGTTGGATTTCCAACAGCACACAGAGGAGAGGCTATGGGCGGGCGCAGCCCCAGGAACATCTTCCTGGCACCTCTGCCAGGTGCGAGATGCTGAAGACGGGAGGTGGAGAAGGGGAGGTCTGCTGGGTGTAAAGCAGATCCTCCTGCTTAAGGGAGGGGGCTGGGGTTTGTGAACGCACGCGCAGGGGCTCGCCGGAGGCGTCCCAACCACGCTTCAGCAGCGTGATGCTGCCACATGGCCGGCAGAGCAGGATGCAGGGCAGCAGCAGGGACACCAGCCCTGCAGGCAGGGGGGACTCCAGCTGGCCTCTGCCTGGAGCCACTGCCAGAGAGCACTGGGTGGTACCTACTGTCAATGATGTCCCCAAGGCCCTGGGCATAGAGAAGGTCACGCAGGCGTGCCACCTCATCCTTCAGCTCCCGGATGAGCTTGTTGTTGGGGTCCTCATTGATGACGGCATTGCAGCGGATCTGCTTGGCACGGTCGGCGTACCTAGGGAAGGGCAGAACCCTGAGCAACAGTGGGGGGGGGGGGGGCAAACCCCCAGCTACTGGGCAAGCAGGAGTGCTGCCGAGCCCCTCCAGCAAGAGATCCTTCAGAGGATCCCAGCGCCGGGACAATACTTTGGCCTCTTGTCTGAGGTTGCAGGGTCCCCCCACAGCAGCCCCCCAGCCAGGGTTGCCACAGAGGTGAGGAGAGCACGTGGCAGTGCCTGGGTTTCAGAGACCTCCCCTGCCCTTGCCTGTTGTGAGGGGACGAGAGAACTTCTTCCTACCTGAGGGTGCTGAGGGTCTCATCGTAGTTGATGTCGGCAGGACTGAGCGCAGCGACCATGGCTGTCCTGGAGTTGCCCCCTGCCCAGAGAGATACACTTGCATCAGGGAGATGCTGGTCCCTGTGCCAACCGTCACCCTCCACTCGGCAGCTATGCCCGCTGCCGAGCCCGTACCTCCCACCCATATCCTCACCCAGGTTCTCCCGCAGCAGCCAGGTCAGCACCGAGTCCCGGTAGGGGATGAAATCCGTCTTCTTCTTCTTTTTGTTCTAGGGGATGGAGAGTAGAGGGAAGGGCTGTCAGGCTGCCAGCTTGCTTCAAAAGGGAGGTGACAGCCAGCCATGGGAACTCGGAGAAGGATGGCTCTGCCAGCCACCGCAATCTCAGGTAGCTCTGCTCAGCTCCACAGGTCCTGCCTGTGAAATGCCCTGCCTGGGCCAGACCGCGTGTTTAATGCTGGGTACCAAGAGCCACAGGGTGAGGAGGGTGATGAGGATTCTGAGGGCTCTGCCAGCCCCCAAAGAAGTGTGGCTTGAGTCCAGCCAGAGCCTCACGCCCAAACCACCCTGCAATCCACTCCTACCCACCTGTGCTAAAAACCAACCCCCCCTTCCCCAGCCCAGCCAGGGCACCTACCTTGTTCGGCCCTGAATCCTGCAAAGAAAGTAGAGAGACTGTTTAAGTGAGCTGCACCCCACCTCAGCACCCACCACAGCTCCCCATTCCCCAAGCAGAGAGTGGCAGGTACAGGTCCCCAGGGAGATGGCAGCCTCACCAGCCCAGCTCATCCCAGCCCTGGGGACAGCTTGGGATGTACCTGCCCATCCCTCAGAGCTGGGATGCTCCATCCCTCGGAGCTGGGATGCTCCACCCCTCGGAGCTGAGCCCATCCCTGCTAAGTTGAGCCCATTCCCCTACGGTGCCACCGCTCTTCTGCACTCTGGCTACCTACCATTTCAGCCAGGGCAGAGATGACTTTCCCCAGCGTGGTCAAGGACTTGTTGATGTTTGCTCCTTCCTGGTGGAGAGAGAAAAAGCCCAGATGCTCAGGCCCCATTTCAGAGCAGTGCTAAAGCCCGGTGCACCAAGAGGATGGGGAAGTCCCAGTACAGGGTGGGCAAAGACCAGCTGGTCTTACTGGGTAACCAGCACCTCCCAGCTGGGACTTATGGACCCCAGTGGAACTGGCACTGGGCAGCTTTCGAACAAAACCCTGCCAAGGATTTTGGCAGCGTAGCGGGCAAGGAACCAGGCAAGGAAAGGAGATGTTACAGCTGGGGATGAGGGGGCAGGACGCAGCATCCCCGCCAGCAGAAGGGGACCTCACGCCAGCTCTCACCTTTAGTCTTGTGCCCTTCGCACCAGTGGAGTCGGCTCGCTCGCTCCCTGCCAGGTCCACCAAGCTGATTTTGCTGACCTGAAGACAGAGATGAGGCTGTCAGGCCCAGCAGACACAGCAAACTGGGCCCTACCACAGAGCCGAGGAGCGAGAAAAGACCTCTTGCAAGGTGACATTGCTCTGAAGGCAGAGGTGGGCTCTGTGGGGTCATCCTCACCGGGATTTGGCCAGGCGTAGGGCTAACATCCTTACAGGCAGAGCTGGAGGGCACCAACTGCCAAATATCCTGTCTAGGGACCAGTCCCTCGAGGGACTGTGAGCCCAGCATGTGCCTTGGACTTATTGCCATCCTGTTTCACCCCTCCATCAGGCTGCACCATCTTGTCCCAAGTGCTGTCGATAGCACATGAAGCCCTTCCTGGGTCCATGTGCGTTCCCCCAAGTTGCCCAGGCTCTGCTCTTACCTTCTCAGTAGTGATGTCCGTCTCAGCATCATGCCGCTTCTGCGTGAAGATGATGTTGAACACGGCGTGGGAGCGGCTGCTGGTCTCGTTCATGTTGGTGGCAGCCACTGTGCTGCAGGGAGAGTAGGACAGGGAGATATGACACTCTGCAGGCAACACTGGAGCAGCTGATGCTGTGGCCCGGGTTCATTTCAGGACAGGGTACATGATGGAAAGGCAAGTTTGGAGGACAGGAGAGGACTCTGGGAGGAGACGTACAAAAGTCCAGGCTTTCTCCTGCTGGCTCCAGGGCGTTTTGAGAGCAGGAAGGAGGTAAGGTGAAAATAACTGGGGGATACCCAATGCTCAGACAGGAAGGGACTGCCACCTCCAGAGCAGCCAGACCAGCAAAATAAGGAGGTTAAGCAGGACCTTCTGGAGATGTCTTCAAGCTCTCCAAATCCTGGCCATCTCCTGCTCCCCCAACTCACCGAGCCTTGTTCCCAGAGTCCATGAGGTCCTGGATGTCGTTGTAGGAGGTCACAGCCAGCTTGGAAAGGTCCTCAACGTATGGGCCCATAAGGGGATGCTCCCTCACCCGCAGGTTCCCCTTGTTCTTGGGGTTCAGGAGGTCCCTCACGCGTTCGCAGTATATCTCCATGTAGCTCACCTAGAGCAGAGGGCAAGGGCAGGGCTAGCGGCCAGCAGGATGTAGACACTCAGCATGTAGGCAGAATTAGGCCCTGCCCACCCACCCCACACCCAGGGACAGGACCCCCCCAAAGAGAGGTCTGCATACTGGCATGGCTTGCAGAGCCAGGTAGGAGGCTGGACCCAGATTAGGCAGGCAATGGGGTGCCTACCTCCACGGAGTAGGACATGTTGTCATTCGTTGTGTCGTTGATGCGGGAGAAGAGGTCCTCACACAGCTGTGGAGAGAAGAGCCAGGCTGCTCAGCCCCCTACCAGCAGGATGCTCCTGCCCAGGGCACCCAGGCCACAGGGATTTCTACCTTCTCACCCCAAAAACCAGAGCCCCTGAGTGCTGGGACAGCTCCTGGGGAGCTGGCAGAACCCCCCCCCTGCTGACATGGGGGGCTCATCATCCCCAGAGCCCCCCTGGCACTCTGCTGGGCCAGCACTCAGCAGCTCTCAGGCAAGCATTGCCAGCGGGGTCTCAGCACTTAGACTACTGCTGCTCACGAACACCAGCCCCATGTGGCCAGACCGTAATTCATCCAGTCTCAGAGGAGTCCAGCGTGACACTCCTTGTCGCCCTGCCCTCTGGCAGAGCCGTGCCAGCTCACTGCCGCAGCAGGGCTGTGGCAGACCTTGGCAAAGCCTGGCCCTGCTCCCGCCCAGCTCCCCTCTTCCCTCCCCACTCCGCTTTTCCTTCAAGTATCCCGCTGGGACCAGGGCAACAGGCAGCTTTTCACCAGGGAGTACCTGCGGGATGATGCCTTGCTGATCCTTCTCCTGCTTCCCCATCATGGTGTAGGACTTTCCAGCACCCGTCTGCCCGTAGGCAAAGATGCAGACGTTATAGCCTTCAAAGGCGTGTTGCAACATCTCCTCGCCGATGTCCCGGTACACTTGCTTCTGAGATGCATAGTTGATGTCTGCAGGCTGCAGATAGGAGGGGGACAAGGAGAAATTTGGCAAGGAGGTCCTCCTGCCTCTCCCCAGGCCAGCCCAGTGCTCCACACAGGCTCAGGCCTCCTGCCACTTACCGTGGTGTGGGACCAGTAGGAATAGTCAAAACTGAAGCTTTTTGGTGTCTCTTTGGGCTGCTTCGGGTTCAGGATAGCTAGGGGTAAACAGATGGGAACATGAGGCCACCCAGCCACCCGTGGTACTCCTGCCACCCACATCCCGCTCATGAGGGGAGAAAGGTGATGGGGTTCAGTCTGAATCAGTCCTGGAAAGCAGGACTGGGACCCTCCAGCTCTGCAGATGGGTCCAGAGCCCCCAGACCCCAACAGAGCGGGTGAGTGCCACAGCTGGCAGAGCCTGCACCAGCCCAGGGAGCAGGGCAGAGCCTTGCCCAAACATCCTGCTCAGCACGGTGTGGGGGAAATGGCTCCTTCCCTCAGGCTCCTTCCTTCTTTGGCACCTGCCCATGGGAGCCTGGCACCGGCACAGGAGGATCACAGCCTTCCTTCACCCCACAGCTACATGCGTTTGGACTATGGGGTCGGAGCAGCCGCAGCCCCATCAGGGCTCCTCCAGGCCTCCTCTGGCTCCTGCCTCTCCTTCCCTGCCCTTTCTTTTGGGTACCCAGCCCCAGCAGGGTGATTAATGCCTCGTGTCACACCACCAGCGGAAACAAGAGCCTGCTTTTTCCCATCCCCTAGTGAAAAGGACGTTGCCATGGAAATTGGAGACTGCATCACTTCTCTTCCCTGCTCGACACTTCCCTCTCCCCTGCCCCCCCCCCCCCGCAGAGTGTTTACGATGGGTTTTTTTCTGAAACAACAGATGCGTCAGAAGAAACCTAAACCAGCGGGGTAATCACGAGATTCAGCCATCAGCCATGTTAGGTGACATTGAAATGACCTTGTGGGACAGCGCAGCGCAGCTCCCGTGCCTGCAGCTCCCAGCTGCTCCCTGCCACCACGGGAGACGAGAAGGACATATGGCACCAAAGGCTGATGGAACCCCCTCCATCACAGCCCCAACCTGCCCTGCTCTGGGGCCGGCACTCAGCCAGGGCTCGTTCGGGATTCAAGCTGGGACCTTCCCAAGCAGCCCCAGGAATGGTGCAGCCCGCTCCCCATGGAGTCAGATGCCCTGGTGCATGGCGTTACAGATATGGATGCTTTCTGCTCCAAATTCCTCCTCCATTGCTATGACAGATTCTATCCCAGGGAGGGATCCACCACTTCTGGCCTGAGACCCATCCATCCCTGCCCCCAAAGGCAGTGAGGCAGGCAGGCGGGGCCAGGATCCAGCCCCAGTCGTGAAACCACAGCACAGTGCTGCTTGGATGCCCCTCACTGTGGGCAGGAGTCCAACTCCAGCACCAAAGAGGAGCGAGGCACTGGCTCCCTGCCTGCCTGCCCACCGGAGGCAACATGACTCAGATGCTCCAGATGCCTCCTGCATCCTGGCAGACTAATTACCAAAACCAGAGCGGTTCTCTCAGGAGGAAAGGCTGGGAATTGACATCCCCATAGCAACTGCCCATCCCACAGCTGCGAAGGGCAACTTGGGGGTCCTTGCTGAGATCCAGACCGAAACAGCACCAGGCCTTTCTGGGCAGCATGGGCAGCCACAGGGGCTGCCCATCCCTGCCAGTGCCTCGTTAGTGTGTTGAGGGCGTATGAGTGGCCATTGCAAAGAGAAACGTGTGCGAAGGCCATGCAAGAAGTTGGGTGGAACATCTCCGATGGCTCCTGGACTTCACCTGGCAGCTCTGCCATGCCACCCAGCCCCCCAGCTCTCAGCTCAGGGCTGCCTCTGCCGTGCAGAGGTGACCCTTGCCGGAGCGAACAGGAGCATCACCCCCCAAAAAATGAGTCCAACAGGTACAAAAGCAGGAGCGGGAAGGATGGGGCTGCACAAGGCAGCTGTTCTGCATCCCAGTGCCAGCCCACACTGGGCACGGGGTAGAGGAACAGCTGGGGATGGCACCGAGCAGCTCCGGGCATCCCAGCTGCAGCCACCCAGCTGGCCCAGCAGGCCAGAGACCGAGACATGGGGGAGAAGGGAGCACATGGAGAGCAGTGGGTCTCCTGTCCCTGAGCTGAAATGCTCTCCTCATGACCCTTTCATTCCCATTTATTTGCCCCCACGTGGCTGGATGCCACTGGTCAGTTTTTTCCTCTCCTGTGACCAGGCATCCCAGGGCTTTTGCAAAGCTGCTGCAAAAAGACTCATGCTCCGGCCAAAATGGATTAATGGGGGGGGTGGGGGGTGGAGACAGACATACAGACAAGAGAGGGAGGAGGAAAACATCTGGAGATGATCCTCATCTTCGCCCTGAAGAGACAGCAGCATGGCAGAGTGTAGCAAGTGGGCAAGTACCAAGCAGGATAAAACCCAAGACCCACAGGAGAGAAAATAATCACTGTATTTTAAAGCCCACGGAGGCACAGCTCCAGCCACAGAATATTAACGGCCTTGCGGGATGAAAGCCGGGGTGCCTTCCTCACCATCCTGGCGGGAGCTGCCAGGAGAGGGGCCCGGGTGCTGGTGCCCAGGCCGGTCCCTGCGGCCGCGCGGAGCGGGGACGCCAGGGGAACAAAGCGGCAGTGTTGGTGGCAGACAGGCAGCCACGGCACAGCAAGCCAAGCAGGCAGCAGCTGTAAGTTTTGGGGGAAAAGGACGGCAGGGAAGAGCTGACCCCTTCCTGCCCCGGCCCCTTCTGCCCCCAACGGGGCTTAATGAATTAGGCAGAAGAACAATCTCCCCCGCCCTGGAACGTGCAGGGGTCTCTGCAAATAATCCTGGGAAGGGGGAAACTTGCTCTTATCCCCCCAAACACATTTATTTTTGACTTCTCTGCAACGAGCCAGGGGGCCGAGACAGTCCCACTCTGCGGGGGGGCCAGCCGGCACTGCCGGCATCCCCCCGCCTCCCCCAGCTGGCAGGAGAAGCAGGAACCAGAGCCCCTGCCTGGCGCCTGTCCCACAGCGCCCCGGCCAAGGGGATTAGCCGACGGTTTGTCCACTCACAGAGAAAAACCCTGCTGTCAGCAAAGGGCTGGCTGGGGCACTGCCCTTGGCCCTGCCGGCCTCCCCGGCGTGGGCAGGGGGACCAGGGGTGCAGGGCATGGCCTGGGGCGGATGCAGACAGCAGGGGTGGGGGCAGCAGGATGGGCACTGGCAGATCGCTCTGAGGAAACACAGCCGCAGCGGAGGTGGGGGATGCTCAATGCTTTTGACTGGGCCTGCGGCAAGGCAGGTCCCCCCCACCCGTCAGGGCCAGAAGGGATGTTTCCCCTGCCTGAACCCAGGCCCGGGCACATGTGCAGCTCCTGCTGGGCCAGAAAGGCTTCCTCGCTGTGAGGGGAGCAGCTCTGCACCCCAGGCAGACAAAGCATCAATGCGCAACCGGGCAGGGAGAGCCACCCCGGCACGCCATAGACCAGCAGACGCTGCCCCACGGACCGCCCCATTCCTGCTCCCCAGGCCTAGGGTGAGCGGGGGACCCGACGGGGTCACAGAGCCGCCCCACACCCTTTTGTGCCCTCCTCTCCCTCCTGCCAGGGTTGTCACGGCAGCCCAACAGCAATCCTCACGTGGGTGGCTGGCACCGGTGTTTCACCCACCGCCGCCGGTGACGCAAGAAGCCCTGGGCAGGCAGGCAGGGAGGGAGGGAGTTATTTTAGACACTGTCCCATCTGGAGGCTTCCAGAACCAAAGAGGAAGGATTCAGTTGCCTCTCCCACCCCGTAGTTCCAGCAGCTGTTATTTAAAGAGGGGCTAATGCCAGATGGGCTCCTAACAGGACAGTTGGCCCCTAGCCCCCTCGCTACATCCCTCTTCCCCGAGCACATGGTTCCCTCAGCAAACCCCACTCCCACTCCTCCATCCTGCTGGTGTCACAGCTCCAAGCCCCGCTGAAGCAGGGATGGGTCCCAGCACACCACAGTGTGCAGTACCTGGCCAGGCAGTGCCGTCAGGAGCCGCTCGTCAGCCCGTTTTGACTTTAACTTTGCACAGCTTCCACATTTCGACAGGCAACCGTGGGCTGGGCACCCTCAGCCCCATATTCACACACTGGCATTTCCAGGCTCTTCCAATTCTTCCTCCCCCTTCACCTGCCAGGGGATGCTGCCCCATTCAGTACCACCGAAACCCAAGGGCTCAGTGCCACATAGATCCTGCCGCTGCCATTTCAACAGCGGGACTGCATTTCCCTGTGGGAAACGTGACATCCCCCCCATTCCTTCCTCCAAATGATGCCAGGTGCTACAGGCATCCACATCAAAGATCCCAGCAGCCCAGTGCTCACCGCTGCAGCTGGACCATGCATGCTTCTCCCCAGGCAGCACCCAAAGCCTTCCCAAGCCCCTCTGCCCCTGACGCCGGCACTCACTGGTGGTGCTTCCCGACATCTGGATAATACATTTAGATTCCCGGCTCATCTCCCGGGAGTTGAAGGGCCGGACACGCACCGCCACCTTCACAGATGCTCCCGCCATCGCGCCGGCTGGAGGTGGGTCCTGCTAGCAGTGAGCAGTGGCTGTCCTGCAAGGAGGGAAGAAAAGGGGGTTAGGAAAGCTCGCATCCCAATCCCCATCTCACAGCTGTGCTAGAAAAATGAACAGAGAGCCTGTGCAACAAAACCTCCCAGGACCGCTGGTTTGCCTCTGCCCAAAAGATGATATTTTGTTTCATCCCTCAATCTGCCTGCATTTTGCCTCTCCCACCTCCCCCTTTTATCTCGGGTCAGGACCCCCTGCTCAGTCCCAAGGGACATCCCTGCCCTTACCCTGGGGCAGCACCCAGGGCCTCCATCACGCTGCAACATCACTTGGTGGGTGCCCACGGCAGGGGACAGGGCCACGTAGGCACCATCAGCATGACCCCCAAGGAGCAGTTTTTCCATCCTGGGGTGCCAACAACACTGAGCAGGTAGTTCCTTACTTGCAAGCAAGTCCACAACCCCCTGCCCATCACCTGAGCTTCCTGCCTCTGCTCCAGCCCCAGCAGAGCAGGGACTGGACAAGGACCAGTTGGAGGGGGGGAGGAAAACGATGGCATTCCTGTCGAGAAAGGAGGCGGCTGTTGAACACAACTGCTGGTATTTGCCTCTCATTCAGCTCCCAGCAAAAGCAGAAGCGTGGCGTCAGCAGGAGCAGCACCAGCCAGCAAGCCGGTGGCAATCGCACTGAGCTGAAGCTCCCAGGTCACAGTAATTTTTCCACTCTTTTTGCTAATAAATTATTAATTACAAACCTCACAAGATGGAACGAACCACTCGCTAACATCTCCCAGAGCAGCCACTCATCCCAGCATTGGTGTTCAGGCTCTCTGCAGCCGGTCTCACCTTTCTCGAACCCCAGTTAAGCCACACTAGCGTTGGCCAGCAAAGGATGCTGGGGTCCTTCCCTTGACCACCAGGTCCTTCAGGATCAGCCCTGAAAAAATCTATTCCTGCCTTCTAATGTCCATACCCTCTCCTGCACAACCCCTGCTCCCTGGGTCCCCATGCTGAGCCTACCGGCAGAAGAGGAGCTCAGCACCCCGCGGCACGGGCAGGCACCAGCTCCTCCGGCATCCCTGCCTGTGGAATTCCTGCCTGCGGGACTCCTGCAAGGGTGTTTGCAAATGCACTGGGGCATTTTGAGCCTGGTCTTTGCCAGTGGGATGCTTGCTCTGGGATGAAGGAGGGCAATGGCACAGCTCTGGTTACACAGACCATGACCCAAAGGAAGTAGAGCAGAAAGGATGGGTCCTCAACATGAGACGGGTTTTCCCATGGTGGAAATGAATTTGTGGAAAAGGAGGGGGAAAAAAAAAGAAGAAAAAAATAAATACACAGAATGGGAGTGTTCCAAGAGAAGGGGATGGCTTTAAAACTAACTGAGGTTTGACAGCTCCAGTTTAATTCCAAAGGGGGTGGAAGGAAAACCAATGCATGCTCTGCCCAAAGGCAGGTATATTCATGGCACAGTGGAAAAATTTGCAGCCAGAAAGTATTCTAAGCTCGGCACTGTCTTTCAAAAATGCTTCACCTGTTTTAAAAGCGAGCCTGCATCCCCGACAGCAGGAGGGGGACAAATCTTCTCCCATTAGAGTTCCCAAACCCTCCTCTCACCGCTCCACTGGGACGGCTCTGGAGCTCCCACTGCACTCAGCCAGCAATCGCACCCTTAAATCCCACCAGCTCCAGAGTGCAAACATTTGGTGTCAGGCTTTCTTGAGCATGGATTATTTTAAGTGGGTGTTTAAGACCACTGAGTCCCTGAAGCGGCGAGTGGGCTGCCGCATACCAATGGGCCTCTGCCTTCCCCACTCCGCTGTTTTCTCAGATGGGGGAGAAAGGAAAAATTAAACAGGACTCCTTGCCAAGGAGGAATGAAAAAGTTGGGTTTCCCATGAAAATATGGGATATATTGGGATGGGATATGGGATAAAAATATATGAAAATATGGGATATATTCCTGGGTAGAAGGGCTGTGTCCTCACAAGGCCATCAGCTCAAGCTGCTCCACCCTGTGGCACCGCTGGTGCTCAGGGACAATGGATCCGTTGCTGGGCTAAACCCCACACAGCACCTGGCAACTGCCTGTGTCAAACGCTTCCCTCTCCTCCTCCACAGCTGGGACAGCTTTCTTCCCCCCACTTTGCAGTCTCTCCAGCTCCCAGGGCTGTGAAGAGGAGGGCCAGGTCCCCGGGCTCCAACCTTGTGGCACAGCCCTCAGCAAGAACCACCAGCACTGGAACAGCACACCCATCAGCAACCTCACCAGCCCTGGGACCGACTGCTGCCCACCACAGGCAGCTTCAGACCCTGCTCTCATTCCCTCCCACCCCTGTTCCCATACAGCCCCCTCCAGCCCTACCACTTCCCACAAAGAAACTCTGGTTTTTCTTTTGTCCCAGTTTTCGGGGCATCTCATCTTGCTGCATGCCCTCCATTGGTGGCTGCTTGCCCTCCTCTGCCAGGAGTGCCCGCTCAGCCCCACACCAGTAACCCCCCAGCCCACCCTCACTGGCCATGAGAAGCCCCCTCCTTGCCAGCAGAACCTTCCCTCCCTCCCTGCCATCCTGATGCCCACATCCCAGTGTATTCCCAGCAAGCCATCTGGCTCGCCTAGCCCAGCAGCGCAGGCTCCTCTCCCTGCTGGTATTCCCTGCTGCAGAGCTGCAAGCTCAGCTCCATTTTCTGTCTCTATCCATTTCCTTCAGCTTCCTCAGTCAGCAACACACGGCTTCCCTCCTGCTCCTCTGCAGCTCTCTAGTCCCATCTCTGCCACAGCGGCGCAAGGACCCCAGGCAGTGCTGTGCCCCCTTGGGGAGCGCTGGCAGCCCCCTGCCCAGCTCCTTCCTGAGCCTCCTCTTTTTCCCCTGACTCTTATTTTCCCGGCTCAGCCACGAGGAGGAATTCAGCCTGCAGCAACTGGCCACAGGCGCTCAGCATCCCGCAGAGAGGGGACAAACTGCAGCAGGCAGGCTGTGGACAGGGAGGGCAGAGGCAGGCAGCCGCTCCCAGGGCAGGCAGGTGGCTCGAGCCCAGCCAGCTCGCTCTGCCTGGGGACAGTCAGCCACCGCCTGCTTAATCTGCCATCGAGAGAAATTCAATAAGCTGCTATCAGCCTTTCACTGGGAGCGGGCCAGCACCATGGCCCTGCTCCCTCTCCGCCTCCTCCCAGGGCCACCCCACACACAAGGGAGACAGCAGAGTCCCCAGGGCCATGGTGCCAGGGGGCACATCCAGACCTGGCCCCCAACTCTGCAGGGCATCTCTTCCCTCCCATTCTGTGCAGCCTGCTGCATTCTGCCCATCCCTACTGGCACACCTGCCAGCTGCCGGTGATGAGCAGAAGGCCTAGAGAGCAACGATTAACTGGATCAGCTAAGATTAATTGGGCAGAGATTAGCTGAAGAGAGCTCTCTTAAGTCCAAGGGCTACCACCGAGAGGTGACCAGTGGGACGGGGAGCATTGTCCCCAAGCACCACCTGCAGCGAACTCTTCCCCTAAGGTTGCTGCAGGGACATGCTGTGACGTCTGTCCCCTGGGTGCTACAGGACACGGGGGTTCAAGCGATGCTAATGCTGGTCAGCACAGCCAGGATGCCCCATTCCTTGTGCCTAGCACGGGGCCACAGGCAGCTCTGGCAGATGAAGAGCTGCCTGTGCCAAGGGAAATCCAAGGCGAGTTTCTCCTTTTGTCTGTGTGCATCCCTACGTCACCTCGTTGGCGAGGGCAGACGCCCTGTCTGGCTGCACCTCCCAAGCCACAGTGCTCTCAGCTGCCAATGGGCTTTGTTTTAATGAGCCCTTCCCCTGCACCCCTCATTGGGCCCCTCAGCTTTGTCTGGCACTGTGGGACCCTGCCCTCCCTCTGGGGACAACGGGGACAGTGGGGGACCCTGGGGGCAGCTGGCCCGGATGACGCAGCACCACCCGCACCTGCCAGCCAAGCCCAGCAGCGGCTCCCCACTCGCCTTCCACTCCATGCAGGGTAAGGGGCCGTGATGGTGCAGTTTTCCCCAGAGCAGCACCCGCAGGCGGGGAAGCAGCTCAGAGGACAGCCCAGAGCAGGGGCAGTTGCCCCCCGATCCCCAGCTGAAATCCAGCCCCCCGCTTCCCTGGTGCCATCATGGGCACGCTGCCCTGTGCCTCCTCGCCTCCCGCCCACCCCAATGGAGGACATGGTTTTGGCGCAGTGTTTGCAGTTCCCTGAGAATACAATACAGATTAAATTTGCAGGTAGCAAATTTAAGGCTGCGGATGAGGCAGTTTGCTTGCCGCTGGGCAGCTCACTATCCCTGCTGCAGAGGCGAGTCACCTTGCATTCAGTTGCCCATTCCCTCCATCCTCTCTTCTGCACGCTAAAACCCACAGGAGAGAAAAGCTGCATGGAAAAGGCAGCGAGCTCAGCGGGTTACCAGCATGGCTGGGCATGGAGAGGGGTGGTCAGCCAGGGATGGGGAGGGAACACCAGGTCCCGACATCCCCCAGGGTTTGGGGGCTCCAGGTCTGGCCACACACAGGGAGGCGGAGGGGTGGTGGCAGCATCTGTGCCAGTACCAGCTGCCACCTCCCAGACAAAATGGAGGTCAGCGGCAGCGCGGGAGATGGCAGAGCCCACCACACCCCTGGCTGTACTCCCAGGGCATCTGCCACCACCCCCACGCATACCACCAAGGCCACCTACCAAGGGGCTGCTCTAGGCACTGGGGTGTGGAACGATAGCTGTGGGGTGGCAGGGGAGAAGCTCGGCTCGTTCCTTGTGCTTCCCGCGCCCCACGGCCGAGGGGTGGGATCTGAGCAGGCAGAAGACCCCAGCACACAGGGGGTCTGCAGGGTCCAGGGGAGGGGACGCTGCCCCATGGGGCAGGAAGAGGAGGAGGAAGAGGCAGAGGAGGAAGACAATGGGACAGGTGCAGGACTGCTCCCTGGGTTCCAGGGTGGCCAAGAGCAGGGCTCTGCACCAGCCCCTCAGCCCAGGGTTCACCCCCTCCTCCAGCCAGAAGCCATCGGCACTGGCCTGCAGTGACATGGCGGCCCTTACCCAGCTGCCCCCCAGCACAAGGTCAGCAGCAGCAGCTCGTCCTTGTGGGCCAAGCAAGAGCCTCGGCTTTGCAGCACCTTGGCAAGCCAGCCCTACAGGCAAGAACCCCAGTCGGGGCACCCACTGCTCCCTCCAGCACCCTCATTGACTCTGAAGCGGAATGACGATGGCGCAAGATGGCTCAGCATCATGGCCAGAGCCACTTGCCGCAAAGGGGAGAGCAGAGGCGGCTCGGGGGTGAAAAAGCGTCCGTGTGCCCCCTCCCACGGGCTGCGGGGACAACATCCTCCCCCTCCCCACCTCAGGCTGGTGCCAGGGCCGCAGAGGCGTCGCCCTGTCCCCGGGAATGCCGCCCCCGGTGGGATCCTTCTGGAAGCAGGGGCGTCACCCGCCGGCTGCCGCGCTGGGGACCCGCGGGCAGCCCTCGCCCGGCCTCCCTCCCCCGCACCTCGGGGGGCCCCGCAAAATGGCCGCCGGCCGCAGCCCCCCGCCCGACCGGGAGGGCGCGTCCCGCTCGCCCCGCCACGCCTGGTCCCCGCCGGTGCCGAGAGGGGCGGCATCGCCATCCCCGCTTGGCCAGCGCCCGGGGACCGCGGCGGGGCTGCTCCGTCCCGCACGGTGCCGCCCGCCCCTACCTGTGCCCGTGCCCGTGCCCGTGCCCGTGCCCGTGCCCGTTTCGGCAGGGGGGGGCGCAGCGCTCAGCCGCGGGCGGGGGGCGCCGGCATGAGGCCGGGCCGAGCCGTGCGGTGCGGTGCGGTGCGATGCGATGCGGTGCTGGTGCCGATGCCGGTGCGGGTGGCGGCAACCCCACCCCTGCGGTCCCCGCCTGCCCCGCCCCGCCCCGCGCGCTGGTTGGCCGCCGCCGCCCGGGAGAAGGGGCGGGGGACGGAACCGGGAGGGCGCGAGCCGGGGATGGAGCGGTGACGTCAGCGCATCCCCCCCACCCCCGGTCCGCGCTGCGGAACCGCCGCAAGGGCGCGGGGAGGGGCGGGGCCCCCCGCGTCACCCGGCAACCGTCGCCCGGCAACTGCCCCTCCCCAACCCCGGCTCCCCCGGGCGCGGTACCCCGGCCCCGCCGGCCCCCTGCCCCGGGGTGAGCTGCCCTCTCCAGGGCTTCCTGCCGGCCCCAGACCCCCTCTCCGGCCCCGGCCCCTGGCCCCCAGCCCCCGGCAGCCCCGGCTGTCAGCATCCCCCCCCGGTGCAGAGCTCCTTCGCCCCTCCGGCCTGATGCTGCCCCCGCCCCGCAGCCCCTGGGGTGGCACGGCCGGCTCCCTGTCCATCTGCGCTGGGGAATTTAGACCCAGCGCGGAAAGAAGATTATACCTTTGCCGCCAGCTGTTTCCAGCAGCGCATCCTCCCTCGCCCCTCCACGCCAACCGCGAGGCCACATGGCCCTTCCCTGTCCAGCCTTTCCCCAAGTCTCCCTAGAGGACAGGCAGCAGAGAGGTCTCCATCCACCCACCCGCAGCAGTGGTGGTGGGTCTCCAGCGAGTCTCTCCTGCCAGTGTTTTAAGGACTGAGCATTTCAGTGATGCTGTGAGCATCCAGCAGTAATCTTCGTGGCAGGAAGTCCCCTCAGCCAGAGGAGCACGTGGCTGGGGCACAGGACGAGGGGCTAGCTCAGGACCTCTCAGGACATCAAGACTTCTGGTCCTCGCTTCAGCAGATGATGACTGGGCAGCAGTCCCCCAGCTAACGGTGCTTTCCATCATCCATGCAGTGTCGGCCACACTGGCTCCCAGCTCCTCTCAGAGACCAGCATCCGGCTGCCCGGGCAGAAGTGCTCTTGCCTGGCACCTTGCCAGCCCCACGCACCTGCCCCAAATGCCTTCAGCACCAGCCAGCAGTGCCAGCTCTGCCCGGGGGTGGCTTTCCACCTCATAACCGTCATCCCTAGCCCAAAGCTTTGCTCACTGAGTGGCTCCTCTGGCCAGGGACCCACTCCTGGACCTGCCAGGAGCCAGCAGCGGGCAGCTTGTTTGCGTTTCAGAGTATGGATGGCAAAGAATGTGCCGGAGGATGGGCATGATACAATGGACCATGGGCACACATGGGGGGTGACAGGCACAGCATATTGAACAGGCATGCATGGCCTGTGGCATCATCAGGACACACTGTGATGCCCGCAAGCCAGGCTGAGCCCACAGAGCACAGCTCGCTGCGGCAGGGACTGCAGCCATGTCCCACCCCATGGCTCTGCCCTCATGCAGGCCATCCCAATGGCCACCCTCCTCCAGGCGTCTCTCACTCGGCCAGGTATACTTCTGCAAAGCAGGTCCTTGGTCAGGGAGACCTGGCCAACAGAGCTTTGTGCTGCTGGAGGAGTTGTGACCATGGCAGCTGTGCTGGGCCAGTCCCAGCACAACCATCCCATGGCACAGGACCTGCGTGGCCAGGAGCAGGGATCCCACCTGCTGGGATGGTGTTGGGAACCATCAGCCATGGTGTCCCGGGGGCTGTGGGGACAGGGTCTGCATGGGTGCTTGCCAGTCCCAGAGGCTGGCATGCCTGGGGACCACCCCCCCGCCAGCACTAGCAAGGGGGGAACACCCAAAATGAGGTGGCTGAGACAGCAGAGATGGTGCTGGTGGCACATTAACCAGATAAGGAGGAGGCCGGGGCAGAGTCCAGGCCAGTGGAGGGGGTACCGAGCCCTGGGGTCAATGTCCACAGGGACACTGGACACTGCTGGGACAGGATGCACTGCGCTGCAGCACTGGGTGCTGCACAGGCAGCCTCCACTGCTCCTCTCCTCCGGGCTCGGCTCCTGGGGATGGCAAGGCGCACCATGGCCACTGGCCTGCTCCGTGTCCCCCCGCCCCAGGGGCTGCTCCGGCCCCTGGCCGTGCCAGAGAGGCTGCTGCTCGGGCCAGGGCCCAGCAACGTGCCCCCCCGTATCCTGGCTGCGGGCAGCCAGCAGCTCCTGGGCCACATGCATCCCGAGGTACTGCAGGTGAGCTGCCTCAGCCCAGCCTTCCTCCCCTCCCCTCCCCTCCTCTCCCTTGCGCCCCACAAAGGGCTAGGACAGCTCTGCTTGGGCGAGGGTGGCAATTGCAGTGCCAGTCGGACCCTGCCGCTGCAGGTGATGGATGAGATCAAGGCGGGCATCCAGTATGCCTTCCAGACACAGAACTGGCTAACACTGGCCATCAGCGGCACCGGCCACTGCGCCATGGAGGCTGCCCTCCTCAACCTCCTGGAGCACGGTGATACCGCGCTGGTGGCGGTCAATGGCATCTGGGGACAACGCGCCGCTGACATTGCCAGGAGGCTGGGTACGCTGGGGACAGCTGGATGGCACTGGCAGGGCTCAGGGGACCGGGCTTGTGTGTGGGATGCCAGAACATTACCCCTGGCTTGCTGTCCCCATCCTGGTGGCAGTGGCCGGTGACATGGCTTCCGCAGCTGGAGAGCGCTCCAGTTTTTTTCCAGGGTGATGTCCCTTCGCTTACAGTGGTTTATGGCTTTTCCACTGGCCAAATCCGCTGGAGGCCAGATCCTGGCAGGCAGCTGCGCTCCTGCTTCACGCATGACCGATTCCCTCGCAGAGCAGGTGGCTGCCCAGTGGGAGGCATGCCCAAACCTTGCTCTCCCTCTGCCAAAATCCCTCCCAGGAGCCAATGTCCATGAGCTGCTGAAGCCCCCGGGCGAGTACTTTGCTCTGTGGGACATCGAGGAGGTGAGTGACAGCCGCGGTGTGGGGCGGCGGACATGAGCTGGCCCCAGGGGTGGTCACCTTCCCCTCTGTTTCATGCAGGGCCTGGCACGGCACAAGCCTTCGGTGCTGTTCATCACCCATGGCGAGTCCTCCACGGGGGTGCTGCAGCCACTGGAGGGGCTGGGCAAGCTGTGCCACCGGTCAGTGCACAGCGGGCACCCATGGGGGCTGGCGGCACCCCAAGGTTGCCGTCGGGGATTGGGGCGTGGGGATTTACATGCCCTGGGCTCTCCTCTGGCTCTGTTGTGCTGGAAGTGGTTGGTGCCAGTGAGACATGCGGCCTTGGGGAGACTGGGATGCTGGGGCTGCAGGCAGAGGAGTGGCAAGAGGAAGTGGCAGGAGGAGGTGGCAGGGACACCAGGCTGAGCTCCATCCTCCCACAGGCACAGCTGCCTGCTGCTCGTGGATGCGGTGGCATCACTTGGGGGAGCTCCCCTCTTCATGGACCAGCAGGGTAAGAGCCACAGTGCCATCACGGGCACCCAGGGGACAAGGGGACTCATGCCTGGGCCAGGGAGGGAGGGCAGTGGGATCAGCCCCACCACTTGCATTTCGAGCTAGCAGCACTAGAAACTGGTCCAGCTGCAGCCAGAGAGCCTGCTCCTCTCAGAGGACCATCAGCAGTGCCAGGGTGTCCCTCAAAGCAGGCCAAACACAAGCAGGACCTGCGGCGTGTGCCACCCTGTGCTTCCCACTCACCACTTGCAGCCGGGTTGGGGGGGCTCAGTGTGTCCCTGCTGGGAGCCCCCAGTCCCTAAGGAGCTGCCTCCCCTCTTGGGCAGAGATCGATGTCCTATACTCAGGGTCTCAGAAAGTCCTCAACGCCCCCCCTGGCAGTGCCCCCATCTCATTCAGCGAGCGAGCCAGGTAAGTGCAGCCCCGTCCCACCAGAGGGAAAGATGATGGGGCTGGGTGGAGGCTGTCACCCTGCCAGCTTTGCCAGCCATCCACTCCAGCCCCACTCTGGAGAGCATGCCCAGCAGCAGCTCTGCAGGGTCACAGCCTGGCCCATCCCTGAACAGTGATGGGTGCTGGAGCCAACCTCTGCACTTGCTTTGGGGGAACCCTCCTGCAGGACTGATGCCACCCCAGAGGTGGTGGGGTCAAGGTCTGGCTCCTCCCCAGCACTCTGCTTCACCAGGGAGAAGATGCTGAGGAGGAAGACAAAGCCCCCATCCTTCTATCTGGACATGGGCTGGCTGGCAAACTACTGGGGCTGCGACAGGGAGCCACGAAGGTGAGGGCAGGCCATCCCAGGACAGATGGCCGCAGCTGTCCCACCCACAGCCTTCGCCCCAGCTCGGGGGCTGTCTGCCCTGCAGGACTTGGGCCCTGTCTCCCCATCACCCTGTCCGCTGGTTGCAAAGCGACCCTGGGGTATTTCCATCCCCTCTGCACTGGGTGAAGAGGAGGGAGGACACTGTGCCCTGGTTCCCCCCCACCGTGAGGTGGAGTACTGCTCTGCTGCAGGCCAGGCCAAACCTGCCAAGGGTGCCCCTTGGGTTTTGCAGGTACCATCATACAGCACCAATCAACAGCTTCTTCAGCCTGCGGGAAGGCTTGGCCATGCTGGTGGAGCTGGTGAGCCGTGCTGGACAGGCAGGGGGGCACCAGCAGTGCTGGTGGGGTTTAGGGGAGCGGTGGGTGCCAGGACCTTCTCCCACCTCTCTGCCCACAGGGTCTGGAGAGCTCGTGGGAGCGCCACCGGGCCAACTGTGCCCAGCTGTGCCAGGGGCTGCGCGACCTGGGGCTCGAGCTCTTCGTGAAGGAGGAGGTGGGTGCGGGGCGAGCCCACCGCCATGGTGCAGGGGCAGTGTGACGACATGGCCCTGTGCAGCTGGAGACATGCCTAGGCAGCTTCTGATGCTAGAGAAAAAACTCCCCCCACAGCGACGCTCCCTCCTGGCAGGCTGCCGGGCTCACCGAGAGACAGGGCCGTGTCCAGGAGCTGCAGATTTAGCTCAGTTTCTCTTTTCCCCAGAAGGCAAGACTTCCCACCATTACCACTGTCAAGGTGCCTGAGGGCTATGACTGGAAGGAGATCACAGCCTTTCTCATGGACAACCATGCCATCGAGATCGCCGGGGGCCTGGGCCCCTCGGTGGGCAAGGTAGACAGCGTCCTTCCCTCCCACTGCCCACAGCCAGGCATCGAACCCAGCTGTAGCCTCATCCATCAGTGGCGTGCCCCATGATTAACTGGTGCTCTCTGGCTGCAAACAGCAAACACAGAGCTGGATGCATCCCATCACCTGCAGCAATGCATAGCTGCTCCTAACCACACACAATTGCTGCGTATAATTGAATAACCATGCACATAATTAGCAGGGTGACACGTCTTTAGAGGAAACACGTGTTATATAGAAGCAAGCAGGGAGTTGTGCGCATGCACTCATGCCTGGCTGTGCACGTGGCCACTCTTCACATGTCCCCTGCTCTGCACGGGAGCCTGCGCTCTGCTGCCAGCCACTCTGCTCGCAGGGAGATGGCACCAGGGCATGGCTGCAAAGGTGGGTGCTGCAGGGAGGCACTTGACCTTCTCCTCCTAGGTCCTGCGAATTGGCCTCATGGGCTGCAATTCAACTAGCAGCAACGTGGACCGTGTGCTGCATGCTCTGCAAGACGCCCTCGGGTGCTGCCGCCGCAGCAGGCTGTGAGCACCCCTGCAAAGGGGGGGTCCGGACAAGCTGGCACAGCGCTCCCCCCAGTGCCCGGCTGCAGGCAGCTGTCAGGCTCCACTGCCTCCCCAGGGAGCTGGCAGGAAATACTGCAACACAGCAACCCAAGCCAGAGCAGGAAGGAGAAGCTGGAAGAGCAGGGGATGTGGAGGTGAGGGCAGATGCAAGCTCAGCAGATGCAAGCTCAGCAGATGCAAGGTGTGGCTCAAAACCCCTTCTCCAGGTCCCCTGCGCAGGGTCACTTCTCACCCTGATGGCCTAGCCCCCCAGCTTCTCCCCTTCCCCTGGCCCCAGGGCACGGCAGCCCCACTGCAAGGTGACACGAGGGCTGGATGCAGGATCCGACCACAGGTCCCTTCCCCTCCCACCACCATCACCCTCAGCCGTCCCTGCACCAGAGCCCAGCTGTGCAGGATGCTATCCATCCCCCCCAGATTAGGTACCCTGGGATGAAACACCTGCTCCGGCACCCAGCTCTACCAGGGGAGCTGAGAGGCCGTGCATCCCCACCCAGCTGCAGCAGACGTGAGCTTGCTCCCTAGTACCATCTTTCCTCAATAAAGCAACATGGCAGCATGCTGCTTCCTGGCCCTGTAGCTCGTCTTGCATCCCCCCGAGTTTTGACACACCCAGATGGGGCAGCAGCGGGGTCCTGCTCAGCTCTGCTGGGAGATTTCTCGCTGGATCTTGGAGAGGAGCTGGGACATTGCCGAGTGGCGTGCGCCGTCCTCGATCCGGTACACCTGGAACTAAGCGGAGGCAGGTGGGGAGTGAGGCAAGAGGGCTCCCTGCTCTGCTTGAGCCCCGCACCCCAGCATCGCCAGCCTCCCACAGCCTCCAGAGCGGGGCTGGGCAGCGAATGCCAGCAGCTGCCAGGGGCTGGAGCACTCTGGGGGCAAATTCCAGTGCATCCTAAGCTGCCCAGCCCAGGTGGTTTCTGGCGCTGCTGCGCTCTGCCTCACAAGACCAGCCCAGGTTCTCTGGTCCCTGTTACCTGGCTGAGCAGGATGTCAAAGTAGGCTGTGTCCCAGTATGACCCGTCCTTGGCGGGGAGCTGCAGGAGGGCTCGGGTGCCGGGGTCTGCCTGCCAGCTGTCAGTGCGTGCAGGGAAGCCAAAATGGAAGCGGAGGAAGCGTCGGGGGTCCCAGGCGAAGCTTTCCACCTTACGGTAGAGGGAGGCGAGGTCCAGGGGCTCTCCTTGGAAGAGGTTCTCCTCCGGGTGCAGGAAGTGGGGCAAGTGCCCAGTGGCCAGGCAGTGGAGGAGGATCACCAAGAGCCTGTAGACAGAGCCCTCCAGGTCCTGCCAGTCCTCTGGGGACGGGAAGAGCTCTGTGCTCCACAGCAGCACCATCTGCAGGGAGGGAGAGAAGGGTGTGGGATTGGACACTCCCCACAAAGGTGGTGTCTTCACACCCTGCACGTCACCATGCAACTACTACCTGTGGGGCTGAGCCCTCAACATGGACATCACATCCTCAGCAGCCTAGGGCTGTGCAGGCTCTCGGAGCCACACCACCCCTTAGTTTTGAACCTTTGCTTCACTCTCCTAAGAGCCCCTGTGTCAGTTCCACGGCAGGTCCCAGCTCTGCAGCAGCTCTGAAACAACACGCCCAAGCTTTCCACAGGCACCAAGCAATAATAAAAAACCCTGCTTGTGGTTTCCATCAGCTGCTGGCAAGGCAGGTGAACCCCCAGCAGCTTCCACGCCAGCTTCCTCAGCACTGCGTTGGCAAATGGCCTGGCACCAATGCCTTTTGGTGACATGGCGTAACGGGCAACACATGCAGTGGGCTGGAGCAGAAGGTGCTTTTTTGAAGGACAGATGCATACTGTGCCTTTTTTTTAAAAAAAAAATCAAAGAATGCAACATAAAGGAAAACCCACAGGATTTGGGTTACTTGGAGCTGGAGCCATTCTCTCAGCAGAAGACAACTTTGCCTCCTTCTCCACCCCGGCCCGGAGAGCCACCACAAGGCAGGGCACACCTGGATTGTGCCACCAGGTGCTGTCCCCAGCATGGCCCCTTTCCCAACCGGCGTCACCAGTTGGCGTGGTGCCAGAGTGCCAAAAACAGTTTGGGTGGGGAAAGAGGGTTTTGTCAGAGGAAACGCCACCCTCAGCCCTGCATGGGCACCTCCCAGCACACAGGGGCACAGGACAACCTACAGCATGGCAGGCACGGCAATGCAATCCCCAGTATGGCCCCTGCAGACACAGGCAGCCTGTGCCAGGGGATGCCTAGCACACTGGCACAGAGCCCCAGCTCTTAACACCTAGGGTGTTTCAAGCTGGAGGTTGCTGGTTCAATCCAGCAAGTGCCTGCGGTTCGCAAGGAAGAAGGATCAAATCCCTCTAACCATGGCCAGCAGTGTGCATCCTTTCTGGACACCTTCATGGGCTGGTACATCCCAAAGCACTGCAGACACTTGGGTTTGTTGCTTGGGATCTTCTTCCAGCAGTGATCAGCCGCAGTGGGGTGCAGGGGAGCAGCCTTGGCTCTGCCTGCCCAGAGAGCCACAGTGCTGCCAGTGGAACCTACTTACCTTCAGGTGGTTGAAGGTGAAACCACCTTTCCCCCGCTCCTCTCCCCAGTCCTGGCTGCGGAGCTGGTCGAGCAGGCGAAGACTGTCCAGACGGGGTCCCTTCAGTGTGTCCACTGCCTGGAGCAGCTTCAGGATGGGGAGGTGAGTGGAGGATCTGGCGAGAGAAAGCAGGGTCTGGTCAGAGGGAAGATGGAGACCTGCATCCTCCCAGCTGGGGAGAGGGTACCTGCAGTGACTCAACACGTGTGGGGATCCCCCTGGCCACCCATGTGGCCCCAGGCACACAGCATCCTGGATCCGCCTCCCACACCTGCCTCTGGTGAAGAGGGACCAGGTAGATTTTCAGCCTGATGGGGATGCTTCTGAGTAGCTCCTGCCTTCCCAGGAGGGACAAGAGGGGAGGTGAAGTAAGGTTGTGCTCCCCTACGTGCAGGGGGGAGGGCTGCAGGCTGCCCCAGAGAGGAGGCTGGATTGGACCCCAAGGAGGGGCCGAGCATTCAGCTGGACCACATTGTGCCCAAAATAAGCCTGGGCTGGTCCAGCCAGATGCTCGGCCCCTCCTTGGGGCCAGGTAGCTGTGCTGGCAGGAAAGATGTGTGTCAACCCAGCCTCCCTCCCACCCGCAGCCTGCCCTGGGAGGCGGCTCATCACCCTGCTGCTGCCAGCTGACCAGGCTCACTCCTGAAGCCCGAGCAGAGGTCTGAGAGCTGCCACCCTCCATGCAGCTGGGGTTCAGCTCCTGCAAACAGTTTGGAGGGGGCTCCTTCAGTTGCACACCCCCCCCCTCTTTCCTTGAGCTGTCTGAAATTTGGCTGAGGTTTTTCTCCCAACACAGGGCAGCTGGTTTGGGCAACACGAGGGCGTGGCTTCATCCCCCTGTTGGCATGTCCCTCCACTTTCCCATCCCCTTTTTGCCTACACCCAACAGCGCTGCCGGCCTAGCAGGATCCCTGGGACAGGGTCACCCTGTGTGCGAGGCAAGCTGCTCACCTCCAGCAATGGGGAGAGGCAGGGATGAAGTGGGCCTCTTCCGTGGCCTTCCGGAGACTGCCTTCAGGGAAACCCCTGTTGCTTTGCCGCCCCTTGAGCTGGAGTGGCTCCTGCTGCCTCCTCACCACCGGGACAATGTCAAAGCGGACAGTCTTCCAGCCACCGCGGATCAGCAGCGAGAGCTCCATAGCATCTTCCCACAGATTTTCAGCACTGAGGTCACCTAGATGCAGAGGGTTTGGCTGCAGTTAGGAGGTTACCACAGCCGGTCCCACAGGCTGAACCAGGTATATGCTGCAACGCCCGTGAGCACGTCCCACCCCACTCGACTCATCCTTCTCCAATGCTGTGGTTTGGCTGTGGTTCCCCAGTGAAAGCCATTCTCCAAACCCCACTGCGGTGGTTTTTGGGAAGGACCATTGCTCCAGCAGGGCTCAGGGCCAGGCCAGCGGGTATGGGCACAGCAGCAAGTCCCGAGCAGCCTAACAGAGCCATGCTGCTGGGTAGCTGAACAGAAAAACAACGTGGTCGAAGAAAAACAGACCAGGAAGGGTCTCAGGTTGTGGGGGTAGAGGAAGACGAAGGGTTCTGGCTTGGCTGAGGAGGAAGGAGAGAACAGTGGGCTTGCTGGGGCTGGGTTAAGAGACTTTCAGACCTGCTGGTCCTCTCACATCACCTTTCCATCAGGGCTGAGATTTACTTCAAGAAGCACCTTTGGAGATGGAAATGCATGAAAAAGCTGATGGGACCCCTACAGGCATTCCCAGGGTCCCTTCCCCACCGTGTCCTTCCCAGGGACACTGCTCCCAGCTGGGGCCCCGTGTGTGTGCAGGGTCAGATCCATGCCCCAAGGTACTGGTCCAGCCCTGACACACTCACCCTCCAAACATCCTCCTGCAGGAAGCAGGGGACACTTGGAGGCCAGGAGAGATGGAGGGAACACGGTTAGGGTGAGCCAAGCATGCCAAATCCCTGAGCAAACCCCCCCCAGGGACAAACGGCAGGGGTGGGTGAACCCTGCGTGGAGCTGCCACCCACCAAGGAGGGTGCCATCAGCCCAGGGTGAACTTGCCTGAGGATGACTCTGCTGCCCTAGGATGGCAGGGAGTAGTTTGCATCTCCCCTTCTTTAGCTGAGGGCAAAGCCTGTCCCAGCGCACAGCGGGGCACCCATTTGCTCATGCAGGCTTTGGGCGGGCCACGCACCTGGGGACTTACACCCCAGCCTGTCTGTGCAAGGGACCACTGCCGAGCTGGGCTCCCCAGCTGCGCTGGAAGCAGCTCCCAGCTGGGGTAGCGCCATGCCGGTGTACGCACCTGGCTGAAGCAGGAAGCGGCGTTGGCAGCACACGATAGCCGAAACAAGGAGCTCTTTCAGGTGATGGAGTACTTTGTCCGGAACCAGGCAACCTGCGCCACCTCCATGCTCCACCACACCCACGGCACTGGTCCAGTCCTCCAAGTCAGTCCCTGGAGAGGGCACTCCCAGACAGCAGGTGCCCATCCCCGAACGGTGCCCAGCTGGGGTGTCCCCAGGGCAGCACGCCAGCACCCGCAGAGCATCACCATTGATCCGCAGGGGGACCTCCAGACCTCCACAGTGACAGCATCCTCAGAGGCAGAGAGAGCAAACTCAAAAGCTTCCAGGTTCCTGGCATAGTCCACAAGGAAGCGAGGCTCCCTGGCGTGGACGCCCTCCAGCAGGGTCAGCAGGATGTTCTCAGCCCGCTGGAAGTGCTCCAGCTGCTGCCTCTCGCGGGACACAATCACCCCGAGGTAGCTGTGCCAGTGGGAAACGCTGGCTGCCATGGCAGCTCCACTGCCGTCCCAAGCCTGCTCCGAGCAGGAGTAAAAATATGTGGGCAGGGAGGGCAGGGCTGGGAGCCAGCGCGGGGCAGGCGGAGGGAAGCCACAGCCGGGCGTTGTCAAGCACCACTGCTGGGTGAGTGCCAGGGAGAGCTGCCGGGAGCACCATGTCCCCCCGAGGCAGATCCAGGGCGGGGGATTGAGTCACACTGTGGGCCCCCCCTGGCAGTCCAGCAGGTTGACAAGGGATGTTCAGCCGGCAGGTCACACCAGAATGATGCTGTGGTCTCCCACACCTTTCCCGGCATTGGAGCTGCATGCCTGCAGCATCCCCTCACAGCCAGTGCCAGCTGAAGGCGAGCCACCAACTTCCCACCCCAGCCCAGCAGGCCTGGCTGCCTGCAGCTGCTGGGGCAGGTCTGCTCTGCACTTGTGTTGTGCCCACGGGAGCTGGGAGCAGGCTCATGCTGGAGCCGAGCCGTGCTACGGTGGCCATGGTAGGGCTGTGGGACCCCCCGTGCCCAGCCCGCGGCTCCATCTGGGTCAGGGTCAGGCTCAGGTCCAGGCTCAAGCTTGCCAGATGCAGGCAGCTCCCGGCGCCCCTCAACCGAGCAGAGACCCCTGCGCCCAGTCGGGCACCCGGCCACAGCTCGCTCAGGCCCGAGCCAGGCCCAGGCCCAGGCTCAGGCTCAGGCGCAGGCCCGCCCACTGCGGCAGCCCGGCCCCGCCCCGCAGATGGGCCCCGCCCCGCGTCACCGCGGCAACACCGCCCCCCTGCCCCCCACGCCCGAAGCGCGACGGCTGCGGTCGCCATGGCGACGGCGCGCCCCGGCGGCGCGGTTGCCTGGCGACGGTGCTGGGCCGCGTGGAGCATCGCCACGCGGGGGACAGGCAAACCGGCGCTTTCGGCCCCAAAACGGCCCGGCAGCGGGGTGGGAGCGGGCCGTGGCGCCGGAGGTGGCGGTCCTCAGCCTGGCTGCCGCCAGGAGGAGCAGCTGTCGCTGAGGCGAGGGCTGTGTTTTGGGTCCGTGCTCCGATCTGAGCGGGGTCTTGGTCACCTTCCGCCTCCCGAGAGCTGCCCGGGACAGGCTTAGCCCCTGGGCTGCCCTGAGTTAGGACAGCTCCGGCCACGACAGGGCAGCAACTGGCTGTTGTTTGCGCATAGCCTTTCTGGCTGTACCCTTGTACCTGCCCTCAGTCCTCCAGCACCTCCTGCAAATCCTGGAGAGGAGAGTGTGTGCCAAGCCTTTCCCGGGGCAGATTCCCCAGCTTCACGGGTCCTGAGCCAGAGCTCTTAGTAATTATAGCCCATGGATGGAAGTCAGGGCTCTCCCAGCAGCACAGCACAGTTCAGTAACCCCAGGCTTCCCTGGAAACTGTTCCTGCCCTTGGTCAGAGCAGCGAAGGGAGTGGGGGAGGCTCTGTGGCAGTGGAAACCTGTGTGGGAAGGAGGTCACAGCCGAGCATGGGGCCCTAGGACCACTTCAGGGGAGGGGAGAGAGAGCCATGGGGTTCAGGGCCAGTCCTCCCGCCTCCTGTGGCTCAGGCTCTTTATGGCCCTTTTATATAACCCAGATGAAGTTTCTGGATCTCCCTGGGGTTGTTCCCAGTTAGTTCTTGTGCCTCCTTCAGTCCCGTGTGGCTGAGGAGCCACTCACCATGAAGGGGTCTGTCCCTCATGGCTGTCTGTCCTTCCTCCAGCTGAGCTCCAGGGAGCCCCAGCTGCCTTCCAAGAGGGAGCAGGGCCAGAGCTTCAACCTGCAGAGCGTCCTCATGTGCCTGCAGCATGAGCTGCAGAGGTGAGAGGGAGCCTGCACCAGGCTCCTCACCACCTAGAGGCTGGTGGATGTCTCCAGGATGTCTCCTTATCCGAGCCTCGTTCCTGGTTTCACCCCACCTGAGCACCTGGTGGCACCTGGGGTCCTCAGTCCCCAACACCGACCACCGTCCTGGTGAGGGCTGCACATGCAGCTCAGTCTTGCCCTCCTCCATCATACAGGGAGGATAAGGTGGCTGGCGTGCCAGAGAGGAGCCGAAAGCGGCAGGACTCCCTGCTGCCAAAGCAGGGCTCCTGAGGGCTTCACCCTCCCCATCAGAGGGGTCTGGGCTCATCCCAGAGGATGCTGAGCCCAAGCCAGGCAGGAGAGATGACCACTCCAGGCCCTGATGTGGGGAAGAGGGCAGATAGATGCAGGCCACTGCTTTTCCAGGGGTGGTGGGGCACGGTGCACTGCTGGCAGGGTCATTGCGTGCCCTAGGAGCATCGCTTTGTCACAGATGGAGGCTATAGTGTGGCAGCAGCCAGGACAGTCCTTCAGGCAGCACCTGGCAGGGATGCTGGAGGAGGCCACAGGGAACACGCAGGAACTGAACTGTGAGCAGGAGCAGTACTATAGGAAGGTAAGGCTCGTCAGGGTGGGGAGACGAGGCAATCCCCCCTGGGGCAGCGTGGTGCTGGTGGGGGAACCATGCCCTCCTTGGCGTGGTGCTGGCTGACCCCGCAGCACAAGGCCAGCATCCTGCTCCCATCACTGCCAGAGCTCTGGCACCAGGAGAAGCGAGTGCAATGTGACCCCCTCAGCTCCTCACTGCCTTTGGCATCTGCACTTTGCTGACCTCCAGGTGCCACCATCAAGAGGTGAGTGCTGCAAAATGCTGCCCTCTGCCCCTTCCCGCAAGCTGGGGCCTTCCCCTTTCCCCAACCTCCATCCTCTTTTCCCCTTCCCCTTTCCCCATCCTCCTTCCTCTTTTCCCCTTCCTCTTTCCCCATCCTCCTTCCTCTTTTCCCCTTCCTCCTTCCCCCTTCTCTTTCCTCCTCGCCCTTTCCCCTTTCCCTTCCCATTTCCCCTTCCTCTTTCCTCTTTCCCCCTTCCCATTGCTTCTTCACCCTTCTTCTTTCTTCTTTCCCATTCCCCTTTCCCCTTCTTCTTTTCCCTTTTCCCTCCCCTCCCCCTTCCCCTTCCCCCGTTTTCCTTCCTCTTTCCCCCTTCCCCTTCTTCACCCTTCCTCTTTCTTCTTTCCCATTCCCCTTTCCCCTTCTTCTTTCCCCTTTCCCCTTCCCCTTCCTCCTTCCTCTTTCCCCTTCCACTTCCTTCTTCACTCTTCCTTTCTCCTTTCCCATTCGCCTTTCCCCTTCCCCTTTCCCCTTCCCCTTTCTCTTCCTCTTCCCCTTCCCCCTTCCCCTTCCTCCTTCCCTTTCCCCTTCCCCTTCCCCTTCTGCCTCCTCTTCCCCACAGGCAAGGGGCTGGGAGCAGGCCCTGGAGGAGCAGCTACCCTGCTGCTGCCAGGCACAGGCAGTGCAGGCAGTGCAGGCAGCAGCTCTGCTGCAGGCACAGAGAGAGAAGGAAGACCTGGCCAGGGAGCAGTGCCAGCTGGTGGCACGGCTGGTGACACAGCTGGCCAGCCAGGAGAAGTGGGAGCAGTCAGAGGTGCTGCCAGATGCTGCCCGACACCCCAGGCCATGGGCCAGCTTGGCAGGGTGTGCGGGGGTGCAGAGGGGGGTCTCCCTCAATGCAGGGAGATGGCCACCAAGGCCAAGCAGGCAGCTTAGCGTGGCAGTTCTGTCCCCTGCCTGCATTTTGCCTGCCGAGGGAAGGTTGCCCAGTGCTGTGAGCTTTGCATGGGGGCCGTGGGGCGTGAGGCCACTCTGTGCCCACTAGCATCCCTCCCTGCCACCCCTGGAGAGCCCAAGCTGGGCACTGCGGGAGGCCAAGGCAGATCCCACCCAGCAGGAGGGAGAGGAGCTGGTGTGGGGAGGGGATGGCACGGGTAGGGGATGGCGCAGGTCGGGGCAGTGGGGAGACAGCAGAAGCTCCATCCCATGCAGAGGAAGCAACAAGACACCGGAGGTCTGAGCCCTGCCTGGGACATGCCGTGTGTGGGGGTGAGCGGCATGGCCAGGCACAGTGCAGGGCTGGGCGTTCAGGGCAGCGCCAGGACACGTAACCCAGCGATAGGCTCAAATGTAGCAAATCACCATTGGAGGTGAGACAGGGGGGAAAATTTCCTAGCAAGAAGGTCAGTTAGGCCGTGGAAGACATGGCTGGAGCACGCGGTGCTCAGTCTGGACGAGTCACTGGGAGGCTGGTGGGGAACGGCCTGGCACTGGCAGAGGAGCCGGGCTGAATGAGCTAATCACTCCTTTTCCATCTCGGCATTTTATGGTTCTATGAATTTTCACTCCGTTAGAAACAGGAGAGAGAAAACAATCCAAAAATAAGAGCAAGGGCAAGAGAGAGAGAGGAAAAAACCTGGGGGCAGGGGAGCACTGGACATGGCAGCGGTGGGCGAGGGGCTGCAGCGAGCCCCTAGCGTCCCTCAGCCAGCTCTCCTCTCCATAGGATGCTGTGCGCAGTGTCACCGCTGAGCCCTGGACCCTGCCAGGTGCCATTACCACCCAGCAGAAAGACATCACGGGGTTGAGCTGGTGGGCGGAGGAGCTAGCAGGGGACAGGGAGACAGGGATGTGGGAGGTAGATGATGCTCTGCCCCAGTGCCCCGGCTCTGCACTGGCCCCAACACTGGCACCCCTACACCCCATGAGCCTCCCACTGGAGTCAGGAGTTTGCCCGGAGTGGCAAGCCCCCAGCAAAAAGGCTGGGATGGGAAGGGGGGGATGCAGGCAGAGGAGGTAGAGAGGAAGGGAGAGTAATTTAACATGACAGGCTGTTTATTTTGGCAAAAAGGGTCTCTTTTCAACAGATTTCAAAGCCCGGCCCTGGGCCTGGGGGGGACCACACAGAGGAGCAGGAGAGCAGGGGTGTGAGGGGGGGTTTGATGGGACACCTGGACCGAGAGAGATGGGGAGGAGCCCCCCGCCTCCTTGTCCCTGGGGAACTCCTGGGCTTTCACAGCTCCGGGTGTGCTCGCACGCTCCAGTGGAGCCCCCTCCCCGAGAGTGCCCCCACGGGTGCCTGCGCGCTCCCGCACACACATGCTTGCCTGCACGCACCCACAGATATTCGCACGCTCCCCCAACCCCTGCTCCTTCCTCCGGGCCAGGGCTCAGCTGGAGTCTTGGCTTCCCCCAGAGACATTTCAAAAGAGGCTGTTTATTAAAAAAAAAAATGCTAGGAAAGAAATAATTATTATAATCACATTAAGAGCTTTGGCTGTAAAAGCCCTGCAAGAGTGCGGGGAAGGAGCTGACGCTGCAAGCGGCAGGGAGCGCAGGGGGTGGTTTTCCTGCCTTGTGCTCTTTTTTTTTCTTTCAGTCCCGATCCAACACCCCCTCCCTTTTCCTCCCCTTTATCCTGGGAAATGAAAACAATTTATTTAATGATGGATCGTCCCTTTCTCTGGTCACTGACCTTTTGGGTGAATTTCTGCTGAGCTCGGCGGAAAACGCAAGGGTTGTGGATCCCATCTGTGGGTGGGGGAGGGGGGGGCTCACTCTCATCCTTCCCAAAAACCACAGCAACAGTCCTGGGGAGCGGGATGGGGCCGGCGGGGAGGGTCTCCATGACAGGAGGGGGCTTTTCTGCAGTCGTTCCCCCTGCAGCCCCAGCCCTGGAGCTTTGGCAGCCCCGGCCCTGGAGCTTTGGGAGCAGATGCAGGGGCCACAGCGGCCCCCAGAGCCTCCCACCCCATCCCCTTCTCTCTCTGGGAGACCTGCAGGACTTCCTGGCACCCACTGCCTCCTCCCTGACCTGGGCCCGGGTGGAAGGGCTGGGCTGGAGTGCAGTGTCAGAGTGGGAGCAGGTGACAAAGGAGCTGTACCCAGGGTGGGAGCGTGGAACAGCGGAGTGGTCTCCATCCCACCGGCAGCCATATCTCCCTTTGCTGCAGGCTTTCTCGGCTCAGGGCAGCTGTAGGATGTGGTTTTCAGACCTGGCCAGGCAAGGGGACCAGGCATGAGGCCGGGGACAAGACCGGGGATGTGTGTGGGGCTGCGTGGGGCTCCCAGCAGCAGCCAGCAGTGTGCATCCCGCAGCAGGCGATTTGGCCCCTGGTCGGTCTGGTGCTTGGCCAGGCTCTGCTCCCTGGGGAGAGGAAAGCCAGGGGAGAGAGGGAAGGGGGCAGGATCATGCCAAACAGCCACCTTTCTTTTGGGTGGGCTGTCAACACCCAGCGTGAGCCAGTCACGCTCAACCCCCAGCTGACCTGCAAAGCAGGGATGGAGCAATCCAGCATCCAGCCACCTCCCCTCTGGCCCTTCCTCTGCTATGGCCTGTTGCTCAAAGCATGGTTCTTGTAAAAACGCATAAATATTTATACAAGAATAATTTAAAAAACATGGTCTGTCAAATAATGAAAGCAGCAGAACATCCAAGGAGCTTTCAGCTGGATTGGGAAATCCAGTGTTGCTTTCCGACACCACACTGCGATGCTGGAGGTGCTCACGGCTGGCCCCGGCTCTGCAGGCTGCCAGACTTGCCAGCACGGGTTTGTGGCAGGTTTGAGGTCTTCATTAATGTGGCTTGTGGACCATGGTACCAGGTGGCTTTCACTTGCATCAACTCGAGCCACCTACTGCTGGGAGCCCCGGCCAGGGATGAGACTTTGCCAGGCATTGGTTTCACGCTCATGTCCTGGTTTCTGCACTGTCCCCTGCACTGGGACCATGCCAGGAACCAGACAAATCCTTGGGTGAAGCGCTGTATCCCTGTCCTCCCCTGGAGCTGCGTGGCAGAGCAGGGACTGGTGTGGTGAGTGGCAGGGTGGCAGATGAGCTGGCAGGGTGGTTCCCAGTGCCACAAGGTGGCAGGGGGACTCCCCGCCAGCATCCAGATCCCTCCAGAGCCGGCAGCACCCTCAGCATTTCAAAAGCTTTGCTTTGCAGTGGTGAGGCGAGAGCCTTGGGCCAGGGTTTCCCCCAGGAAATGAGGCTTGTGTCTGTCTAAATGGTCCCACATCCCCATTTGCACCGGTGTCACCAGTCGCCAGCACAGCCACAGCTCCTCTCCTGTGTCCTGGTGGCACTGTGTCCCCACAGCACCACCGAGAAGCCCGGAGCTGCTGCTCACCAGGGAGGCAGGGGAACAGCCTTAAAATGGCAGCACCTGGAGAGCCCCAGCCCTGTTTCTTTCTGATCACTTGGGGCTCCCTTGGCTGGAGCAAGGTGGGGGATGCCATTGGCACCAAGTGATGACCCTGCCACTGTAGCTCAGCCAAGCTGCAGCCACCAGATGCCTCAGCCATGCGGTTCGGGGAGTCCCAGAAGGCGAGCGGATGGGAGAGGGGAAGGGGTCCCCCCTGTTCCCATGGCCCCGTAGAGCCGGAGGGCAGAGGCAGGCAGCACTGCAGGCTCGGGCAGTGCAGCGGGAGCAGGAGCCATGTGTTGCAGTAACCTCCGTCCTCCTGGCCACCCTCCAGCTCCCTCCCACCACCCGCATTTATGCGCGTGATTCGTGTTCTTGCATTCTTTGAACCCGGGCCAGATAACGAGTTCAAACCCCTTCATTAAAACCTCGGCTCCCCGCCAAACGCCCATACACCTCCCTGGGCTACCTCGCTGCCTCACCCACCCCAGGGAGGGGGGTCCCAGGGCTGGTTCCCCCCCATGGGAGGTGATGCTTGTGCCGCACACACGTTCGGCATCCACGGGGAACGGTCTCTGTACTCGGCCCAATTAACTGGAAGGGAGGAGGAGAGCCAAATCCAAACCATGTGCTGACCTGCAGGCCCCTCCACCCGAAAGCATCCGTGCTGAATGCTCTCTGGATCATTAATAGCTCCCCGGTCCTTTCTGCACATGTCCCCCCCCAAAACATGCAGGGCCTGGCTGAGTTGGGGGGCTAGGGCTTTGTGCTCTTTCCCAGTGGTTTATCCCACTGGTTTATCCCTCTTACCCCAGAGGCAACAGGTGACCCTGGGGGCCATGAGCGACAGATGGGAAGAACTGGGGAGACAATGCCCATGGATTTTGGGCAACTCCAGTGCTGGGGTGCTGGGGAGAGACAGGCTTGCGGTCGGCCGAAGGACCTCTGCCTCCATCCCTCGCTCCTGGAGGTGGCATCTGCCTCTCCCTCTGGCACAGCTTTGAAGTGGGCGAACTTGTCCCACAGTGTGCCCAACACCCGCTGGCATCTTCAACCCACTTGCCGAGTGCCTGCAGAGCCCAGGAGGAAGCACCAGGTCCAAACGGTGCTGGGACTCATGCCGAGGCATTTTGCTGAGGACCATCACCAGTCGCAGGTGCCAGGAAGGGCAGGAGAAGCCTGGGATGAGCACCTGGGATGTCCCCAAGACCTGCACAGTCCCCACCCCAGCATGACAGCCCCACAAAACCCACACCCTGGGGTGGGTGCTGGGGGTCCCGACCCTGTTTTGGAGGCCACCAAGAAGCCAGACACTCTGAACGCAGCTGCGGGCAGAGGAAAGGGGCATTTGCTCCTGGAGAGGGAGCGGGTGGCAGTGGCCAGAGCGTGGCCAGATGGTGCGGGAAAAGGGCTGCTTCTCGCCACGCTCCTCCCAGCCTTCCCAGCACAGACCCTGGCTTCGCACCGGCTCCAGCTCCTGGCGCAGAGGAAATGGCTGCCGGCTGTGGCCCACAGCTGTTTTCCCTGCTTGGTTTGCTGCTTTCAATTTAACATCTCAAGGAGCTGGATTGGGACAACGCAAGGGGAGCATTGTGGTGCTTTCCCATGCGAAGCCTGCCTGGAAGGAAATCCCTCCCTCATGCTCGGGATGGCTGCCGGCAGGGCTGCTCCCTCTTGCCTGCCCTGCCCATCTGCGGAGGGAAAACCCGCTGGCAGAAGCCTGGGATGGCCCCTGCGGGGATGCTCGCAGCAGCGGGGGGGCAGGTTGGTGCCACCATGTCGCTGTGTCCATTGGGAGCTGAGCTTGCAGCGGGGTCTTGCACAGCATGGCAGGGCCAGGAGACAGGACTTTTGGGAGCACATGGCACGAGTGGGTGCAACCCCCGCCACAGGAGCATGGGGCTCACCCTCCCGGGTGTGAGGTGGTAGATGGCGACAGCCAGAAGACCCCCCCCCCGGCCACTCCCCAAAAGAGATGGGTTTTGGCTTGCACCCCTGGAGCTGCGGATGAGTTGCACGGAGAGGGTGGCGGTACCCCCGCTGAGTCCCCCTGTGCGGTGTCCCCCGGGCCAGGGAAGGGGTGAGCAGCCTAATGCCTTCCAGAAGATCAGCTGTAAATGGCTGGGGAGGGTAATTCATATCAAACTCATAAAGCGTTTATTAGTGTCTCAGGGGAGAAATCCGGATGTGGCCGTTTATTTATTTTGGATTTTGCCTTTTTTTTTTTTTTCCCTCTTTTCCTTTTAACATTTTCTTCCAGGAGATTTTTAAAGGGACAGGGACGCCTCGCCATGTTCAGCAGCGGGGCTCAGCGAAGGCTGGCTGCCTGTAGGATGTTTGGTTCTGGAGAGCTGGTGCCAGCCAAGGTGCCCTGGCATCTCAAGGAATCAGGCAGATTTTGGGGTCCAGCTTTGAGGCCACTCCAAGGGGGGGGGCAGGTCCTGGCGCTGCTGGGGGTGCCCTGCTGCCCTGAGGGCATTTTGGAGCCCCACAGCTTTACCCTGGGTGCTGCACCCCTGCTGCCTGCAAGGTCCCCCCATGTGCTCAGCCCCACTCTCGGCCCTCCACACCTCAGTTTCCCCCACTCTACAGAGAGGCGATGATCCCCGTGCCAGCGCTACCACCTCTTGGGGAGATTTTGGGAGCACCCTCGCCCCGATGGCAGAGCTGGGCCCCCGATGAGGCAGACTTTCCGCAACAGTGTCCGCGGCTGGTCCTAGCCCAGTCCCACTGTTGTTTGCTCCTCTGCTTCGCTCTTTACATAATTTGTTCCTTGGCCCCTTTTCAAACATACCTCGCAATCACTACAGCAGAGGATATTTATACAGCGGGGGTGTGGAATAACACGGAAAACCTCTGGAGCCGGGGACCGGATTCCCGCACCATCGCCATGCCAGGGGCAGGCGACAGCCCTCCCCATTTTGCCAGGACCCTGGACGGGACTGGATGGTGTTCTGCCCCACGTCCCCAACCTGGCCGCATCCGCGCACCCCAGATGCCTGTGCTGTGGGACAGGGTGGGCGCAGCCGCAGGGGCGCCAGGGGGTGGGTGGGGATGGGGGCACCGAGCCCCTCGGTCCGGCTGGGGCCCTCACCCCAGCACCTGCCCAGCGGCAGCACGGGCAGCAGCACCGACCGTTAACTATCAATTAACTATAAAAACCCACCCGTGCTTTTTAGCAGGGTCTCCCAGGGGACAGCCCCACCAGTTTTCTTGGGGACTTGGGCTTTCTTGATAAAACCATTTGTTGATGATAAACGTAGGGTGGGTGTGGGGCTTTTCTTTTTTTCCTCCAGTGGAGACAAAGAGGCCCTTGAGTCTAAAGTATAACTTAAAACATGGCATTCCTGAAAAGAATTTCCTGATAATATTTTTAGCACCTGAAAAAAAAAGGGGGGGGGGGGAGCAAAAAAAAAAATCTAATAACACCATTTTTTCCTCTTCCACGCTTTTTTTTTCCCTCCAGCACTCTGATTTAAAGGAGCAGAGGGGACCCGCTGCTGAATTAGCAGCTGGGGGCGCAGCGGGGTCGCGGCTGCCTCTGCGCGATGATTGTGTGCCTACGCGTCTCCAGACCCGTAGAGCGGCGGCTACTTTTCCCCCGTGGGCGATGAGGGGGCGGCGAGGGGTCCCTCCGCGCGGGGCTTGGGAGGAGAGGGGGCGGCAGGGGGGTCCCTGCGTGGGGTCCCCCCCCCCGCCCCCCGCGGAGGGACCCCCCGCCACCCGTGGGCGGACCCCCACCGCCCCCTCCTCCCGCCCCGCCCATCCCGACCCCACCACCCCGCGTTATTTGCATACCCCGCCCCCCGCCACCGCCCTCCCGGCGCGCCGAGTGCCCATTGGCTGGCCGCACCCGGGCTATGCAAATCACCCGCGGGAGGGGCGGGGCTGGCGGGGGGAAGGAGCCTGGCGCGGTGGCGGGCGTCCGAGCTGCAGCGGGCGTCTGGTTCTGAGGCGTCGGCTCCGCGTGCCCGGCTCCGCGCTCCGGCCGCCATCTCCGAGCTCCGCGCCCGTCGGCGGGCGCTCTTCCCCCGCCGCGCCGCCATGCCGCGGTGGCCGGTGCCGGCGTGAGAGGAGAGCGGCGGATCCCGGCGGCCATGCGGGGCCTGGCGGGCTGGGCCGTGCTGGTGGCCCTGGGCGAGTGGCTGTGGGCAGGCGGCATGGTGCCCCTGGCGGACTTCTACCCCTTCGGGCCCACGCAGGGCGACGCCGCCACGCGGAAGCAGGACGACGGCGGCTCCGAGCTGCGGCCCCTCTCCGTCCCCTTCCCCTTCTTCGGCGCGGGGCACACCGGCCTCTACGTGAGTACCGGGCGGCAGCGGGGATGGCCTCCCGTTTTATTTCATTTTTGAATTAGTATCCTGCTGGGTTGGATCCAAGCGCATCAGGGGAATAACGGTGTGCTGAGGGCAGGGGGAGATCTGGCAGGGCCCGGGGCTCGGGACCGTGCTGGACCCCCAGCTCAGTGGGTGGTGCAGCGAGGGTCAGGGTCCTGGCCCCGCCACACTGGGGATGCTGGACGAAGTGCTCGCCCGCAGTGGGGAGCCCTGGACTTAGCCCTGGCTGGAGCCAGAAATACCACGCAGTGGTGTGCTGTGGGGGTCCCGGTGATGGGGAGCCAGGCACCGCTGGCGGGTGAGAGCTCAGAGCAGGCGTGCTGCGGCCCCTGGATGGCTGCCCCTGGATCGTGTCCCTTGCTGGGGAGGAGGCAGTGGCTGGGCTCTGGGTGCGATGCAGAATAAACACAGCTGCCCTTTAGGTTGTGTTGCAGTGGGCTTGGCTGGCTACTCGGCATATCCCGCTCCCTCTCCTCTCTTCCCTGCACCCGCCAGGGTGGCTGGGCTGCTGGGACCCCTGCTGATGTGCTCCCTAACAGCCCCTGAGCCACCTGGAGGGGGCCACGGCCAGAGAGCTTGAGTCATGCTTAGCCCGTCGTGTCCCCCATGGCCGTGGCCACCAGGCAGAGGAGCAGCCCCGAGTGCCCGATTGTCCCTGGAGCCTTTTGGGCATCGCTGGCTCCAAACACCTGCCCTGTGTCCTGGGGTGGGGTTTGTGCTCCCCGTGCTGGCTCCCACCTGGTGCAGTGAATCCTCTGGCATCCTCATCCCTTTTCTTCTCCCTGGTTTGCTCTGGGTTGACTGACAGTCCAGACCTGGCTGGTGGAGGAGAGGGCTGAGCATCGGTTCGGTGCCATTTTGAAGCTGGGCTTGTGTACCATCCCACCACTTCAGCTAAGCACAGGAGGTCCTTGGTCCTTACCAGTGTTTTGGTTTTTTTTTCCCCTGATAAAAGTGCCAACCCTGCCATTGGGTGGGAGGGACCTGGGCTTGGGGCTTGAGCCACAGTGGGAGGATAGAAGAGGCTGGGAGAAGCCAGGTGACGTGATCTATACGGGATCTACAGCACAGCTCTGAGTCTTGGAGGGGCTGCAGGGGGTCAGAGAGCAGTGTGTGTCTCTCCCCTGAACCAAGACCCCCTGGCGCTGCAGGGCCAGCTCTCCTGCCCCTGGCACAGGGGTCTGCATGGCAGGGCTGCTTCTCCCCGGGGGAGCTGGCACAGAGCTGGGCTTACCTGGAAACCTCTGTCCTCGAGGGCTGCCTCCAACCACCCCCTCCTCCTTTGCAAAAACCAGCAACAACAAAAAAAGCCCTTCTTGGCTCCATCTCTCTCCCATCTTGCTTTAATCAGGGGAAGAATGTTCCTCTGTGGACACCGCGGGGTTACGGAGGCTTTGGGAAACAGGAATCCTCTTCCCCTTAGTCACAGCAAGGACTGCCCTGTGTTTGCTGGAGGGGCTGGGGATCCTCCATGGGACCTGGGGACCCTCCCCAGGGGTTGCACAAGGCCATCACAGCCCAGTTCCCCCCTGGCTTCAGCATGGCTCCTGGCAGGATGCTGGCTCCCAGCTCCTTGTCGGCATGTGAGCGTCACACCACTGCTAGCCCCTGCCTGCTGCGTGCCAGGGCTGCTCTCTCTACTTGAGAGCCTCTTCCCTGCGCCATGAACCCACTTTCCCACCCTGCAGCCCAGGTTTTGCTGGGCTGGTGCTGCCAGAGCCAGGCATTGCATGCCAGGGAGCTCAGCTGGGGGGCTGTGTGCTCCTGCCTGTCCTGCTGTCACTTGCGGGCAGGGGAACGGAATGGCTGGGAGCTGCCTGCCCCACTGGGGCTGCCAGTGTGGCAGGGTGCTGGCAGGGTTTCCTCCTGGGAATTTTGGGGGCTGAGGGTGAGAGCGTTTCCCTTTGATCTCTGCCCCCTCGCTGCCTGCTCAGGCAGCAGTGCAGGCAGGGGTTTTCCTCCCCTTCCTCACTCCCACTGCATCCTCAAGCCAGGAGGCAGCACTCCAGGCAGCAGCATCCACTGTCTCCAGCTTCCTTCCCTGGGCTGAGGGCTGCCTCTGCCATGCAACCCTGGGCCAGCCATCCCAGGACCCTAATTGCCCTAGTTAATTAGTGCTGGAGAAGGGCTCAGAGCTTGCAGTATCTCACCCCAGGTGTCTGGCATCCCCCACTTTAACGAGAGCAGCCTGCTGAGGCCCAGCCAGCACTGGGGGCTTTGCACGGGATGGTGGCACTTGGTCACCTGGGGACCAAGCTTGACCGCTTGTTAGCTCACTCAGAGCACTGTGCATGCTGGTGGATAGATTCCTGCCCGGCAAGGCTCCCCCCATCCTGTGCTGGTGGCCGCCTGTCTCAGGCACAACACACCTGCCAGAAGGGTTGCAGTGATGCCCGGCCCTAGACCCTAGAGGGTGGCAGCGACGCCCTGCAGGCTGCATGTCAGCTGTAAGAGAGCAGGGAGTGAGCAAAACAGCCCCTTGTCCCCGCCAAGAGCACTGGCGCAAGCTGGCCGAGCATGCTGGGCGCTGTTTGTTTAAAGCGCCGGGGATGCTGCAGTTTTCTCAGCTGTTCCCCCTTCCCCTGGCCCGGCTGTGGTGGAGAACAGGGCTGGGTTTGTTTGGGTGGCTGCCTCCCTGCAGCCGCACTCCAGTGAGCAAGCGGCCGGGGTGGGGGGCTGTGGGCGCTGTGGCACGTCTCTGCTTCCAAGGGCAGGAAAGGGAAGTGCTCCAATGTTTGTGGAAAGGGGGAGGGGGGGAGGGAAAAGAAAGGTGAAATGGAAAGCGACTCTAAAATGTGGATTCCTGCCGGTGGCAGGAATCAACCATGGCCGCCTGTTTCTTTCCCTCCCTCTCCACAGGTGAACAACAATGGGATCATCTCATTCCTGAAGGAGGTTTCCCAGTTCACACCAGTGGCCTTCCCCATCTCCAAGGACCGGCGTGTGGTGGCCGCTTTCTGGGCAGATGTGGATAACCGTCAGGCAGGCGATGTGTATTACCGGGAGAGCACTGAGCAGCCCATCTTGGAGAGAGCGAGCAGGGACATCGCGCAGTATTTCCCTGAGTTCCCCGGGTTTTCTGCACAGTGGGTCTTCATCGCCACCTGGTACCGAGTAACCTTCTTTGGGGGCAGTTCGTTTTCACCGGTAAGTAGCTGGGGCAAAGCAGTCATTAGTTTAGGGTTAGTTTTGTGGTGGTCTTTTTTTTTTTTTTTTTTTTTTTAAAGAGCGTCCCACTGGAACTTTGGTGTTTCCATGGTGGTGGCGCTCCTGCCATGTGCAGCACGGAGCTGTCAGCAGGGCTAAGCTGACCCTGGCGGCTCAGTTGCAATGCCTTGCCGTGACAGAGCAGCGCCAGGCTGGCAAAACCAAACCCCCTCCTCTCTGTGCTGTGTGGAGGCTACGAATCAGTGGCGTCCCCCTTCTCGGGTGGCAGCAGGGCGGCATTTGCCTGCCTGCATGCAGCTGTGCTGAGGAGCCAGTTGCAGATGGGGTTTGGTACCTTTCTTCCAGAGGCCACATAACCACATTTTTCCCCATTTTTCCTGTTCCCCTGTGAGGAAAAGCGAGCTGTTCTGCTGGCTGGGGTGCTGAGCAGGGGGATCACAACACCTTAGGGTTAAAAAAATAATTAAACCCAACTGCCTTTTCTAACAGGAGGGCTGGGGCTCAAAGAAACACTGCTTTGCTAAATACTCTTTCTGTCATTTTATTTTCTGACTGGTTTTTGGCTGGCTTGCCTGCCCCCCTCCTCCCCGCTCACTGCTTTCCTCCCCTCCCTGCTGCAGGTAAACACTTTCCAGATCGTTCTCATCACGGATGGCAAGCTGTCCTTCACCATCTTCAACTATGAGTCCATCACCTGGACTACGGGTATGCACGCCAGCAGTGGGGGGGACTTTGCTGGGCTCGGCGGCATCGCAGCACAGGTAAGTGGCGAACACAGCCCCCGGGGTGCCCAGGTAGCACATCCGCCCTGTGAGCTCATGGCTCCTGGTTTGGGTTTTTTTGGAGGTAGAAAGCCTCCCCCTGCTTTTTTTTTTTTTTTTTTTAAAGTTCTTAAATATCCATGTGTGCTCTGACTCCAAAAGCCAAGACCATACAGGGGGCTTTGTTATCCTGAAACCACAGGTCTTTGCCTTGGCTGCTGCCTTGTAGTCCCTTTTCCTCCCTAACCTCAGCCTTTAAGAGCAGCTGCTGCAGCCAGCACAGCTTTTGCTTGTATTTTTATTTCATCCTTGTATGTGTTGTTGTATTTAAGGGAAAAAAAGCCAACACCCACACCCACAAAAACCCCAGTACCCATTCGGATGTGTGAATTTACCGGCAGTTGATCTGTGCTTGGCTCCCTGCCCGCCAGCCTGCAGCAGGCAGGATGCGGCAGGTGGAGAGGAAGCGGATGGGTTTTGAATCCCAGGGGAGGGACCAAGCAGGCAGGGCGGCCGCTTTGCCCCACTGTGTGGGCTGTCATCCTGGTGCCTGGACAGGGCTGAGTGCTGGCTGGTGGCACATGGAAGGGGACAGTCGGTCCAAGCGGTGCCACCGGCAGCACCGAGTGGCAGGAGAGACAAGCCTGTGTGCTCCAGCCACCTTTGCCCATGTACTAGTGGTGTCTTTTTACCCTCTGCCCTTGTCCTCTCAGGCAGGTTTTAACGCCGGTGATGGAAAGCGCTACTTCAACATCCCCGGATCCCGCACCGATGACATCGCTGACGTGGAGATGACGACAAATGTGGGTATCCCCGGGCGCTGGGTGTTCAGAATCGATGATGCCCAGGTGCAAGTGGGGGGCTGCAGCAACACAAGTAAGAGGACAGCAGTTAGGTTTATTTAACTCCCAACCCAATCCCACACTGTTCTCCAGCCCCGTCTTTCCCTGTCTCAACCCCCACATCTGCGGGGTGGAGGAGACGGCTTGAAGGGCTTGGGGAGGGAGGGGAGGCAGCAATGGGGGGACCATCCTCAGCACCTGCCGTGACTGGGGATGGCACCCACGGGTGCGTGGGGGCTGGGAAGGGGCTGGGAGAGCAAATGGGGAGGGGAGGAAGACTTGAGATTAAAAGAGCCTGTGGGGAGCAATGAGGGAGGCTGGGGAGGAGGTGATGGCGCACAGGTGGGACCCCACCAGCCTACTGGCAGGCAGGGCAGGGCACAAGGGGCTGGCACCCTCGGGGGATGCACAAGTCCGTAAGTCCCAGGAGGATGGGGTGAGCCATGTGGAGGGCTGCTGGGTGCCAGCCTCCCCCACAGGGCCAGGGCAGCAGGGCTGGGTCATGCTCCCTGCCGCGGGGGTCCTGACATGTCCCCTGTGGAGCTGTTGGCCTCCCATTCCTTGTCCCTACTCCCCCTCAGCAATGTTATCCCACCCGTGATCTGTGTGTGTCTCGCGTTACCGATGGATTTGCTGTACACAGGCTCTCCTGTCCCCCTTTCCCTCTGCCCCGGGTGATAAGCAAGGGCACGTCCATGTCCCCCTGGCCAGCAGGGCTGACCTCATGCAGCCTCTTCCCCCTTGCACACCAGGAATAAAACTGCCCTCCTGTCCCAGGGGAGCCCACAAGGAGCGGACCCTACCCTGCTGTGAGGCAGGCAGCCCTCATGGGCTCCCCGAGCACCCCGGGGACCCAGGCGGGCGTGGGGAGAGACCCCAGTACTGGTGTGGCGGCGGGTGAGCCCTGCCAGGGTACGGGCTGATGGGAGGGCACCGCCTGTCCCCACAGCCTCTGTCTGCCTGACGCTGCGGCCCTGCCTGAACGGGGGGAAGTGTATTGAGGACTGCATCACAGGCAACCCCTCCTACACCTGCTCCTGCCTGGCTGGCTTTACCGGGAAGAGGTGCCATGTCGGTGAGTGCCAGCTCCAAGCTGCCGATGCTTTGCCGCAGGGAGCAGGTCTCACTCCTGGCCTCACATCTGTGTGCTGGCAGTCTCTGTCCCTGCAGCCGTCCCTGTCCCTGCCCTGAGCTCCTGCCCCCACCCGGGGCTCTGTTTCAGATGTGGATGAGTGTCTCTCCCACCCGTGTCAGAATGGAGCCACCTGCCTCAATGGTGCCGGCGGCTTCAGCTGTAGGTGCCTGCCAGGCTTCAGAGGCGCCAGCTGCGAGGCCGGTGAGCATGGGGCTGCTGGCGTGGTGGGGCTGGCTCTTTGCCATGCTTGAAGAGCAGAGACCTGAGGCTTGGGGGGCACTGCCGCTCTTGGGGGGGTGGAGCTCTTTGAGACCAGGGCTCCTGCAGCAGCTGCTGGACTTGAGCAGTTTGCAACGGGTGCTGAGCGCCACCGGCTTGGATTTCAGCTTGCTGCAGGCAAAGGAAACTTTGCTCTGGCTGTGAGTGCTTTCTGCTGCTGGCAGCCCACTCTGCCGAGAGCTCGGTTCAGCACTGCTGCCGGCACCTCTTCCCACCACCACTCCCTTAGTGAGAAAAGCTGGCGGTTAGTGCTTAAACAGAAGCCTCGAAGGCCCTGCTTTTGCAGGTGATGCTCTGGTCCTGAGCCCTTTGAAGCCAGTGGGGACTCTCAGTCCCTGGCAGGGGCTGTGGTGGCTGGTTTCCCCCGCCACTGGCCTCCACCCGCTGGTGGAAGTGCTGCCAAAGCATTTGGCTCCCAGAGAGCCTCCACGCCGGTGGAGAAGGCGAGCAGCGAGTTGACTTTTGGGGAAGGGAGGGAGGGAGAAACACTCAGTGCAGCATGCTGGCATCCAAGAGGCGCAGGGGAATGAAAGGGCTGAGCTGCCCGAGGAAGGGTTTTGGGAAGAGCCATGGCTGGGGACGTGGCCACTGTCTCCCGCCAGAGGGTATGTTGGTGGCTCCAAGCTGTGCTGTCTGCCCAGCCCCGGCATCACCATGTGTGCAGAGAATGCCATGTGCTGGTCCTGCACCTGGGTTGATCCCCTGTCTCTTTTTTTCAATGTCCCACTGCAGAAGAGTCGCCATGTGAGAGCAGGGTGTGCCAGAATGGCGGGAAGTGCCAGGCAGTGAACGGGACAGCGGTGTGCTTGTGCCAGCTGGGGTACACAGGGGTGGACTGCCAGACAGGTGGGTGGCAGGAGCAGGCGCGGGGGGGTGATGGTGACATTTCACACCTTGGCAAGCTGCCTTCCCACCCTGTTTCACTCCTGGCTGTGGTTTCAGGAGGGGAGCGCTCGGCATCGCCGGCAGCCCTGATTTCCCCCACCCCGGCCATCGCCTTCCCCATCCCGAGTGTCATCCAGGATGGGAGGTAGTGGGTGAACCAGCAGTACCCATGCGTGGCCTGACTGCCCTTCCTGGCCTCCCCTTGCAGAGGTGAACGAGTGCGAGTCCAGCCCATGCCTGAATGGTGGGCACTGCATTGACCTGGTTGATAACTACACCTGTGTGTGCCTGGAGCCTTTCATCGGACAGCGCTGTGAGACAGGTGCCTGCTCCCCAAGATGACTGTGTCCCCCATGCTCCAATGCCCATCACGGCCCTTCTCCTAGGGCTGGGCCCTGCTCTTCACTTGCTTGCTTTCTTGCTCCCCCCCCCCCCCCAGACTCATCTTCCTGTGAGGACCGAAGCTGCCGGAATCGGCAGACATGCAACTATATCCGCCCTGGCCGCTACATCTGCACCTGCTCCCCGGGTTATTACGGCAACAACTGCCAGTATGGTGAGTGGAGGCTCGCCTCGCCCGGCCCGGCACAGGAGTCAGGTTCAGGGGAGCCGAGTGGGAAGGGGCAAATGGCTAAAAAGGGGCTGCGTCAGCAGTAGGCACTGCTGAAAGGTGGTGGGTAGCGTGTGCAGATGGGTTGTGGTGCTGCTGGGGGGGAGCTCCTTCCATCAGGGCTGTTTGGCTGTGGTGGGGTCTCCAGCCTGAAGTTGAGCTAGACTGGGTCTGCCCCAGCTCCCCCAGGACAGAGGGTGTTCCAGCCCCAGGCTGGGATGGCTCTGGCTCAGCCTCCCCCTTTCCTGCAGGCAGGCCCCGCGTCCCCAGTGCCTGCCTCTCCCACCCATGCCAGAATGCGGGCAGCTGCCTGGAGACGGAGCAGGGCTACATCTGCGAATGCCGGGAGGGCTACACCGGGCAGGACTGTCGAGACAGTGAGTACCAGGGGGTCTCTCTGGTGGGGTGTCATGTCTCTAGAGGAGCCCTCGCACTCCTGAGAGGGAGAAGCATCAGGCCTGGAGAGCCTGTTTAGGGCTCCTGGACTGAACAGCAGATTCATCCTGCTGAAGAAGGCTGTGTCTGGGGGGACTCGTGGCTACCACCCACTTGAGCTGCCCCTGTGGGTGGCATCCAGCAGGGCTGCTTGGCAGTCCCAGCCCCACAAGCAAGAGGGGTCCTGGGAGCTCCTGTCTTCTCTCTTGCAGAGCTCTCGGAGGGCTGCGAGTGTCACAACGGGGGCAGTTGTCTGGAGGGGAATGTCACCATCTGCCAGTGCCCGCCTGGGTTTTTTGGTCTCCTCTGTGAATTCGGTAGGCGAAGGCTTCTCACTCACTGTGTCTGCTCTCTCTCTGGGATGCTTGAGCTAGGCAGGCTGTGGGCAAGCAAGGAGACGCTCTGCCCATGCCTGAGGGTATGGCTATGGTACCAGGGGTATGCACTGCTTTTGAGCCTGGAAATACTGTCCCCTGGTGAGGAGGCAACACTTCCATCTCCATCACTCCCTCTTCCAGGGGTAGCTGACTCTTCCACGGTAGCTGCCTCTTCCAGGGTAGCCAGGCTGGGGCTGGGTGGGGAGGGAACAGCAGCCTTTGTGTGCTCCTGCTCCAAAGCTCGCTGGTCATCCAGGCTGGCCCTTGCTGTTTGTACCATCTGTGGTGTGGGGTACAGAGAGTCCCTCCAGTCTCATCAGACCCTGCAAATTTAGGAGACCGCTGTTTCTGGCCAGGCAGCCAGCTTGGTGTTCTCCTGCCACCAGCTGACAGAGGCTGGTGCTGGCCATGTGTTTGCAGAAGTCACCACCACACCATGCAACATGAACACCCAGTGCCCAGATGGCGGGTACTGTATGGAGTATGGTGGGAGCTACCTCTGTGTCTGCCACACTGACTACAGCACCAACCACAGTAAGTCTCGTCCGCAGAGATGTGGGACCAGCCCTGGGGAGGGACATGTGATGGGGACCGGGGAAGTGAGTAGGGTTACCATCATCAGCCAGGGAGCAGCCCTCACACTCCTGGTTGTATGTCCTCAGTGACACCCTGTGTTTGGCTTTGCAGCGATGCCATCCCCCTGCGACTCAGAGCCCTGCCTGAATGGAGGGTCCTGTGAGGTTCACGATGACTCATACACCTGCGAGTGTCCTCGAGGCTTCCTTGGCAAGCACTGTGAGAAAGGTACCTGCATGGAGCTCCCTGCCAGCGCCAGGACCTGGCAGGGGGTGGGAGAAGAACTTGGACCTTTGTGGGAGATGAGCAGCTGCTTGCTGAGCTGCAGCTGGAAGTGGGCACAGGTTATCCCATCCCATCCTGCAGGGTGGAGGGAGGATTGCGTGGCTCCCTTCACAGCCCCTGACAGTTGCAGGAGCTAATGCAGTTGTTGTTGTGCAGGAAACACCATCAGTGTTGGAGGTTTTTTATGTGCCTGAACTGGCCTCAGGAGCAGCCACCAGTCCCCTGGCATCAGGCACCTGTGGCTCTCTGAGGCCCCAGCACATGTCTGCACAGGTGGTGTTTCACAGTGTTGCTGAGCCCAGGGCTGTGGGGCCCAGGTGCACTTGCTTTCCTGCAGTGAGGGGCTTGGTGGGGTGCTGGTGGGAGGTGGTGGCTCTTGGGGTGCCAGCAGCAGTAGGTAACCCCTGCTCTCACTGCTCTCTTTTGCAGCCAAGCCACGGCTCTGCAGCTCAGGGCCATGTCGCAATGGGGGCACCTGCAGGGAGGCAGATGGCGAGTACCACTGCACCTGCCCCTACCGCTTCACCGGCAAGCACTGTGAGATTGGTATGGCCCCCCAGCCCCCACCCGGGGAGTAGAGGTGGCAGTCATCCTGCTCACTGCTCAGCTCCCACCTGCCCTCTGCCCCCAGGTAAGCCGGACCCCTGCGCCTCGGGGCCCTGCCAGAACGGGGGCACCTGCTTCCACTACATTGGCAAGTACAAGTGCGACTGTCCCACGGGCTATGCCGGCCGGCACTGTGAGATTGGTAGGTGTGAGCAGGGTGCCCCAGTGCTGGGGACTGCCTGGGGAGGTGTTGGGGCTGCTGGTGGAGCTGATGGCCACGGTGGCAGCAAGTGAGCCTTGCTGCTTGCTTTGAACCCGCTTCCCTGTAATTTGAAGTGCTTTGATTCTTCCTTGTGCCCTGCCAGAGGGCAGGGAGTGCTGCCGGAGGGGGAAAGGGGATGGCTCTGGTTTCTAGGCTCTGCCAGCTCTGCAGCGGTTGCTCTTTGCTCTGCTCTTCTAGTGCCCTCCCCGTGCTTCCTCAGTCCCTGTGAGAATGGCGCTACTTGCGAGGACCTCAGCGGGGGCTATGTTTGCACGTGCCCCGTGGGCTACGTAGGGAAGCACTGCCAGTCTGGTAAGGGCCTTTTGCTGCCCCTGCCAGCCAGGGGCTCAGGGTGCCTCTGCGGGCCCCACTCACCCCTGCCCCTGCCTCTCCCCAGAGGTTGACTGCGGCATCCCCAGCGAGGTGAAGCACGCCCAGGCCTCTTTCAACTCCACCAAGGTGGGCTCGCTGGCTGAATACCAGTGTGAGCTGGGCTACGCCCTCAGTCAGCACAACCACCCCCGTGTCTGCCGCTTGCCAGGCATCTGGAGCGACCCCCCTGAGTGTGATGGTGAGGAGCGCCAGGGAACGGCTGAGCCCTGGGGCACCGTCCCAGTGGGCTATGGTCATGACCACAGCTTGGTGACACCAGGACATGGACGCGGGCAGGGGAGGACTTGAGTACGTGGATGGAGCCCCCCAGAGACCCCTGCCTGGTGCTCACGTCTCTTGCCTTGTCTCTCCCCTGCCCAAATGCCTGCAGAGATTGATGAGTGCCAGTCCCAGCCCTGCCTGAACGGCGGCCAATGCAAGGACCGCATCGCCGAATTCCTGTGCCTATGTGAGCCGGGTTACACCGGCCACCACTGTGAGTCAGGTAAGAGACTGTGCCAGGTGTGCTCCAGGGCTGCCACAGGCAGCTGTGGCAAACCCTTCCTCACCCTCCAGGCCCCGCAGAATGACAGCAGGCACGAACCCTGTGGCCAGGAGCCAGGCTGCCTGCGGTTGTGTGGGCTGGCGTCAGTCTCCTTCCTGCGTGCTCAGATCAGCCTGTGGCAAGGGCTCCTGTCCCAGAGCCCCCGGCCAGCTATGGGATGTGCCGGTCGGGAGACGCTGCTCCCAGTCGGGCAGAGGAGCAGGCAGGGTTGCGGGGGGTACGTGCGCTACTTGTGTCCACTCTGCTGCGTAGGCATCCCCATAACTGATGGAGCAATGCCTTCTCCTGACACGTGTTAAGCTTGTGCAGAGAAGCCCTGATCTCGGGATCTGGGTGGGAAGTGCCCTGCGTGGCTCCAAAGCTATTGGCCAAGAGTGGGGCGGGGGGGGAAGCAGCTTGAGGTAGCACAGTTCTGGCTGCGCTGTGCTCCTGCTCCCATGTATGCACATGGTCGTGGTTGCATGCAGGCACTGGTTGAATGGGGTGACGGGCAGCACGGGGGGTGGTGGGACTCTCTGGCAAGCAGCTCTAGCCTGGCTCCCCAGGGCCTGGCAGAGGACAGTGGTGGGAGAAGGTGGGATGCCTGCAGGGGTTTAGAGGAGGGGATGTGCCGCAGGCACCCTATGGGACCTCTTGGCACAGCCCTACGCTGCCAGCCATCCCCAGGTGTCACTGTGGGCATGTCCCCATGCCTGGCTCCTGCTGCAGCTCCCGCACGGGGGCAGGCATGGGGCAGTGGGCTCGCGATGGCCCCAGGAGCAGGGCTGTTCCTGGCCAGTGGGCTTGGGGTAGCGAGCGACATGGGAAGGGTCTGCAGCCTGTGGTAGAAGTGCTGCCTCTCCAAGCCCCGCTGGCCCCGTCTCTGTGCTGAGCTAGCACCTCTCCTCTCACTGTTCCCCAGATGTCAATGAGTGCCAGTCAGAGCCCTGCAAGAACGGCGGGACCTGCCAGGACCTCCCCGGGTCCTTTGCTTGCTACTGTCCTGAGGGCTTTGTGGGGACCCAGTGCGAGACAGGTATGGACTCGCCCTTCCCAGCATGGCGGGAGACTGAACTGTGGGCACCGGGACGTGGCCAGGACCGGCCAGGCAGCTGGTCACTGTCTTGGGCACCTTGACCCTGAGCCATCACCCTGGGCACTCGATGCTTATCATGCCTCCTTGCCTGCGGTTTCCAGGGCAGAGCTGGAACTGCTCTAGTTGGGAGGGAGCAAGGAACAAGGTGTCCACTGGTGATGGATCCATTTTCGAAGGCGTTCACCCCCTGCCAGGGGATGAGGCTGCCACAGCACTTGGGTGGGATTCTGGGTCCCAGCTGGCTGTGCCAAGCCCCAGGCTGCGTGTCTGTACTGTATGCCCCTCGGGGGCTCACTGCTGTCATTCGCCCATGGGAGCTGGCTGCCAGCATGCCAGGGGCCCCCTGCTCACCGCCGGCCTCCTACTGCCTCCAGAAGTGGATGCCTGTGAGTCGGGCCCTTGCCGAAATGGAGGGGAGTGCGAGAGCTACGGGGGCTCCTACCTCTGCGTGTGCCCGGAGGGTTTCTTTGGCTACCACTGTGAGACAGGTGAGGTGGGCAGGGCAGCTTGGTGCAGGGTGGCCACTTGGCCAGCTGGCACCTCTAATGCCACCGGGCCTGGCACCTCTCCCACAGCCAGTGACCCGTGCTTCTCCAGCCCCTGCGGGAGCAGAGGCTACTGTCTGCCCGGCAATGGCACCCACAGCTGCACCTGCAAAGTCAGCTACACAGGCAAGAGCTGCGAAAAAGGTAAAGGCCCTCAGCAGCGGCACCAGGACGTGGCGTGGGGTTCAACGTCGGCCTGGCGGTGGCCACTGCCCACAAAGGGCTCAACGCCATCTGGGACCAGCAGCTCTCCTTGAGGCGGGCAGGGCTGGGGGGCAGCCTGGGCCCCACCCATGCTGTGGGCAGGTGCTGGTGTGCTGAGCTGCTGCTGCAGGCTTGGCATGAGGATGCTGGGGACAGGTTTCCCTGGCCCCCTGCAGTGACAGCAATCCCTCGGATGCCCTCATGAGGGGAGGCTGAGGTGTCCGAGGGAAGCCTCTCACCACCAGCACCGACCTCCCCAGGGCCCCTCACCCTGTCTCGCCGGTGTCCTAGGCCCGGCAGGCAGTGGCAAGCATGTGGCTGCCGGTGCTGCCAGGTCACAGTGGCTGGGAGCGCTCCCAGCACCCTGGCTCCTCCCGTGCCCATCAGGCCAGTGGCAGCTGGCGCCCAAAGGGCCCCTGCCAGGTGCACCAAGGGAGAGCAAGGGCCCTGTCCTCCATCGCTGCTGCTCTGCCTCTTGCTGCCGGGGTCTGTTCTCTAAAGATTCATGGCGTTACCTCTCCCCTTTGCTTTTGCCCACACCCTGAAGAATTGCTGCCACCAACCTCATTAAAGGTGGAAAGGGTGGAGGACACTGGTGTGTTGATTTCTTGGCACCCACCTGAGGACGCAGCCGCCAGGCAACTCATTGACGGCTACGCCGTGACGTACGTATCCCTCGACGGCTCTTACCGCAGGACAGATTTTGTGGACCGAAGTCGTTCTGCCCACCAATTGCGGGCACTAACCTCCGGCAGAGCCTACAATATTTCTGTCTTTTCAGTCAAACGCAACGTGAACAACAAGAATGATATCAGCAGGCCCATCATGCTCACCACACGCACTAGTGAGTAGTGTCCCTGGGGGGATTGTGGTCGTGAGCACATGTGGCCCCTGCAGGTGCCAGGGCTTGTGCCACCTCCTCCCTGCCACCAGCTCCAGCTGCAGCCTGGGCCTGTACCGAACCCCAGCGGGTTTGGTGGTGCAGATCCTAAAATCCAGCCTGGGGGCCTTTGGAAAGTGCTCGGCACAGAGAATTGCTGTTCTCTTTGCTGTGAGTAAAAGGGGACCAAACTGCTGCGGCTCACTGGGCCCCTGCCCAGGGGCTGGTAAGGGAGCTGGCAGCGGGGACTGCTCCCGGATCCTGTTCATCAAGGGCCAGGCTGTGCCTGCTGCACCAGTTACCCCTTGTCACTGGGCCCAGGGTAGCGTGGGTCCCCAGTGGTGCTTGGCTGAGCTGGAGAACTCCCCATGCCAGCTGGGCAGTGAGGCTGGGCAATCTCTGCTGATAACGAGCCCTGTGGTGAGTTGCCTTGCTGGGCTTGGCATGGCAACATGCCAGAGAGTGCAGAGGCTGGCAGGGACCTCTGCTCTCTGGGTGGAGGGAAGGGGGCACAGTGATGCCTCCGTGGGGGCATGGGCAGGCAGAGCAGCTGTGGTCCTGCTTTCTAGGGCAGGTGGATGTAGAAATGAAGTGCAAACTGAGGATGGAGGGGATTAGACCTAGAAAAGCTGCCCCCTAACAAGAGGGGGATGGTGGGAAAGCCCATGGGCCACATCCTCCTCAGCAGGCTGAGACCAAGTGAAGCCCAGGGGAGGAGAAGGCAGGTGTGGTGCTGGGCACAGCAGGGGTCTGCGCCCCTCAGGAGGCCTCAAGCCAGGGCTGGATGCCAGAGGCAGTGAGAACTGGGCTCAGGATGGCCGCCTGGGGTGTGCAGTGGGCTTAGGGCCAGGCCCAGGCACTGCAGCCCCTTTGGAGCTGGTGGTGGGGGGCTGTGGCCAGAGGAGGACAGCCCCAGGGGTGCCGTGGATGGCACGAGGCCTTGTGGGCAAGCAGATGGATGTGCCTCCCCCCTGCCCACAGGTGGTGAGGATGGGAGAGCAGAGTCCGGCAGGGCAGGCGGTGCCAAGCTGCTCCCACTGGGAAAGCCAATCCGGAGGGACAGGCAGGACCCCCCTTGCAGGGGCACAGGGGAGGGACGGGGCAACCCACGATGACCAGCGGCTGACTGCAGCCCTCTCTGCTTGCTCCGGCCAGGACCGCGTCCGGTGGAAGGCTTTGAGATCACAAATGTGACGGCCAGCACCATCACGGTGCAATGGGCTCTCCACCGGCTCAAGCACTCCACCGTCAGTAGGGTGCGTGTCTCCATCCGCCAGCCAGGAGATCTGGCAGAAAGCACCGCGGAACTGAACAGCAGTGTGGCCAAGTACACCTTCCTGTGAGTGGGGCAGCAGGCAGGTGCAGGACGAGTTGGCCTTCCCAGGCTGCCCACCTTACCCCTGCCTTCCTCATCCACAGGGACCTGCAGCCAGGAGAGAGGTACATCGTCCATGTCACAACGCTGAGCGGTCTGGGGATGGAAGACCACCCCTCGGAGAGTCTGGCCACAGCCCCCTTCCATGTGTGGACGAGTGAGTGGTATTGCCTTCACTGCTGCTGCTGCAGGGGCCCTGGGGCTTGGCAGGCACAGGGCAGCCATGGCTTGTGGCTAGCAGGAAAGCTGCAGGGAGGGGAAGGTGCGAAAGCTGTCAGCCTGTCTGGCCAGCACAGCAGGTAGGAGGCGCGCAGGCAGCCCTAAGGAAGGGCAAGCAAGGCACCGCCACATCCTCTCCTCCCAGATATTGTTCACTGCTCAAGACCAGCCTGAGCTCAGCCCCATGCAGAGCCCGCATGGGCCTGATTCATCCCCTGCTGTACAGCAGATGGAGCACAAGGGCTAGATGCAGGTGCCAGGGTGCAGTGAGGCTCTGACCCCCTTGCCAGGGCCCCAGTGCTGACATCTCCTCCCAGAGCATTGCACGGCTGGAGCTCAGCTGAGGGCTGGCCTGGGCACGGCCAGGCAAGCTGGGGCCCTGGCATGCTTATTAGGTGGCATGTGAGCAAGTAGGGCAGTTGCAATTCAAGGACACCAGCGCTGACCCCTTTTCTCCCTGCCTCCTGCCTGCCCCAGGGCCTCTCCCCCCACAAAACCTCACCACCTCCCGCGTCACTGCCACCTCAGTGTCCATGGTGTGGGAGCAGCCGCCCACCGGTGATGTGGAGGGGTACATCATCAACGTCACTACTGCTCAGAGTGTGAAGAGCCGCTATGTTCCCAATGGGAAGCTTGTATCCTACACGGTACGGGACCTGCTCCCCGGGCAGCGGTACCGCCTGTCTGTGACAGCTGTGCAGAACACGGAGCAAGGCCAAGTTCACAGCGAGCCTATCCATCTCTACGTCACCACCTGTGAGTGCCTGGCTTGCTGGGGCTGGGGTGCTGCTGGTTTGCTGCAGCATGAGGAGATGGGCTAACAGGGAAGCGGGGCAGGGGGTAGGAAACCAGTTGACCCAGAACTGGGTGTCCGTAGCAGGCTATGGGGACAGGATGCAGGTCACCTGCAAAGGGAGGTGGGGGTTGCAGGGTGCCACCTCCATTAGCAGAGGGCAGATGCAGAGTTACAGCTCTGTGATGCTTCACAGGGACCAGTGCTTGCAGCCCAGGCAGGTGGAGAGTGTGCACATGTCCCCAGACAGCCCTAAATGGCAGCCTGGGGATGAGGGGAGTGGCTTGGAGTTGAGTTGCTGTGCTGACTCACAGCCTGCCTCTCACTAAGCCTAACCCTTTGGTCTGCAGTGCAGAGGGATGGGGCTCCAGAGAGACGATGGAGCCAAGCTGGACACCCCCGGGTCCTGCGCAACAGGCTGCCCCCAGCTTTTCTGCCTGAACTCCGCTTGCTAGCAGATCGCGACACAGCTGAGGAGCCATCGCCAACCCCCAGGTAGGCACTGCCCTGGCACTTCTGGCTCTTCTACCAGTGCTCGGCCCAAGCATCAGGCTGAGCACAGCCCCTTTTCCCAGCTCCTGTGTCCGGGTGAACACAGGGTCAAGCCATGCTCCTGCTGGGTTGTGCCTCTTGCCCACCCGCTGGAGTTCCTTGTCCTATGAGCAGGTCCCCCACACTACCTGCAGCTGAGCCTGCGGGACTCACACTGAGCCTGATGCTACCAGCGAGCGCTTTATCCAGCTGCCTCCAGCCCTAGCACATGGGGTGGCTGTGGCCTGGGGGACCTACAGTGTCCTGTACCCTAATGGCTCTCCTGTCCCAGGTTCACCGAGCTGGTGGATGGTAGAGGGAGGATCAGCGCCAGGTTCGGCACTGTGCTGAGCAAATCCATCACTGTGAAAACACGTAAGTGCTCTGCTGCCTTTCCGGCCCCCTTCTGTCACACAGTGCCATCTCCTACACCTCCCCCCAGGAGAGGGTGGCAGCTAGGCAGACTGCAGTAGGGCTTGGGGAGCCATAGAGGAAGGCAGGGCCCTATCACCTCTCCCTAGGCAGACAAACATCTGCCCTGCTTGCCAGACCCCTGACCAGGGAGAGGGATAACACACAGCTGATGAGGGAGCGCAGAGAGGGACCCTTGGTGATGAGAGGCAATGCCAGCTGCAGCACAGGCTGGCCTTCTACCCTGCCAGCAGCAGCGAAAAACCCCTCTCTAGCCCAGGACCAGCCCCCCATTTGCTGTCCCTGGAACACTAGGGATACAAGTGCCAGCCCAAGATATCCTACCAGAACCCCACGCTATGGGATGGGGAGGGAGCCCAGCACACCTGACAGCAGCCCTGGGCTCATTGCATGTTCTCAGCTCTGCCCCTGCCTCCCCAGGGCTGTGTCCCACAGTGCTCCAGGGGGTCTGTCACCTTAATTCTAGGGGTGCCAACTGGGAAGGGCTGACCGCTGCTTGAGGCCTGACCAGGCCCCTGATGCTGCGGGTAGGCTGGCTCCCACCAAAGGGGCTGCCTTTGGGTCTGGCCCAGGCTGGAGGTGACATTTGACACTCTCGTTGCCCAGAGCCGGAGGCTCCAGTGAAGCTGGAGAATGTGGACGTGTTCAGCCAGGGCAATCTGGCACTGCAGCTGCGCGAGGCAAAGAGCAAGAGTAAGTCTGGGGGAAGACACATGAGCAGCAGGGACCCAGCCCAGGCCCTGCAGGCACACGTGTAGCTCGGCACCAGCCTGCTCTCCTTGTTGCTGCCCTGCCGGGAGGCACACAAGGCGCATGGTACGGGCCCCTGCCAGATACACCATTCCTGCTTGCCTGCTTGCTGCTCACCCTGACACACCGGGGGTTTGGTAGAGCTGCACCATGGCCCCAGGGTCTGACAGCCATACATGTTTTGCAGGTGAGGGGCAGAACTGTTCCACGAACCCCTGCAGGAACGGAGGCACCTGCGCTAGGGACGCTGAGTCCTACCACTGTGACTGCCGCCCGGGCTTCAAGGGCCGGCTCTGTGAGCTGGGTGAGTGCCTCGCTGCTGTCGGAGGGCCGAGCTCCCTCCTGCAGGCAGACTGCATGTGTCCAGCCTGGCAGCTGCCCCAGCTACAGGTCCCCCAGGGCACAGGTCACCGAGCACACCCTGTCAACACCCGGCTCCTCCTGGCTGAGGAGGCTCCCACCGTACTCGGGCTCTACTAGAGCGAGCCATGCTGTGCCAACAGCGGAGAGAGGGGCTGGCCTCTGCTCTTCCTGGTTCGGGCAGATCTGGGAGCACAGGTCTGCTCCCCACTTCTGGCCGAGCCCTCTGCCTCTGCCAGGCAGCCTGGCAAGCCAGGCTCCTGCCTTGCCCATGTAGTTATTTGGGCATGCAGGGCTGGGGGCTCTGCTTCTCCTGGTGGGCCAGCTCTATTGTGCCCAGCCCTCCAGGACAGCAGAGGGGAAGCCACAGGGCGCAGGCAGGCAGGGCCAGAGACGGGCTTGTTGATAGCTCCCCTCTCCTGTTCCCCAAGCAGCCTGCAAGAAGGTGCCACACTCGTGCACACGGCTGTACTCGGAAACCAAGTCATTCCCCGTGTGGGAAGGAGGCACCTGCCACTACCTGTGAGTACTGCCTGTGGGTTGTGCTCAGAGCTGGGGATGTCTCCCCGCAGCTCGGCTCCAGGGAAGGGAGAGCGAGTGTGAGGCCATCTCAGACCCCAGCTGGCAGCTGCCAGGTGGCTGCAGCTGCCCCCTCCCCAGCGCAGGCTGAGCAGCCTCATCTGCCCTCGAGCCCCCAGGGCTGCCCTGCCAGCTGTGCTTCACGGCAGGGTGTTGCTGAAATGACAGCCCCATAGCAGTGTTACCCACCTATGTGGCAGTGAGGTTGGATTTGGTGTGCATGACCCCCCAAGCAGTAGCTGATCCCCTGCCTGCTGCCTGACAGACAAGTTCCTGGCTGCCTCTGCATCTGCAAGCAGAAGGCTGGGGCCAGCCCTGCTGCATTGCCAGGGCATGGGGGCCTCTGCTCTGCCCCCTCATGCCCTCCAGCCTTCCTCTGATGGAGGCACAAGGGCCTGGCTGTGTGGGGTCAGCCCTCAAGCACAGCAGGCTCAGCCCTGTTCCTATCAAGGCTGGCTACCACAACCTGGAAGGAAACAGGGGAGACTCCCAAACTCCGCCCTCGCACGCGTAAAAGCAGATCTGTCCCTATTATTCCCTACAACTCACCCCTCTGCTGTGTGTGCAGGTACAGGAGAGTCTACAAGGTACACCAGGATGTCTGCTACAAGGAGAGCTGCGAGAGCACTGGTTCCAAGAAGACAACCAGCAGGTACAGCTAGCAGCAGCTCACGAAACACACCAGCCTTCTCGTGGCCCAGGACAGGAGGATGCAGCCAGCCAGTGTCACCCAGCACACGCAGGGGTGCCTAGGCTGGGGGTGGGCTGGGAGAGGGGTGCAGGCACCCCATGCAGAACAGAGTGCAAGGAGTGCACAACTGAGGCTCGGACTCCAGCTGTGCTGCCCTCCCTGTGAGTGACAGCCTAGGGGCTGCAGGGCTGACAGTGCTCTCCTCCCTTCTCTTTCAGAAAACCAAGCAACAGTCATACACTGAAGAAGCCATAAAGTAAGTACCTGCTCCAGGTCCTCCTCAGCCGCAGGCAGGGGCAGCTCCTGCCTGTGGCTGCCTGCATCCCCACATGGAGTCAGGGAGGAAAAGGGCAGAGGGCACAGCACAGCCCAGGCTCATGCTGCCATGTCAAGGGGGTGCGAGGGCTCTCCCGCTGCTGCGCTGGTTGGGCTTGGGCACGTGGCTGAGGGCTTCTGGTTGTGGCTGGGGTGGAAGAGTAGAAGGCTCCCCTGCAGCTCTGCAGCCCCATGAACCAGAGATTCCTGCACAGAAAGGGCCTGGGCGCTGCCTGCAGGGCAAGCCTCCAGCAAGGTAAAGGTTGGAGCCCTGGAGAGGGCAGGTCCCCTTCTCCCAGACTGAGACGGGTGCATAGGGTGCACAGGGTGGGAAGAGGGAGCTGCAGAGCTCATGGGGACTCTGCACACCAGTTCATTCTCTTCCTGCCCCTTCACAGGGTTCAAAGCAGTAGAAGCTTCGTCTTTCCACATCTAAGGGCTTTTGAAACACCAGGAAGATCAGATCTGCTCACTGAGTTGAACACGGCGAGGGAACCTTCCTGCCTGGCATCAGCCTCTCCCTCTCCTCCAGCCCATTAGGGACAGGCAGCCAGATTGGCAGGTCGAGCAGCACTCCCTTCCCTCCGCCGGACCAGCACTGCCTTTGCTCTGGCTTGCCTTACTCTGGCTGCCTCTGCCCCCAAGGAGCTGAGCGCCAGCATACCGCGGCAGCTGGCTGGCTGCCCCCCAAGGGGACCAGCCCCGCTCAGCACCCCCAGCCACTCTGCACGAGCCACAGGCTCCTGGCTCTGCTCAGGCATCGGCAGGGGTGAGCCCAGCTCCCTGCCAACAGCATCTGCGATAACTTGTTTTCGTAATCCAAGGTTATAAATTACCGATAACCCCCAAATAAAACAGTTTAACGCAGACCAAAAAGCCTTAGCTATCACCTGAAATGTGGCCCACCAAAATCTGCTTGGAGATCTTCCCTATGTAGATGAGTTAGAAAAGGTGAGCAGCTCCCCAAGCAGTGAGGCAAGCGTGGGCACTGGAGACGTGTCCTTGTGTCCTCTGCTCTGGCGGGGGAAATTGAGGCAGCTTCTACTGCCTGCCTTTTTTCTTTGCTTTGTAAACAATCCCTGGTTTTAACCAAATTTCCAGCTCAGAAAGCAACAGAGCACCTAGAAAGAATTTTAGAAGTGATCTGTAGGATGAAGTTTGTCAGCCAAGGAGTAACACCACCCTTGTTCTGATGCTAATCGGCTCCAAGTGCAGGGCACAGTACGGGCTTGGTGACAAAGCAAGCTCCACGCGCCATCCCCTGAGCTGCTCGCAGCATTTGCATTCCCTGTGGCACTAGCCATGCCACCGCTGTGTTGTTTCTGGAGGAGAAGACCAGCGTGCGAGTCCCCACAGCAGCCACCCCACTGGCTGCAGCAGGGCAGGCAAGGAAAAAGTGTAGCTTAGAAACGTTTCTAGTTTTTGTGAGGTTGTATGACAACACTAGTTAAACATAGATTTGTGTATTAACGTACACAGTGTATATTATAAATTAATACATACCAGAGATATATCGTAGTTATGGTATAGAGTGTTATTTCCCAAGCAGTGTGGGGGGCAGCCCTCCCCTCCCACGAGCATCATAGGACCCTTTCTTGTTCAGCCACACATATTGAGCTGCAGCCTGGAAGAGGCTCTCGGAGCAGAACAGGCCCAGGAGTTTGGGTGCTCCTGGCACCACCCTCTCCCTGCTGGGAGCAGCGTAAAAGCTGAGGCATCTGGGAGCGGCAGGGACGGTGTAGAGCCACGACCAGCTGGCCAGCATGATGCTTCCCCTCCTGCACTTCCCAAAGGAGAATCGGAGTCAGAGATGGACATGCCTCATTTTCCTCTAAGGGTGCCTGATCCTGCTCCAGCCTCCCTGCTGCAAGGTGAGCACAGAAGTCCTGCCACCCCAGGCCATGAGAAAAAGCCAGCCCTTGCCTGGAAGAGCAGGGCCAGGGAAAAGCCAGAACAGCCTCTGCTATCCCTGAGGGAGGGGAGGCTTTGGGGCTGTAGTCAGAAAGCATTTGCACCCCTGTGCCAACACGGGATGCGAAGGTGGAGGTGGCCCCCCCATGGGACAGTCCCATTTTGGGCCCAGCCAGCTCTGTCACAAGGCCTGTCCCCACAGAGACGGGAAGCGTGGCATGGTAGCCCGCCACCTTCCCACCCCACAGCCAGCACCATATGTAATGCAGCCAGAAGGTTTTAACCTAGCCTTGGAAATAAATTAGTTATTTTGTCTGTTTGTTTTTTTTTAAATAAAAAAACGTCATGGAAACTGGGTATTTTTTAAAGTAATTGGTCAACGAGAAGGAAAGCAGGTGGTTGTTGTATTCTGATACAGAGGATTTATTACTGCCCCTCAGTGGGGCCCTGTGCACGGAGCCCTGCAGCCCCCATGGCTTGTGCCTGTGTGGGGTGGGGGCCCAGAGCACCCACGAGTGCAGTGGGGCCAGGGACTGCACCAGCATGGGAGAGCTTAGGCACCTTGGAGCCTCACCTCTTCACTCCTGGGCTGTTTTACTTCATTCACTGTCCAAGTCTTCACCTTCCTCTGCATATAGTGCATCCCTGTCCTCCTCTTCTTCTTCCTCCTCCTCTCGAGCCAGCAGCTTCCTGAAGACCTCGTATTCCTCCGGGGTGGAGTGGGCCAAGCTCGCCAGGAAGTCTTTCTCCGGGAGCTGAAGGATGTCCTTCAGTTTCGGGTTACTGGTTTGGGTCTGGCCTTTGTGCGGGGTCTGGTACAGCCCCCGGCGCTCCAGGAAGATGTGCCGGTTTCTGAGCTCGGCAAAGGGCATTCGGAAAAGACGGGCCTTCACCATCTCCTTCTGCTGGACCCCCATCCTGAAGTACGCGTACTGCGGGCAGGACAGGGTGTTTCACGCCCAGCCCCGGCCCTGCACTGCGCTCCCGGCCCTGGGGCGGGTACCCCCGGGAACAGCCCGGGCCCCTCACCTGAAAGTGGTGGTGGAGGTGGCGCGGCTCCTCCAGCAGCACGGCGGGGCAGGTCCCCAGCACCTCCCTCAGCTGCTCCGCCGTGAAGAGGCACTTCTCCCGCAGCAGCCGCACCGCCGCCGCCATCCTCCTCCCGGGCAAGGTGAAGAGCTGCGGGCAGCGGCTTACCGCCCGTTGCAGCTGACCTGCGGGCACCGGGGTGAGCGGGCCGGGAGGTGCCCGTCCCCCCGCCGCCGCCCCGCCGCCCTACCTCCGCCGAGCCCCAGGCGCCGCAGCTCCTCGGCGCGCTCCTGCAACCGCTCCGTCGGCATCCGCAGCAGCCCCGGGCTCCGCTCCAGCAGGCCGAGGGCGGCCTCGGCGCTCAGCCCCAGCAGCAGCAGCTGCGCCGCCACCGCCTCCCGGCGCTGCGGGCCGAGCCGGGGCTGCAGCCCCAGGAGCCGCCGGGCCTGCTCCTCGCTGAAGCCCATGGCCCGCAGCTTCGCCGCCTCCCCGCAGCCGCGGCGGGGGCCCAGCCCGGGCGCGGCGGGGAGGGCGCGGGGCGCCAGGGCCCAGCCCGCCCGCCCGCAGCCGCGCAGCAGCCGCCCCGCCATGGCCTGGCAGCGCGGGGAGGAGTCGGAGGGGCCCGGCCGCCGCCGCCGCGCTCCTCCCCCGCCGCTGGGGCTCGGGGTCGGCGCCTGGGGCCCGGGCCCCTCCGGCCACCCGGCAGGAGCGAGGTGCGGGAGCCGGGGCCAGCCCGGCCCCCCAGAGGGGCACAGGCGGCGAGTCCCAGCTCAGCTGCCCTGCCCCTGCCTCCTCCCGAGCACCGGGGGCGAGCGCGCCCTGTCTCGGTATTCTGAACTGGTTTAAATTCTCTTTACTGAATCTGTTTTTTCTTTCCCGTATCTTTGTCTCATCAAAATCAAGGACTGTTTTCCTGGGTATAGCGAGGACTCTGACCAAAAGAAAAGGGGGGACCCCCCCATAATGCAATTCTGTGTCTGGTTTTGAAGCCTCTTCGTGCACACAAACTCCGAACAACAGGCAGAGGGCAGTCACCCGAGACGAAGTGTTTATTCATTTGCTTTTTAGAGAGAATGAAACTGCATATAAAAACAGCCAATAAAAATATATTCCAACTTATGAACAATTTAAACAAGACATGAAAATCTTTGCCTCACAGATTTAAAACACATCCTGTGTAAGAACTATGATAAATGCTTATTAGTGAGCAGCTTTTCTGAAGGACTCTGCCAGGCAGAGCAGTTCAAGGCTGCCCTGCCTACGGCTCAGCACTGACCACCCGATCTTTCTACAAGAGAGAAGCAGTAGCAATCTTTCTACAAGAGAGAAGCGCTTACAATTAATTCCTGTCGGTTCTGGAGTGACAGTATGTGTCCTGCAGGAAGGGAGCTACCGTTCCCCATGGAGGGGCTCGTGCTGAGGAGAGGGAGGGCAGCAACGCCCCAGATCCCAGCCCTGGCCCTCTACAGCCGCTGCTTCTTCCCAGCGGGGATCCGCATGCTCACAGTGGGGAGCGTTGGAGCATGGCTCCCCCTCCAGGAGAGGAGCTGGGAGTCTGTCTCTGCGTGCGCATGCACCAGAACTGTTCCTGAATCCGCTGCTTTCTAGGGAGAAAGACAAAGAGCAAGGGGTGACGCACAGGTCCCGCTGCACAACAGGCGTATCTTCAAACTGAGCACACCTGGATATCAGCAGATGGCCTTCCAATGAGAAGCATCTTGCTAACCCCAGCTCAGTCTTCTATTATAAATCATTCCCGTGTGCTTGGCGGGCCCCGGGTGGAGGAGAAAGCCTTCAGAACATCGTCTCACCTGTCTCAACAGAGATGTATACCTCCTCCCAGGTATAATCACCCAGGTTTACAGGCTGCTTCAGCCAACAATCCTCTACTAACACCGCTAGAGTCATGCGCTGCTCTGGAACTGAATGCAACAGCCCAGTAATGAGATCCATGAGACCTGGGGAGAGAAAGCAGTAAGAGGAACGGCTCAGTCGGTATCTTAGGCATGCTAGGAATGCAAGGTATGGTTTATATTCAGAGAATGCAGATTTTAATTACAAATCCTCCCCATTAATCCCTTGTGCAGTACTGTTCTACCACAGTCTTAGTCACATGGGCTCAGCTCTGGGAATGATCTGAGATATCCAGGTTGTGAAAACAGAGAACTGAGCGCAGAGTTATGACACCGAGGAGGACAGAAGTAGAAGCAAATGCCACAGAGGCAACCCTGACTCACTGTTTCCAAGCCCAGTCTTGTCCTGCAGTCATCCTGTTGAAGACATGTGAGAAACAAAACAAAGGATACTATTCAACCTCTGTAGATAGTTAATCAGACATGGCCCTGGGAGAAGGAACAAGATGGCAACATAAATCAGCCAGGCTAGAAAATACCAAGATAAGCTCGAAGGCAGTAAAAGACTGATAAGACCAAAGAGAATCACTTGAATTAGGAGTGAACTATGCTAATTAACACAGTAAAAACCACACCTCCAGCAATAAAGCCCCCGGCCCAAGCAAAGAACCCTACCCACTGAGCATGCTCTGTCAATTTAAAACACACTGTACCTTTAAGTAGGAGATGAGGCTTGCAAGAACCAAAAGAAGCAAGAATGAATATGCAGAGTTGTAAAACACTGAAAACAGATACTTAGAATGTATACAATGTCACTGTATGTTAATGAAGGTGTGCTTGATTTGTGGGAAACCACCAAGCACCCAGGACTGCACAACCCTGAAATAAATAAGCAATGTCTCTCCTGACTGTGTGATGATTTACTTACTGCAGACCAGGTAACAAATCCACTTTTCAGACAACAATCCCGTGTTTGATCTGTGATTAAAGGTGCATTCAGGGTGCAGGGAAAGCTTCTAGAATTTACCAGTCAATTGCAGCACCCTGAAGCCTTATAACCATAGTGCTGCTAAGGACCCCAGAGAACTTGTTGATGAAGATTTCTTTAGCCTGACATACAATTAGTTTTCTATACCTCCAACAGAAAACAAGGCCAATGTATTTTTCCTGTGAGGTCAAGCCATACAATTCATTCAGAAATTACAAATTAACACATTATCATCCATCCCGAAAGTGACATGGCATGGATTGGCAATAGTTCAAGTGAGATAAAACTTGCGTTAGAGTTATATGAGTGCCATGATTGATCTTAAAGTTATCTGCCAGAGTGAACCTTCCCATCAGGCATTATTTGTTCTGGTTTTCTCAGGTATAAACCTAACTGGAGCTTGACAAGCTGATAGGTTGAGTCATCATAATAAGTGGGAGGCCTGGAATTTGAAACTAATAAAACATAGAGCAGATAGCTGTATTCATCGTAGGCAGGAAGAACTGCAGAACTTACCTGAAAAGGATACCTTGGATAACTCTGCTTCTGTGAGCTGCTTTTAAAATCATTGCAGAGCACATTTGGAAGCATTATTCCAGTCTTCCCCTTTATTTCTGGGGAATAAATACTGCTCATACTTTCCCAAGATCTGTTCCTTTAGAAAAGCAAATGGGGAAAAAAACCTCACCTTTTGACACAGGCCAAGGAGGATTCAGGACAGCTGCCACGGCCTCCTCCAACTCACAGAAGGGATTCTCTCCAAATACTAGGGTATAAAGGGTGACACCAAGTGACCACATCTCCAGCTCAGGGCCATGGTACCTATGCAGAGATAAACTTGCATAAATTCAGATTGCATATATGTAATTGTGTGCTAAAGAAAGTAAAAAGAAAAAAGGCAGCTGATAGCCCTTCTAGCATAGGAAGTTTGTGAGAATTCTAATAAGGCACTCATGTTTTTGAGAAATCTGTATCATTCTTCTCCATGAAAGAAAAAACAACCAAAGAACGGCCAACCAATTTCAGTTGATGAGTATCTATAATATGCACCTAGACTTCCACATGCATAAGCTGGTGACAAGAGAACTTAAGCCTCCTCCTTCTTCACCATAAGCCAAAACTATCAAGTAAATATTTAAATGGAAGATCAGACACCTCAGTGGAATCCCATTTGCCCCCTCCCACCCCTTTCAAAACAGAAGTTATTTGGAAATAAATATTAACTATCTAGATTCCATCTGAGAAAAAGGGACAGTTTCTTCACACAGTAACAGGCTGAATTCCTAGGGCAGTGCTGCTTCATCTTCCATCTAGTTCCCAGCAGGGATTTCCTCCCCTCCTTGCACAGCTTTTTGCCCCCCGCTCCATTAAGAGGAGCTGCCTGAAGGACCCATGAAAACAGCTGTGAAACGAGAGCAAGATGACACACTTGCACGTACAATTAATCTTTACCACCCTGTGATGGTAAGGCTTCCCTCCAGGAGTGGGTATGAGACTGCCAACCTCCAGGCAAAGAGCACTCACAGAAGGGGAGAATAGGGACAAGACAGCTAAGATTTGGGCAGCACATCCAAGATAGCAGCAAGCTGCAAGGGAAGAACCCTTGGGTCCAGAGGAGCACAAAAATGAATAGGGAAATGAACAGTGATCAAACTGCAAAAATTCATACAGGAAAGCAAGTAGGAAAGAACACAGCAGACAAGATGAGAGTGGGGGAAGTACAAAACACAGACACGGTAAGGGGCAGATGCTATACAGCAATACTTGCTTATACCATCTCTCTAAAAGAGCAGCTTTTAGTAGAGACACGTCAGTGTGTTCATATGCAGGTATGAAGAGAAGGTTAGCAAGCTGATGTACATATTATGAAAGATTAAGGAAAAAGCATACATTCAAGTCACAACACAACTCATCCAGAGTCTTCTGCCAAGCTGGAAATCAAAATCATAGGCTTGTTCTTGAACTCAGCTCTGCAGCAGAACAGACATTAGTGCAAGGCTTTGCAAAACATCTGACGAGAATAAGAAAGCCTGTCAACAGACTTACTCAGAAACAACTTCTTATGTATTCAAGCCTTTAAAATAATTTCTGTCATGACAGTGCCCTACTTTATGTGCATGCAAACCTTTACAAGTAATTTCTGTCATTGCAGTATCCTAAATCTCACTGCAGTTTTCTGTGGTTAGATACTCTGATATCAGAGTATCAATGGCAAAGCAGCTTGGCTTCTCTATTCCAGCCCTGCACACACTTTTTTTTAGTGTGATGGACCCAAAAATTACTTTTCAGAGGGTGACATACGGTTTGCCAGAGAGCACTTCTGGTGAGCAGTATTCAATTGTCCCACAGAAGGTATAAAACAATTTGTTGGGTTCCAGGTAGGCAGCTGAACCAAAGTCGACTAATTTAATTGTGAAATCTTCAGCAATGACAATGTTTTCATCCTTTATATCTCTGTGAAGGATGTTTCTACAGTGGAGATACCCAACAGCTGACACAAGCTGAAAGAGGAGGAAAAAACTAGGTGTTACTACACAGTGGTGTCCTCCTGGATAATCTACATGGCATCACAGAGTTCTGATAGCCACATTTTGGCTTGTGTTGACACTATATGAACAAGATATAGATCCTAATTTTGGTAACTGGAAAGGAACTCAAGCATGCCTGTCAGCATTGCTGCAGTGGGTGTTACAATGCTCTCAAGAGAGGGACTTAAAAAAGCCTTTGCTTGCTTTCCTCTCACAAATGTGCAGGAAGACGGCATACTATAGTCACGATGTGCTGTTTTTTTTGGATAGAATCATCAGAGCTTACTGTTACAGTCCTGCGGGTTACTCTATTTTTATCCCAGCTTCATTTGGAGGGTCCTTTGATTTCTCCAGAGGATATTACTTGTGCCTCCAATACTGCAGGATGACAAAGCATTTAAGAGTGAAGTTTGGTATAAATAATAGTCACTCCTAAATTCCATTCTTCTTCCTGCACGATTCATGCTATAGTGCCATAATTAAGAATATCATCAGAATTATATCACCTTGGAGACAATCGTGATCCCTACCACAATACATTTGAGCAAGAAAAGCAGATGGCTGAGGGAGAAAAGTTTCTATTTATAATACAAAGCTCCCTCTGCAGAGAAATACTGTACAGGTCTGAAGTAACAAAGCACCCCTACAAACTCAAGGTTTGTTTAGGAAAAGGGCTTATCCATCAGAAGTCTAAAGGGACCATAGACTGCAGTTTGTGAATGCACACTGCATAGCAGAGAAGGTGCATGACTTTGGCTACCATCTTCCATCAGCACCCCAGGCAAGGGGGGTATGGACACAGCAGAGGGTTACCATGTACGAAGTCATTCCTGCATACCTTAGAGCAAGGAACTTACTCCAAAACATGCAAGTGTGAATTACTTGGGGACTGCTGTTGCAGTTAACTCAATGAACAAAAGACAATTCAGCTCTCAGGCAATCTCCTGACCCACAGTAAACTACCTTGAGTTATTTTTCATTATGCCATGTTAAAATCCAAGTTAATTTCTTGATTTTAAATTCCTTAAAAAGAAGAGAGCCCTTTACCCCTGGAACCAATCTAAAATAAGCATTGATCTAAGTGAAAGCATGGCTTGTAGTGAGGCTTGGGGCAACTTCCATGTGCTTTCCTCCTCCCACAGAGGAAACATGACTGCTACATGAATGGGCATCCTGGTGACAGGGGGTGCGTGCTGCTACAATCATAGCCAAGAGGCAATGGCACTATAGGAAATCCTAATATGAAGTAAGGTCCTGTAAAGGTTCCTTTGTTACAGGTTTCTACGTAAACCTTAAAAAGGTTTCTGCAGGTAGCATTTCAGTTAGCTAAAAATCAGCCCTACAGAATAATGAGGAAAAGTTCTGCAGGTATTGAGCGTGACTGATTCAGCATGCCTGCTGATTAGCCAGTAATTCTTTTGAGTGAAATAGGGTCCTGGTTCTTACATTAACCAAATCCTACCTGCATGTAGCAACTGCACATTCCCAGCTCTCACCTGTCTGAATATATAGCTCACTAATGGCTCATCCAAGTTGGGCTTATTATCAATGAATGCAAAGAGATCCAGACCAGATCCATGCTTCTCCATCACCAGCTGGAAGAAGTGTTCATTTTCAAATACATCTAGCACCTATAAATAACAGACTTTTTTAATCATGTGCTTCATCCTCAAACTACTCTTTTTTTTTTTTTTTTTTTTTTAAACAAACGCTGCTCTCCTCTTGGAGATTTAATCAACATATATTATAACCTTTGAAGTCTCATTTCACTGAGCACAAATATTTCTTGGAAAGAGAGCATAATTAAAACTGAAAGCAGAATTAAAACCAAGAAGAATTCTTTTACTGGGGGGGGGGGGAACAAACAAAACCAACAACCCCAAAACAAAGAACAGGAATCAAGATATGTACTAGTTCAGTGAATAATCTGGATACATGTTCAGATGTGACATCACACTTCCAAGATATGCATCCTATCATCTTAAAATAACATACAGGCTTTTTTTCTGTTAAGAGTCACACCTTCAGATCTATGTTTACATCAATTGTTTGGGGTGAAAGTGTTGAAGCAAGTGATAGTCTGCCGTAACATATCCTCCAAAACAAAGCAGGATAGGTAGGTTCCTTTCTTGCCTGAAAAGGTAGATTTAATACAGGACACTTCCTTGCCCCTGAAGAGGAACACGAGACACCAAGTATTCAAAGGAAGCATCTGATGCAGTTCAAACTGCATTCACTCTGAGTTCACTGTACCTTAATGATATTGGGGTGCTCCAGCTTCAACAGGATTGCAATTTCTTGAGTAACTCTCCCCAGATCAGGATCATCTACCCAGCAGTCCTCAAGCACCTTCTCCTTCCAGATGAACTTTACGACAACCTACACAGACAACAGCATTCAGCATCACCTGCAAAAGCATGGCTTTAAGTGTTTGGCAAGTTAATTTCCAGGAAAAATGTTAGTGAATCATATTACCAGAAGGACAGAAGTAACCCAATGTGCATTGGTTATAGTATCTTTAAACATATTTAAACTAATTTAGTCCTAGAAGTCAAACGATGCACAGAAATGGAACATATGTATTTTCTTTTTATCAATGCTCTGAATTCCAAAGGCCTTGACAGGCCAGCTCTCTTATCAACCCAGTTACAGCAGTGGTGACTTCTGGCATAGGGGTACAGTGGAGGGAAATGAGCATTTCACATCCACGCAGAGAAACACCAGAGCTTGCCTCTCAACGCCTAAAATAATTCTGCTGATAAAGAGGAGGGTCCCATAACCTCAACATGTCTACTTCACATTCTTGAGTTGTGGCACAATAAAGACTTTGAAGTTTGTCATTCTCTTTAGTAACAGAAGACTAAAACCTGTAATTCTGTTAAGCTTAATGTATACTTCTTTCAACAGGTTAAATTAGCTATATGGTCAGTCTCATTCTGTGTCTGTTGTCTTAGGTAACAGTTCATATACTACATCAATGTGAACATTTTGCTGTACTGTTTCCATGAGGTTAGTGATTTCAGATTTCTGTTTAAAGAAAGGAAAACCCCAAACTACCAAATAGCAGCTTTTAATAGTGTAGTGTTGACAGAATATGAACACTCTAACCTTTCAGTTTTCATCCTAAATAATTATTGCAATGAGATCTAAAAGAAATATTTAACCTCCTGGTGATCTTTCTTGCCCCTGGCAGTCCAGACAAAGCCAAAAGATCCTTTGCCAATAAGACTGAAAGTGTTGTAATTTTTTGCGTATTCTCCCTCACATGCCCTTAATACTTCAAGCTCTTCAGCTCTTCGGGAATTCTCAAAAAGTGAAGTTGATCTGATGGCCTAGGTACAGATAAAAAAAAAATAAGACAAGAAAAAAAATGAGCAAGCCACAGAATCATGTTTATAAAATGAAATAAATACTGAAAAGAAAGTACACATCTGCAAGAATAGCTAAAAGGAGTGATCTTTGGTTTTGATAGCAAGAACTGTACGTTGATGTAACTATCACCATACGAGACAAGTTAAGTCAACACTTAGCTCTCAGCAGCTACAAATACTGCTTAATTCAGAGAAAGGTACAGAAAACGGAAGCATATGCACCTTAGATGCTCACACAAAATTCTCTGTGCAAGTAGGAAAACAAATTTATTATAGTCTATCACCAAATTATAATTTTATCTGATAAAGTCACTTTCCATGTCATTTTTCCAGGTAAGTGTATTCTAGATGAACAGAACTAAAAAGGTGCTGCTTTAAGCCCTGTCTATAAATTTGGAGATTTCTATTTGCCTCAGTAACCTAAAAAGAGTTAGTATATAAAAGATACTAAATTACCAGTGTTTACCAAACTTTCTGGTAAGACAGCATTTTAGTTCTGTAGATTTGTCTCTTAGCAGACACAAAGAGCAAAGAAGTTCAAGGCATACCCTCCTAAATTTTAACATCGTAGTAAAATCCCTAGTAAAGAAACATCGCATGCCTTCCTACCAAGGCCTGCAACACTGCATGAGAAATCAAACATAACAGAAGTTTTTCTTGCTCTGAGGATAGGGCTTGGGGTTGTTTGTCTCAGTGATTATTAGGTTTCTCCACCAAAGATGGCATCTAAAATGCATGACAACAGAACATCTTTATGACATACACAGTATTCCATAGTGAGAGGAAACACAACAAATCTCACAGGGGCATTTGTTTTGAATAGTGAAATTTGGAGTTATACATGAAATGGTCAGAACTACTTATATTTCAACATACATGTGCATGTACATGGAAGATGATTTTCTAAAAGGAAAACAAGAGCCACCTTATTACTTGGCTCTCAAAGGTCTCATAAAAAAATATTCCAAATAGCAAGTTTTGCCAATAGCCAAGCTTTTCACTCAAACATCTACTTTATCTCCCAGCTCACTGATTAAAGGCGAGGCAGGGAGGGAAACCACGTCTAATCTACAGTACATTTCAATAAACAGCAGCTCCTTAGAGTCTCCTGTAGTTTGGAACTGTCACCACTATACATGTTCCACGTGTGATATCTAAATATGTATGTACTTCTCTGTTAAGGTCATCATAAAATCCAGCTATGTAAAGATCTAGGGAATATATACATTTATTCAAGGGATCTAGAAGATCACCATTACCTATTTCAATTGATCAAAGACACTATTTTCCTCTACAGCCTTGGTCAAAGTACTGTCAGTTTTACATCCCACTGCTAACTAAAAAGCAGGCCCGAGCAGTTCTGTGTTCAAGTTTTATGGCATTGACATGTACCTACTCTTCAGCTATGCGGTGTTAGCTTTCTGTACACCACCCGGAATGCAGCATCTCAGGAGGCAGCTAAAAACCACAGTTTTCTTTTGCTGACACAAGTCAGTCAATGGAAGTTTCCAGCCTAGTATTTCCTTTTCGCATAATGTTGTGTCATTGGTGCCAGTGTGATTACACTGATTTAAAAATTAATTAATCTCACCACACTGGTGCAAACATCTATCATAGATGTACTTAAACCAGCCTAAGAACAAGTTTAAAATTAGGTGCTTTCATTGTTCAGACTGGAAAGGTAACTACACAAAGCCAAACACAACCAGAAATGTTACAAAATAGCAATTGTCCTTTTAACAGCAAAGAAACATTTCTTTTGACATAAAAATAGCAAAACAAAGAAACAACAATATCCACCCACCACTTCATGACATTTTAATTTGAAAAACTTTTTGACTTTAGCTTCAGCTTAACAGTCAATCGAGGAAAGAAATGCTCAATATTATACAATGGTAGAATTTCTTACTTCTCCAAGACTATGTGTAGAAAGATCTGCAATAGACTGGACAGAGCTAGCTAGACTGGAGACCAAAAGCTGAGTCTTTGCTACAGCTTCCTTCTGGCTCTGTAGAAGGTCTTTCACCACCCAGACACAGAAAAGTATGGCAGGGTCCTGCAGTTCTACACGTTTCACTTCAAAGAGTATACCTGTAGAAACAAGGGAGGAAGTTAAAATGGTAGAATGAAACTTTAGTGTTTATCAAGACCGCAGACATTTTAGGACAAAATTCTGAGCTCTTAACAAAGTGAATTCCTCCATTATTCATTTGGGGAACACCTACTCAGTAAGGAATCATCAGAGGGGCTGACAAAAGCACAGCTATTCGAGACATACTTGGCTACTTCCATAGTTCCCACCCCCCGGCAGAAACTTTTGTCAGTGTCCAATTGTGATTATTAATTTCAGTTGTTATTCTAAATTACATAAAAATGGGGATTTTATACTACAAGCCACAGAGTCCAGCTGAAGGAGTGAACGAAACACATTCCATTACACAATTTAAATACAAGTGTCACAGTGGAGTTTATATTTTCTGTTCCGAAGAAGCTATCAGGTTCAAATCTTTTAACTGTGTTTTAAGAATATCTCTGACTATTCAGTCTGGATTAATTTCTTAGTAACTTTGTATTTTATACCACCTGCTTTTCCAATACCCTCTGAGTAGACTTATATACCATTGTTTCTTCTAGATGCTAGAGCTTCTTCCTTCCTCTCCACTGTGAGCTTCTAACCAGAATTGTCTGCCTTCTGCAAAAATGTGGGTGAAAAGGGGCATCCCGATAAGAGTTTTGGGAAGGGGAGAAATAGGTTTAACTTACTTAATTGTGAACCATCTCTGTGACAGCAATTCCCAGTGTAGCTGCCTTCCAGAATTTCCAAGGTCAAAGGAGCTGCTGGATTCAACCTTCCTTCTTGTTTCACCGGGGTTGATGTTACTTTTATCTCCATATTTTTCTGCCCATGCAACAGACAGTCTTCTTCAGGACTACCTTTGCTTTTCAGTGGGTTTCTGTTGACGTTGTTCCCCACAGTCTCTGCAAAAGGTTCAGGCTTCTCAAGAAATGCCTTGGAGGATTCTTCAGAGTTTTCTAAATGCCTTTGGGAGGCCAGCCACCCAGAACCATCATCTATGGCAACACCATTCAACAGCTGCTTTTCTTGTCCAGTTGAAAAGGCACTGTTTTTCTGAGTTAGCATATTGCCTACAGCCGAGTCTACTGTATCAGAGGAGAATGCTCCTACAAGAGCTGCAGTAATACCTAAACAATTGTCTGAGTTCCCCTTGACACCAATATGCAGACCCAGTAACTCAAGACCAGAGCAAATACAGTTCAGCTCAGCATCTGATTCTTTAACGTCTTCAGAGGTTGTGGCAACTCCTGGTGCAAAAGCGCTGCAACCCATTTTATTTCCTAAGCAAACATCATGGATAGTATTTCTTCCATTTCCAAAGAAAACGTCTGGTGGTGTCCCAGACCATGGCTCATCTATTGTTGGTGTTCCAGGTGAGTTACAGGTAACATCAGAAGGCAGCTTAATTGGGCCATAGGATGCAGTATCTAGATTGTCTTCTAGCCTAGAACAAACAGGCAGCCAGGCAACATTTCCTGAAGAAGCTTGTCCCCAGGCTTCAGTGGAGTGCTGATGCTTCAGCGTTTCATATGGTAACCTACAGATCTGCTGACAATTTCCTTCCTTGAGGTCTTGATGACGAACTTGTAATTGGTTAGGCAAGATACTAGTCTCGCTGGTGTTTCGAGTCTCAGGTGCACCAGGTACTGCACTATCACCGCTTTTTACTGGAATCTTCATGTTCTGACTTAAATCCAACTGTTCTGAATCAGATGATGTGGGAGAGAGCCTTGCATAGAGCATCTTTTGAGAATTATTTGATCCTACAGTTTCCGCTGTTCTGCACTGTTCCACTGCTCTGATTCTGTCAAGCCAGACTCCAGGGTGAGGCTCTCTATGGTGGGCTGACAGCCCATCAGTAGCAATGCTGTCTTCACTGCAAGGATTCAAAGTTATTAGTGATACCATGATGACGAAAGAATGAGAAAACCATAGTACTGTATACTACCCACTCTTCCATTATTATGGTCACTATTTAAAACCTGCACCAATTGTTTGGGGTTTTTTTCAAGTTTAAAAGAAAAAGGCAGAAAGCTGTTGGCACAGGCATCCAAAATCCTAATAAATTCCATCTTGACCAAAGAAGAGCAGGTACACTCAAATGGCACTCTTTCCCTATGGATTACTTCCTTCTCTAGCTTAATTTCTAAATACATGTCATAGATCATTTACCACAACGAAAAGCCAAGACACGTGGCAGGATACTACCAGTCTTAGGAACAGAAAATCCCTTGTCTGTCCAACAGAAGATGGATATCCCCATCCGTCAATTTAACCATGGTTCACTGAAGACCATAGCACAAGGTATTTTACAAGCATTTCTATTAGTAAAAATGCAGAGTAGAAAAACAATCCATGCAGCAGAGCACTTACAATCCAAGTATGATGTCAGAGACATAAACCCAGGAGAGCACAAGGAAACAATAAGACTATCAGTTTCTTTAAAAAGCAGCAAGAACTGTGCTGTAATAGTCTATATATTAAAAAGGGCAGTAAATATTTTCTGAGGGTTAGAATTGTTAGTGTGGAAAGCTTAAAATTTGACTTAAGATAAACCATGTGCATCATATGGGTACTTGTGCAGAATTTCTAACCTTGTAACAGGAAAAAGACCTGGAAAGGTACAATAAAAATGGCTGGACTTCAGTAACACAGTACTCTGTTTTAGTGGATGACCTGACAGTTACACTGAGCACCAGAAGGAATAACATTTAGAATTCATTCCAGGTAACCTGGCTTCAGCGCAACACCAGCTGGAGGATAACATGGAAGGAGATAAACATCCACTGTTTCTGATGTAGCAAAGGTAGAGCCTAATTGCCCGGGTGAAGCATTTGGTCCCCTTTAGAGATGGAACTCCTGTAACTACAATTGTAGGTTGTACAGATCTAAACAAAAACCTAAGGTAGGCAAAACTCAACCTGTCTTGCAAATAGCGCTCAGATTCTAAAGACAGCAAAGTGCAGAAGGCTCTCGTTATACCTTCCCACAGACATCACAGAGGTGAAGAAACAGTTTTTGCTGGTGATTGCCACCATGGCTCTTCATTTTTCAAAGTGAATATGCCATGAAATGCCTACCTATTAGAGAGTGTGGATGCCACTTCAGGAGGTGAGGGAGTAGAAAATAAACTGGTCCCATTCTTTTGTTTAGTCTCATCATGTATTAATTTGTCATCTTCATGTCTTCTTTCCAATTTCTGCTCTTCATCTCTTGACAGAAGGCTTGCTAAAGATGCAGCCACAAAGCTGCTGTCTGTATCAAACAAGAAAGAAAACCATACCAAGTTAACCTTTTATGTTTAGGCTCTGGAGACAACAGTGATGAAAAAAAATCTTGGAACTGCCTTGGTCTGTCTCATCCCTATGGAATTAAGTATAAAAGACTTGATTAAGGTGAAGTGGTCCAAATATGAGCACCCCACTCTACTCTGGCCTGAGAAGTCATCACATGTAGGAATCTAAATGTTTCAGGGCTGCTAAAATTTGCCTTCCTATCAAAGCTCTTGGACAGGTATTAGCCTCCTGGGTTAGCTACTTGGATCAGAGACCTAAAAAAAAGCCGGTGACCATATAGAAACTGGAAATAAAGTGATCATACAAATAGCAGAAAAAAAAAAAAAGCCCAAAACACACATACACTCCCCATTCCAAACACTTAAAATAAAATGGTTTAGACTGCACTCATATAACTCACTAAAATTGCAAGACAAAAAAGTATACAGTCTAGACATGTTTAAGAGAAAGAATAAGACAAGAACTTCTTTCCTTCCCCAGTGACAACAGATCAAAAGAAAAAAACATGAGTTTGTAAGATGAAGCAAACCGAGTATTGTTAATGAGTGAACAAATCTAGATTCAAATCTAGAACAGTCCTTCCATTTAGCAAAGGCTGAGTGCCAACAATGCTTCCTCACTGAAGAACTGAATTACTCCTAGATTAGAGGCATCGCTTCATCAAAAAATTACTTAAGAAATTGCACGCTGTCTACTATCTTCTTTGTTCCAGTAGTGTGCATTGGTTTCAATGCAGATGTGCATTTCTAAGCAAAGAAAAGAGAAAAGGCAAACAGGAAAAAAAATAAAATGAAGGTGACAAAACCAGCATAAAAGATCTCTTGTGATGTGGACGAAAGCATGCACTTGCTTGTGTTCTCTGTTTTGGGCAGCTGGAAAGACAGATTTGGAGATATGAGGCTTCCTTCTGTTTATTCCTGTTGTGTTCAGAGAAATACAATTTTGATCAATTCTTTGTAAATGCAGTGAACTGCATCAGTGAAATATGTGATGCCTCCTAACTGAAACACCACAGCAACATAACATTGAATATTAGCAAGCAACATGAGCCAATTGAGAACAATATTAGAATTTTCCCTTAAAATATTAGTCCTAAGTATCTACAGCTCTACTGCAATACTGTCACAAAAGCTATATTTTACACATCTTAAAATACTCAGAGATCCTAACAGGGGAGGAAGGGAAAGGGAAGCACTCGCTAAGTACAAATAATTCTCTATTAACAGTGTCATTTCCAACTTGGATATTCAGTTTCATCTTCTTAGCAACAAAGAGAGAAGCACAACCTTAGGTGAACAATTCTGTTTACCTTAGGTTATAGCGGAAATCCAATTTCAAAACTGCATGGAGGTACATTGCTTTTACAAAGCATGTTCCCACGTTCATCGGCTAATCTCTCATCTCTATTCATTTTACCTTTGTTCCAGCAGCCAGAGCCAGTCATATGACAGGCAGTAACATCTTCAAAGATGCACTCACTCTCTGTCCCTGTGGAGTCATCAAGAGGAGGTAATGGCAAAGCACAGTCACTGCTTGTCTCCATGTTGTTATAGAAACCAGGGATCAGGAACGTAATGTTCTAAAACACAGAACGAAACCTTATAAAGCTAAGCTGACTCTCACAGGTTGCGGGAAAATGCTAACAATCCATGTTTGTGGACCTCATTCTCATGAACAGCCAGACAAAAGCAATCCACATGACTGATGGAGCACATATGCTTGAAATCCATACTAGCTCCTCAGCACTGCAAGACTTAGCAATTAGAGCAAGGGAATTTGCGTATCATCCTACAACTCACTCGCCAAACACATGGAACACAGGTTCTGTGACAGACAGAAATGAGTCTGTAAACACAGCTTTACAATTCTAGTGGATATGCTGCCAGACACAGCAGTCTTTTGGGAGGGATTAAAACTCCTATCTTACCTTTCCCAACAGTTCTTTCTTCTCATAGCCAAAGAGCATTAAAGCGAAACTATCCTTGATGCCACAGATGGTTCCATCTGACTGGACAGTAATAAGACCACTGATGGTGGAGAAAACCACGACTGTAGCAGAATAATGATAGCATGTGAAAGAGCCTTCTTTTTCTGTCTGCGGAACACCATCTTTCTGCACTGCTGCTTGGTCCTCCTCCAGAAGGCTTATTTGCAGCTTTAAACTGAGAGGAAACATGTTACCCTCTCTGGACTGGCCTACAGCTTGCTGGATCCTAAGGTTCTAAATAAAAGCAAAAAGCAAAAAAAAAAAACAAACAACTTTAACTAATCAAATGTTTTGGGTTTATTTCAGTATTCATATAAAATTACACAGGAACATTATCAGGAAAAAGGATCAGGAAAAGAAAAATGAACCAATCCTGTGAATATCAAAATGAAAAAAGTCTGGTTTTATAAAGATTTGGAATCCAGTGTTGAACTCCTATATGAATATTCTGACAATGAAGACCAGAAGAGTCCATGCTGCAGCTTTTCAGCAAATGAGGCATTAATAAGGCCTCTTTCAACTATCTAGCTGCCCGTTTTCATGGCATTTGCAAGATCTGGGTATTCTCTGGACTTTCACTCCTCAGACAGACATGACTGAAACTGACTAAAGAATTCAAAGGAATTTTAGGGAGCTGACAGAGACAGCATGGTTTCTCAAAAAGCCAGGATTGGAGAAGTGTCTTTCACCAGGACAGATTCCACAGTGAGAGATCGGGGCTTAGTCTCATTCCTAGTTAGGAAATACTCAGACAGCAGCTCCATAAATAAGCAGCATACCCTTTTTCAGGGGACTTACACTTCTCTCTGAAAAGGCTTTCTTCTGTTACATAAGGAGGGAAAAGCGTGTGCACCTATGTTCCAAATGGGAAGAGTATAGAAGAACGTGGTTGGTCTATACCTTTGGGATTTTTTTGCCTAGAGGAGGGATCTGCACAGAAGGAATCAGGTCCTTTATGTGGAGCCCAACTACTTCTTCCAATGTTGGGTAGCCATGGAGATGGGCAAAAAGGAGGTCACATGATGTAATCTCTCCCTTGGGAAGAAAATTTACAGGACCATTTTAATTTTAGCATTTTAGCCACAGTCCACTCAATCCTTTAACAACAGTTTCTGCAAATATCTAAGCAAATGGCAGGATGTTTCATTCTGCAGTCTCTTCATGGATCCAACTACCTCAGTAAAAGCAGACACAGCATCATGCAATATTTCTCCATTATCATGCAGAGAGCCTGCCCTTTGCCATAGGGGAGAAGCAGGAGGGTCCAACGCTCCTCACAGAACTTTTCCTCAGCAAGCTGATCCCTTCACAAGGGCATCGCTGCCATGAATAACCAACCCCCTGCGAAACCGTCACTGTTCAAATCTAAGATGTCCCCGAGGGACAGACAGTGTATTTTAATGTGACTTTTCGCATATGTCAAGGTAAGCCGCATGGGAGATACATGCACAGGTCCTACATATGCAATCCCAGTTTCAGGCAATGCTACGTACACACTTCATGTTCACAAATAGTAATGTGCCTACTGGCTTTTAGACATGTTTCATTGCACATAAACTCTCACAAACTGCGGTCTCCTTTGATCATTAGGAAAACACTCACGTCAACCCTGAAGGAAACAGAAGCTGAAAGTCTTTCCACTGGTTCGAGCACAACCACACAACACTGGTTGTCCTTGCTTCTTATTCGCCTCAGCCAGACCGAGACAGGAATCTTCTCTTTCAGATGGCCTCTAACATCCACCTTTCCATAGGATTCAGAGATGTAGTCATAATTTACTAAGACTGTGGTTACTTAGCAAGAATTTCAAACAAGAATAAGATATTGAACCAAGATATCTCCCTGCCATTGTTAGAACAACATTGTTTCTTGACTACTTACTAGTTTTTTATTGGAAGAAACACAGTTTTAATATAGAGATGAAAAGGTTTGTAAATAATTCACTGATTGTACACAAAATGTCGTTGTTACTTTTGTATCTTCTCTCCCAGCCTCAGAAAGACTAACAGCATTTCCTTCAGCATAATAAATGTGCCAATCTAATACCTTGCATTCAAGAGAAGTGCCTTTCAGAGATGCCTTATTTAAGAGACGTCCCATGGTGCTAATGAATACTCCACATTAGTAACATTGTTCTTAATTTAAGCTGCAAAAATAGCAGTTTAATTTCTTATGGGAGGAGATGCTTCTCAAATCAGAAAATGTTTATTTATCTTATAACCTGCAGTGTTCATATCAAGCCTTTTATAATTTTTACATGATCGTGACAGAATGGGTTTATACATTACACAGCGACTCCGATAAAGTACTAGGAATGGCTGTAGCTTAGAATTAGTGCCTTTATCAGACATTTAATTTTAATTCTGGATTTCACTGAATCAAACGTAGGTACTTTCTTTTTTTTCCCATATTCAATTGAGGATTCAGGAAGATCAAGCTCTGAGATGCTAACAATTCCAGTACAAAAATAACACACCAGCAAGAACATCAGCTCATTTGCCAAGTATTTTCTAGTGACAGCACGAAACAGCAGCAAAAGAAAATAATTTTGAGACATTTCTCATGCAATTTTCTTATAAACAATCCCACTACAGGCAAAATATCAATTCCACTCTTTTGCACCAACTAGGGTGTTTTGGCACAGACATTTCACAGTATTTGACTGACTTGTAACTTTATAATAAGCACAATGCAATTTAAGGTAATTTTTAAAATATTTTAAAAGACCAGACAATTGGGAACTTTTCCAGAATAGGTTTTTCCATGTTAAGCAATCTATATTGATTTTTTTTTTTAAATCCAATGTCCTTGAAGTTCTGATTTAGTCATCATGACTACACATTGGCAGCTGCAAGGCTCTCACAGGTGCCTCCCAAACCATCTTTTGCCCTTTGAATTCCCGCATCTGCAAACTTTTAAACCAAACAGTCCTACAAATTACATAATTGCCAAATGCCCACAAAGTTAAATATATCAGGAAATTATACTGAAAATATATAAAAAAACCCAAAACCCCAAACCAAAGCCAACAAAACCACTGTATATGGTGGGGAATATTTGCTTGAACATTTCACATACCACAGTTCCTGAAACCAGCGATGAACATTCATCAGTTTCTATGTAGTCCTCACCCACAGCTTCCCATACCTCTTGACTGGATTTGGATATCAAGCGGGACAGCTTTTGACCAATGAGTTCCTGACTACTGCACCCAAGCAGCTTGCAGGCTTTGTCATTAGCCACTAGGATCTAGAAAAGCAGAAAAAAACCCACAAAACACCAAAACAAAACAAAGAATAAAAGCTGTAAGTTTTGTTAGTAGATCACCACCTCCTCAGGTTCTTGCTTTAATGTCTTATAAAATCCCCTCCTCTTGGTGGGAATGGAGTGGTTCTTTTAAATTCTGAAATCTTCAAAAACAGTTCACTAAAGCTTATTATTTTAGGACATCCCTTGCCCACATGTCTTCTTGGTTAAGAGGGTTTGAGACATTGCTTTCCTTTTAGGTTTCCTGCTTTCTTCTAACTGCCTACCTGCTCCAGCCTCTTGTGTTGTTTAAATAATTACATCCACAGAGGCAAAACTACAAAGTTGTATTTGCAGGCAGAGCCTCGCAGACCACAACATTTTATCCACACCTGAAGGCATGCCGTAATCACACCAGTCATTGACATAATTAAGCCTGTGTTATAGACCAAGTCAGGATTAAATGCCTTTAAGATGGGTAAGCCCGAACTGTCAGTTCAAGCTAAAAATGGCACAGCTTTTTAAAATTTTCAGGGCTCAATTTTATATTAATGTTTTCTCTCAGGACAGAAACAGAGAAATCCTCTCCCTCCCAATGCAAAAGGCATATTTACTGGGCCAGATAGAGACCTAGTGCCACCACAAATCCATCCCAGGGTGGCACTTAACAAACAGAAGGCTTGAAGCACATTCTGCTTTTCATTTCTTCCCTCATGCCACATCACAGCTGTACTCTTCTTAATTCCCTTCTTCTGTTTGAAAAAAAGACTCAAGACATCTGTGCTTCTGATATTGTTTTTTTGATTTGCTAACCACAACCTGCAATGGAAATAAACACATTATCAGTCTTTAGAAGACTACTGAGCTTGAGCAGACTATAAAATGCCTTCATGATGCTCCGATTGCCTGCAGATAAATGTAACAATAACAGGCATTTTAGCCTGTCTGATGTCATGCAACCTATACCAGATATGGCCTGCTTAGTTTAGCAGTTGCTACTGCAAATACCTCTGTTGTGTTGACATCCACGGTGAAGATGGCTTTGTTTGGATTGCGTGCAGCAGTTGGGAGGCACTGGCTGGATTCCTCTGCAGCAAGGGCATGCAAAAAGGAACAAGAAGCAGAACTTCTGATGGAAGTGGAGAGAGAGGCAGAATCCCACTGAGTCCACGAGTTACCAATTTTGCTGGCACAAATGTTACGAGCTGCCAGTGAAGACAAACAGTAAGAGCTCCATTTCTTCCCTGTGAGAAGATAAAGATCAGCTATGTAGCTGTAACAGTCTAGTACAGGAGTATTAGAGGAATGAATAAAAAAAAATCAGTTGCCAGCTGAAGCAACTGTCAAGTAATTCCCAAATATATGCTTCTACATTTTTTAAAAAATTACAAGAAAATAAAATCAATGAAACTGAAGAAAACAGAAACAATTCTAATAAACGTATCTTTTTGAATCACAGCCACTGGAACTATTAAACTCAGTCCGTAGGCTAGAAAAGAATTGCCAACATCCATAAGATTCAACCAGACTAGTTAACTTTTATTTTTCACTTAACAGAGTTTAAAAAGGTTTTGAAATGTCTCAAGTTAAAATTGAAACTGTTATTAAATATAATTACAGTAAATGTTCAAGCCCTTATTAAATACTGCATTAGTCAGAAGCCAGTTAATTAACTGTTCACAAGACGTAACACTGAAATACCTGTGCCCACACCAATGTTTTATGTTACACAATGCCAAATGATCCTACTAAAATTTTGAAAAGTTCTGCCTGTAAAAAATGTTTCCCTGGGAAGTGGCATCAGCAGCCAAATGCCATCGCTCCACTCCCAAAACAGTAAGCAGTTTTGAAGGTCTAGCAGTAGTGGAAGAAGCATTATGAACAACTCATCACAAGGACATCTCTGCATTTACGCACCACATACAGTATGAATATGCTCACCATGATAAAAAACAAAGACATTTATGTGGATGCATTGTAAACTGCAAAGTTCTTCCCCTCCTAACAGAATCCAGTGTAATAACATCTTTCTCCCCATTTGGAAATTTTTAATGTTTTAGATAATAATACAACGTGGCAGGATGGTCCAATGGCAGCCAACAAAGGTTGCCCAGGGACAAGTACAAGTGCAGAGCACCTATCCAGCAACGCATCTCCTGTAAACTCTCCCAGCCTGCAGTAATCTATGGCTCAGATGCTTATTGAAAAAGCGCTTTCTGGCAGCTACTTATTGCTATCACCTCTAGGTTTTGGGGAGGGAAGGAGGAAGATCTGAAATCGCCTGAAACACATCACCTTCACTGACAACATACGAACTCAATCTCAAAATACTGTGCTTACCTGACAGAGATGCTCCAAGCCGGCAGAGTTCAGAGAGCTGACTTTTCCTGCTCTTGCTGGCCCAGGGGTAGGATCTACTTAGCTTATCAGAGTCATTCAAGTGAACAAGGACTAAACCTACTGATGAAGGCAGAAAACCCCCTTCAGAGGGGCTATAAGCCTTGGCTGCCATGATCACAGTCTGGTTGCCACTCCACACCTATGGAGCCATCATCTGTAACCGAAACATAAGAAATTCAGTCAGCCTTACAATCAGGCACTAACCCTACGGACACTGGCAGGTAATGATGTCTTCTAGCCCAAAGCACAGCCCTGTAAGTTATGGCGACACTGCCGCTTGCTCTTGCACATCCCGATCAACGTTTAGTCTGTGTTGTTAACACAAAGGTAACTCTATTGACTATTATCCTGCCCAGGCAGTACCTGTGATCAATAGGACGCCTCCACCATATTTCTGTAAGAGCTACCAAGCCCCCAGCCGGCACTCTCTCCCCATTCCTGCTCGTTTTAAAAGCAAAAGCTTTGGTACTTTTGGAAGTAATTCCCAGTTTTGAGTCAGCAAGTGTGGCACAGCCTCTCTCCCACCCAGGGTGCCTCCCGCACCGCCGACCCTCCCGAGGCTGCAGCCCTGGCCCGCCCCAGCCCCAGCAGGACAGCGACAGCCACCGCTCCCCAGGGCGGCCACCCCACAGCCGGCAGGCGCGAGGAAGTAGGGGGCGGGACTCGGCGGCGGCGTTGCCCAATAAGCGAAGGCAGTGGGAGAGCGGCACGGAGGGGAGCCAATGGGGACCGGCGCGGGAAGAGGCAAAACTGATCCGGTGTTTGTGGCTCCCTCTGGCCTCTCTTTCCTTCACCGCCGCCACAACGCACGATGCTCTGCTTCCAGCCACCGACCCCAGGCAACCCTGGCCGACCTTCCTGCGGCTTCCTGCTCCGGGGGTGGAAGGCTGCACGTGGAATGCCCCTCTGCAGGATGACAGCTATCTTCCGAAGAATTTGTAGGTGGAACGACGAGGCCGAAAGCAGCTCGTAACGCCTGAGGCGCTGGTGGGGAGGGTGCAGGTCCCCAGCCGCTGCAGAAGCGCCCGGCGGTACGACCGCTTCCCGCCCTGCCGGTAGGGAACTACAACTCCCAGAAGGCCACGGTGCGCACGCTGGTGCGCACGCGCGTGGGTGGCTGGCGGCCCGGGCTCTGCCCCGCCCCCTCGGCGCACCACCTGCAGAGGTGATTGGCTGCGACGCAGCGCCAACGCTGGGTTCTGATTGGCTGCGATGACGATTGAGGCGGTTTCCGGAAGGGGGTGGTGGGAGGAGAAGCAATATGGCGGCGGAGAGTGGAGAGGGACCGCAGGAGATGATGGAGGGTGAGAGCCCGCCGGGGGCCTGCACGGCCGCGGCCGCTGAGGGGGTCGGGGCGGCCCGCCGCTCGGGCGCTGCTGCCCGGTGGGGCGGCTGCCAGCTGCGCGCGTGGGGCTTGTGGGCCCTCCGCGGTCGGGCAGCCCCCGGGTGTCCACCCCGAGGGTGACTGCCGCAGGGGGGACGGGGCCCTGGCTGGCCGCCGAGCCGGAGCGGGCCACCCGAGCCGTGGGGGTCGGTGTGTCTGTTACCTGGGGCATGGCGTGATGCCGTCCCCCTCCCCTGGGGCTCCACGCATGAGAGGTGGAAGAAGTGGGTTTGTGGATATGACCGTGACGTAAAAAAATAAAGATAATAAGAAACAAATCCCCTGGCACGGCGTTGCTTTTCCTCAGTCGCCCCGTGAAACGAGAGCAAATACTGAGGGGGGACCGAGGAGGAGCGAGGAGCTTCAGGTCCCCAGGGCCAGGGTAGCCGCCAGAGCTGTGGCTGGGTAAACGGTGAAGGGATCTTGCAGGTTGTACTGGGGAGACGGTTGCTCTTTATCTGCAGGGATTTTTTTTTTCTTATGCCTTCACTTCTTCGTGTCATTGGTACTATTGTACATGATACTGATTTTTTTTCTAAAAGCTTTTAAAATGTAATAGTTCTAATTCCATCTCCGTGATCTTTGGAATTGCACTTCATTGATCTAAGAAATTTCCTTTTTCCTCCAGTCTTCTTCCCAGATTGTTGGTTTTAGGAAGATGTGATGGGAGGAAAAAGTGCATCCAAAATCAAAGTAGAAACAAGGGGTAAGAGGCCTTTTATTTAAGACTAAACCTTTAATTTAGTTAATTTAGGATTTCTACTAACTGCATAGTGGTATACGTGAATCCTGGTTATTATATCTGCTTGCTACTTCTTCCCCCCACCCTACTGCTGAAAATAGCCTAATTCTGCTGTTATGTATCTTACACAGTTGATAAGCGGATTGAATCAGAGGAGTCGGGAGACGAAGAAGGGAAGAAGCAAGCAGTTCGCTTAGTAACAGACCTCAGTCAGCAGAGCCTGAGAGATGAGCAGAATGGTGAGAACTCTGCAGGTACCTTGCCAACCTAAATCATCTCGTTAGGAAGTCTTGTCTTACCAGTGTGTACAGTAGCATACATGTATCATTCCTTTGTGTTTCTTGTGGCTACATGATGGTTGTATCTATGTAAGTTAACAGCGTGAATCTGCCCTAGAGCAATCTTCTTTAAAAATTAAATAAATGACAATGTTATCATTGCTAAAATAAAGCTGCCTTCTTTTTATGGAACCACTGACATTAGACCATTTGTTTTTTCTTATTTATTTATCCATCCACATTTCTCTTTGAAATCTTTAATACCAAAATGCAAAACACCTTTATTCGTACTTTTTTTGTGGAAACATAGTAACTTTCTGTGGAAGGATGCTGGAAACATTCTTTAGAAATACACATAAACAGCTTTTCATAGTTCTGCTTTTTTTTTTTAATTTAAAAATTCTAAGAAATATCAGAATTATGTCTGTTTGAATCCTCTTGACTGTAAACTTTTGCTGCTGTTTTTACTGTTTGTAAACATTGGGTGGAACATTGGGTAGAAATGTTGACAGACTTTTAAGCTTGTGCATGTTTGGTGGAAGGGTTTGCTTTTCAGTAACTTGCGTAGAATTTGGCAGAGCAGATCCATTTCTGAAGATCCTGTATGGCAATATTATCTGGGGTTTTGGTGCTAACAAACAATCTGAGATGTAATAGCATCCTTTTGATAGAGATGTTTATGTGATTATTATTGGTCTGGAAATGGAAGTGAAATAATATAGCAAATTTTCTGCAACAAATTTTAGTCCTTTTTGACTGTGCATTTACTGCACATCCCTCCTAATCTTAACCTTGCCCATTAGAATTTGCAAAAGTGTTTTCCAAAATAGGAAGTTATTGTGAGAATTGTAAATCTCATCTCCTAACTATAAATGAACTCTAGGTAATAATTCATTGTTGATTGTAAAAAAACCATATATTTAATTGAAAAATGCTGTGGTGGTATCTGTGAAAGTGTAAGAGCACACCTCGCAAATTGTACATCCCAAGCACTATATGATCAATACAACCATGCAGATCAGTCAGTCACAGTTTTCCTTTGCATGCATATAACATTGAGTGTTTGTTCAGCTGACGTAATTTAGCTGTGCATTTGAGGTTATATTTTGTATGTTCCTCCCCTGGGAATTATAATATTAGACAAAATCCTTCAAGTGACGTACTTTTATTCCAATGAAAGCAAGAAAAACCCGTTCAGATTTAGTGGCTGAATTACGTTGGATACAATTTAATGTAATGACTGTATTGTTACTTCTTCTTCCAAACTGTTAGGACTCATAAAACTTCTACAAGGGCAGAAACCAAGCAGAGGAATAATTTTGGAACATTTGAGTTAGTTTCCACAGCCAGCTTTGAGTTTCTCAGCTGAAAGGAAAATGAAGTTTTCCACATTTTTCACAGAAGATCATAAATAGAAGGAGCTCAAGCAGCTGAAATTTCAAATTTATCATTTAGCTAATTCTCTGAAGAATAGCGCCTCTGTTTAGAAAGCTTATAACTTCGCTATTTATAATATTTTTCATGCATATGCAGCTAAAAAGTGTAGTTAGGCTTTTAGTTGCTTTAAATGCTTGTGGTACTGTGAACTTACATAACTCAGTAACTACTGTTCCGTACTGCGGAATTCGGGTTTCCTGAATGTTGTATTTTTTTCCTACATCTGCAAAGCTGTGTAGCTCGCAGGCATGGGTTACACAAAAATTCGCTTAAGTAACTTCACTGCAAGAGCAATGTTTTTTCCCCTTGAGAAACCTGCTGCATTAAAAATTGTGGACTAAAGCGCTGTTTACATACTTACTGCATGCAAGTGAAATTGCAGTTCTGTTTGTAAAGTGATTGTAGAAGGGTCAGTTTAGGGTGTTTTATGTCCTTTGTTCATAAATAAAATGTTGGTTGACAATTGATAGGACTGTAACTTTGCGAGAACCATTTTTGTCTCTCTTCTTTGAGAGAAAATGTACTTTAACATTCCCATACCAATACTGATTTATCAGTGTTACCAGTATACACATCTCAGTCAGACTGCTGTATGGAGAGTGTTTTATACACAGTACGTAAAGTTGCCCTTATTACATAAATGCTAGTGCCTCTGTGTTCAGTTTTGAATTGCTTTTATTTCAGCGAATTTGATACATGCATCCTGTATGATTTGGTTTTGTGCCTTTGGACTGGTGTGCTTTTTTTCCCCCCACTCTGGCTCTTCCAGGACTGGTCACTCAAAGCCATATGGCAAAAATGCCATACAAGGAGCTACCCTTTGACAGATCCCAGAATGGGGTATTTAACACATTGCCAAAACCAAATGTGTATAAATGGTATGTAATGGGTGCTGTCATGAAACACATAATTTTGTGGAGAAGCCTCCCAGCCAAACAAGGTCGAAGAATTTTTTTGCCTTGAATTTTTTTTTTTGTTGAAGACTTTTTTTTTTTCTCCTTTCACTGAGTACATGACTGGCTTTAGTGTTGGACAACTTTAAAGTCTCCAAAGAAGTTCCTTCACTGTGAGCACTAACTTACTGCTAATACAACTTAATACAAGGGGAATAGTTTGGGTTTTTATGTGATATCTCAAATAACTCTTGTTCCAAACTTGGGCTGTGTTCCTGTTAGCTGTAAATTCAGCTAGGGTGCTTGTTTGGTTTGGAGCACTTTTTGCTGGCAGCCTTTGCACCCTAGAAATAGGTCGAAGAGATGTAGTCTTGGTGGCAGCAGGGTAGGTTATCCCACTCCCCTGCTGAAGTGTATAGCTCCTCATCTGGAAGAAAAATAAGAAAATTCAAGTGTTGCCCACTGCTAAAATGCTGACAGGCATATGCATGCATGTCAGTTTTGGTGGCATTTCTATACCGCCATTCAACATCACCAAGCCTACCAGCTCATTTCACATCCCCAAAATATAATTTATGCTCCCTGCTAATTTGTGCTGTAAAGAATATTAAAAGATGAGGGACCGAGGATTACTTTTCAGTCTTAACTTCCATGAGTCAGTTCAGTTAGTGCTCTTTCCTGTTAGAATGCCCAGGCAAGAGCAGTAGCCCAAATACAGGAGGGTAAATGGTGGTATGTGGAGCTATCAAAACCTTGGAGTTTGATGGAAGTATTAAAAATTGTAATGCTTGTACTGTTCATCCTTACAATACTACTTACAATGCTAAGCATCAGTACGAAAAACACTTGTTAAGCATAGGGGACATTTGGCATTTACAAGGATGTTGTAACCATGCTGTAATTATAAAATGTTACAGTTACCATGTTGTAACTATAAAAATAGTCGTTACTTCTGGGTTAATGGAATGAGCTTGCATACAGTAATGCAGGAGTTAATGCAAAGCCTTTGGGATTTGACTGGAATTAAAGTTCTTTGTTTTTTTGGTAGTATATACAGAAGCTAAACACATGAAGTGGAAAGGGGTTGCGGGTTGTATGTGTGTTTTGCAAAGTCGAATTAGACTTTCTTTGGAAATTAATGCAACCAGCACACCATCTTCAACAAATGGGAACTGGGCATGAATTATTCAGCATTAATTTATCCAGTAAACTTCACTCCCTCTTGTGCTGCGATAGAAGCACAGCAAATGTTGGGCTGTCTTCCAGAGCTCTAAAGGCATTTCCCAAGAAAATGTATGCAGTGTGATAACAATGTTTTCTAGCATATTAGTGAGTTCGGTCAAACAAAAGGAGGGAGATCCACGCGGAAGTGTGCACAACATTGACATAAACTAGCAGTATTTATGAAAGAAAAGCTGAAAGGTGGGATTGCTGAGATGCCTGGTCATTCCTGGCACTATCACTAGGCAGTTTAGATTCCTTCTTGGCAATGTTGTGTTAGGTTGTCAGAGCAGCATAGCCACTTTGGATGGTGTATCTTCAGGGGAATGATGGCCCTAAGTGTAAAGAAAAGGAGTCCTGCCCAGATCAGTCTTAAGCCAGCATTAGTCAGCAGCCACACAGGCAGGCTGGGGAAGGTGCTGTTCTTTCTGTCTTTTGCATCTAGGTATGAAATTCTGTTAAAGCCTTTTTTTTTTTTCCCCACGACTAGCTGTCACGATGAAAGCCAAATAGGTGAAATGTATTTTTAATGCAGCAGAATATCTGAACTGTGCATCTCATGTGTTTCTTCTTCTGATGAGCCTTTGCTCCCTTTGTCTCTCCAGATGTTAGCCATTGTTATCTTGTCTTTAGCTATCAGGTAGCAGAAGTTTATAATGTATTTGCTTCTCGTGCAGGAGAAGCAGAGACACCAGTGGACATGGAGACAATTACCCTGGACCCAGAAGCTGAGGTAAAGGCAGATTTTTGTCCTTATGGGCTTTATACAGCAGGAAGAAAAGGTAGACAAAGGCAAGTATTGAAACCTGATTAAAAGATCTAATTCTTCTGAAGGTGCTGGCTATCATGACCTTCCCTGGAATTGATTCAGAGCCTTTAGACTAGAAGTGGAGGTGTGTTATTCTTGATCAGTAGCTGAAACATTTTGTTAATAATTTAGAATTTTAAATTAAGCATGGAGGCACTGAAAGTGAGGCTATGCTGCAAGCACTATTGATGGGCTGTGAGCTTTTGTGAGAATATCTTTAATGAAGTGATTGCTGTTGTCAGACCCATGATTTGTAATGGGCACAGCTGCTTAACCGGCCTTGTGCTTTGTCGGCAGCCTCAGGAACCTGTTAGCTGGAGAGCTTTTGAGCTTGGGTGGTAAAGTGCTCTATTTCTCTTTGATTGACTGACCTGCAAAACTGGGGCTGGACAGCACAGATGTGAAGTGCATCAGCTGATTGCCAGCGCAGAGTTAATGTTCACAGAACCACCAGATTATTTGAACTATCAGTGGCTCCTGTTCATCTGAAGCCTGGAACTGGAAATAGCAAGGTGTGTTCCAGTTAAGCAAAGTGGGTAAGAGAATTTTCTGCAACATTTTATTCATGTTAGACAGCAAAATTTGTCTCAGTAAATTCAGAATTTACTGCAAAAGAGTTCTAATTTTGGTGAAACAATGCTCAGGCTCAGGACAGGGCTGTTGCCTCTTCAGAGATTGTGTTTGCAGTTGACAAGCTTAGGCCACATGCTTCACCTGTGGTGGTAAAAACATGCGCCAAACCCAATTTTCAGAAGCTCTTTGAAGGGAAGTTTTAATGAGCTACACATCTTGTACAAATGTGATTTTCCTTAGAACGAAGTACCAGGTTGGTCTTTGAAGAGTGTTTTGAAACAAGCGTTGAATCCCTCCATTTCTCTTTCAGGATGTTGACTTGAATCATTTCCGAATTGGGAAGATTGAAGGATTTGAGGTGCTCAAGAAAGTGAAGGTAACAGTCCTAAGGAATAGAGAATGCCTCTGGGAGCTGGAGATTTTGCATGTCTAACTCATAAGAGGACAAATACAGGAGTCTCTTTTTGGCTGAGATCCTAATGAGTATACTTCATGTTTAACTGAAGGAGGTAGTGTTTACCCATTTGTCAAGTAGTAATAAAAATCCTGGGGTTTTGCAAGTTGGTTTTGGAAGTGGATGAGAAACAATACATCAGGGCTCATCCCAGGAGATACATTCTGTACTTGCACAGCAGGCTTAACATAGAATAATGTAGATTGGAAAGGACCTCTGGAGGTCTTAGTAAACCCCTGCTCAAAGCAGGTTTAGAGCATGTTGCTTAAGGCCTTCTCCAGTCAAGCTCTTGAGTATTTCCAAGGATGGAGATTACATAGCCTCTCTGGGCTGCTGTTCTAGTGTCTGATCATCTCTGTGGTAAAAAGATTTCCTCTGTAGGGTTGGAATAAAACAAGAAAAGTTTCTGGTTAAAAAAACAAAAAAACAAAACAAAAATACCCCCTGCAAACAACGAACCAACAAAACCCAACAAAACTTAGTGGGGAAAAAAACCCAAAAAATTATTGTCTGTATGCCAAAAGGCATTACATGCTGTTATTCATATCCATTTTCCTGTTTGTTTTTAAACTTTTCCCCAACTATTAGACTCTATGTCTCCGTCAGAATTTGATTAAGCGCATTGAGAACCTGGAGCAATTGCAGACCTTGCGGGAACTGGATCTCTATGACAATCAAATTCGGAAGATCGAGAACTTGGAGTCTCTAGTGGAACTTGAGTGAGTCCAGGGGAATCACCAGGATTAGGTTAGGGTGGTTTGCCACTCACTCGGTTACTCATGCTGTACTTATTCAAGTATTTATCACCCAGGCCTTTCTCGTGATTCATTTGGGTGCTCTATGAAGGATAATGTCTGTTCTCCATTGGTATTTAGCCTGTGCAGTAAACTGGTTTCATAATCCTGAAACTTACCAGGGACAGTCAGCTGGAAACGAAATGTGTGCTGTATAAGGCAGCATGAATGATAGGTGGTTGCAGCTTCTGTGCAGGTGTGGAAGCGCTCAGGCACCCTTTGCTCTTGTCAGCAAGAGCTCCGTATAACAGGTTTTTGTTCCTGCAGAAAATGACAAGAGATTTCAGGTGAGATTAGGACTTTTTTGGGGGAGTGTTAGGGAAGGAGGAGTGCTTTTCCCAGTTTCTGGCACTTGTCTGATCACTCTGGAGATACATTGCAAAACTGTTCCCACTCGGGCGAGGAGGACTGAGCCACTTCCGACAGTCATAACTGCTTCATGCTTATGGGAGGCCTTGACATTGTCCTGTCAGAGGCAGATCTTGTAGGCATGTACCTTTCCCAAGGAATATGCAGTACTGAAGATTGGCTTCCTCCCACAGTGGCAGCTCCATGGCTGAGCAAAATAATGGCCATCTTCAGGATGTGACAGATTATTTTTTCCCCGACACACTATAGAAGTATTTTGAAAGTTATATTTGTTGTCATTTCTGATAAAAAGAAATTACACTTATGACTTTAGCTTCAAGGCCTAGCAAAGTGCTTGATCTCTGCAAATAGCGAGGTTCCCCACTGATTTACAAGTGCCTCTTCTAGAATCATCCATACTTGATGGACTGAAGAGACCTTTGTTTTGTTTTACCTCAGGATCCTGGACGTCTCCTTTAACGTTCTGCGACACATTGAAGGACTAGATCAGCTTACCCAGCTTAAAAAACTCTTCCTTGTCAACAACAAAATCAGCAAAATTGAGAATTTGAGCAACTTGCAGATGCTACAGATGTTAGAGTTGGGATCCAATCGAATTCGGGTAGGCTTGCTCTACAAGATATTAGCTGCAGAGTTTTGAGCTCTTTGGCTTGGGATTAGCATTTCTGAAAGTGCACTTCATTGACTTTTACTTGCAATTTTCTTCTTTTTATTGTTCCAGTCATTTAATGTGTAATTCCTTATTGCTGTGCATGCTGGATCCTTTAATTATGTATGCATGTAGTGCCTGGCTACTAAATTACTATTTATGAATTTCTCTCTTTAATGAACTCATGCATCCCCTGTGTGTTGCCTTTTGCAGATGATGGTTTCCTCCTGACAAAAAGCCAAGCTTATCAAAACTAGCAATTATTGTTTTCTTGTACCTTCCCAGAGGCTGGTGCTCTGTCGATAAAACCTATTGAATGCAAATTTAATTCTAGTTTGATTTGTATGTGTAATTGGTAACATGCTATGTTAGTCAGTCTCACTCAGGAAAAAGATTTTCTTGAGGCTTTGCTCTGAAATGCCTCAAAAACCTGATACTGTACTGCTGATTACTTTTTATTTTTTTATTGTGCAGTTTTGTGACCTTTTCAATTTAGGTGGTTTAAAATCTGTGCCACTTAAAGGGAAGCAGTTCTGAGTAGTCTCTTCTGTCCTTAAAGTATGCTTTTCTGCATATTGCCCAGTTTGTAAGAGAACTGGTGAAACGAATGACACAAGACTTGCAACATGCAAAGTAAACTGTTGATTTCTTAGGAGCTTTTTCACTTATATGCAGTTTAGAAAATACTTGTAACAGATGAGTGCCTTCCAGTCTGAAAATTGCCTAAGTTGGCACTCCCTGTTTACAATCTCTGAAAAATTACTTGTTATGCTGAAAGAGCAAATTAGGAAAAGAACTGGTTGTCCTCTGTATTTCAAGCCTTGTGGAAGCGCACTTCTCTTTCTAGAAAAGAAGGAAACTTCAGCTATTATAAACAGCCTTTAAAAGCAGCACACATTTCTGCCTTAATGAACTGCAAAAAATTTATTTTGCTCCTAAAGCTAAACTGGACTGAATTCTTTTCCATCCAAAGGAATTTCTACTTTGGAAATGAAGTTACTTAGGAGAATAAATCTAGACTGTGATAACATCAGGCAGATCAGATGAGTGGTTAGGAATGTTAGAGTTTGCATAGGTTGGGAAACGTGGATTAGAGAGATGCACTTTCCTTTTTCAGAACATAACAGGCTGAGCACACTGATCCTTGTATTTCAAAAACTGGGTTAAGCAAAACTGTACTGTATTCCATATCTAAGCATCACTACCTTGTCCAAAAAAACCCATCCAGCTAGATTTCTGAATTGATATTTGGGCAGTACATTGTCACCAGTGTTGTCAAGACAAAGAATATCTTTTAAACAATGAGGTTGGATTTATTTTATGTGTTTTCTCAGTGTTGAGCCTAGAGCATATTAACAAAACAAAGGAACCAAAAAACTGAAAGTTATCACTGTATGGGTAACACAAGCTGCTTAAATTATTTTTAGTGTTCTTTCTGTTTCTCTCAATTCTATTCTGGCTTCTTCAAACAGCACTGCTGTATGCTTCTAACTGCTTTATTGGAGAGTAACCTGTGCCTAGGCTAGGCATGAAGAAATATCTCTCATGTTATTTGGGGGCAGCTAGAACTCTTAATAGTTTTCTGTTGGTAGGGTGGCCTGGCTATGTGCTTTACAGGTGGGCTTATCCTTAACTCTTTAGGGTAAAAGCCTATGAACTGTCTGTTCAGGCAGCATTCTTGGCTGTGAGGTGCCCGATACACTCATCCCCTGTGCATTAAAGCTTCTGTAGTAATGCTGTCTTAGTCATTTTGCTGCCCACTCTAACCTTTTGGAGTGCCTTTACCCTGGAGTCCATCCTGACTTACTGAGCACTTGTAGTTCTGTTCCTTTTGTATGAATGGTGGGGAAGCAGAACTTTATGCTTGAACTGATGCATTTTCATGCTTTTTTTCCCGAAGTTGGACTGAGGCAACTATAAGGCAAGCACTTCTTTATTTGTTCCTTATTTTTTTTCCCCTCATGTCCATCTGTTTCATACTCTCACTTAAGTGTGGCGTTTTTTTAGCTTTAAGTATCTTTTTTTTCCTGACTATTTCTTCTCTCTGATGATACCTCAGAGTCATAAGTATTTCTTCCTCAGGGCTGGGGGAGGTACCAATCAGCAAAAATTATCATTTTCTTGCAAGGTCAAAACAGGCTGGTGAATCCAAAGTTCACAGGAGGGTGAATCCAAATCTGAGCTGATAAACACCTTATGTTGAATCTGTTGGCAGTTGTGGGATGGAGGTTGAAAAGCTTCTTTCCTTTCCAGAGCGTATCTGTAAGTTCGTAGTGTGTGTGTTTGTGTCCATCTTCCTCTTCCTTCCTTTATATGCGCACAGGTAAACATGCATACGCACACCTACCCACACACACAGTCATCTAAGTGGTGCTAGGACTCGGTGGCCTGTCTCACCAGCACTGTGTGTGTGCAACACTGTTGAAAATCAGCCAACAGTAGTGCCACAAGCCAGCTGTCACGCAGGCTGAGGTTCACTGCACAAAGTCCTGTGCTTACTCTGCTCTTGGGTCACAAGGGAGGCCCTACCTTGTGCACGCTTCGCGTTGTGGAATTGGCAGGCTTGTGTTTCTCAGGAGTGCAGCTCCATGCGTCAAGGCTGTAAAATGCCAACCACATCTACAGGTTGGATTTTGCATCACAGCAATAACGCTGTCTCCTTTGGTCATTTTGCAGGCAATTGAAAACATCGACACCTTGGCTAATCTTGACAGTCTGTTCCTTGGAAAGAATAAAATCACCAAGCTGCAGAACTTGGATGCGCTGACAAACTTGACTGTGCTCAGTATACAGGTATTGATTCTACTTTGTACTGTTATGTTTTGAACAGCCTTGGTTACATGAACAGCCATGTAATTTATGATAAGCTCTTCTGAATCAGCAGGTCTTCAGTGTTTGAGTCAAACTCCTGTACTGGAAGAAAGTACGATATTCTCTGTGCTGTCTTTTCTCATCCTTTCATACTAAATGAGATTGACAGACACTGATAAAATGGTAAAACAAATGTTTGATCTTTATGGAAGAGAGAACAGGAAATGAATGTTATCCCCCATTTCCTTCCTGAAATACTGGTTTCTAATATATTACAATAACATCGAATGAGTTATGCCAGGGAAGTCATTATAATGGCAGTGGGCTCAGTGTCACTGCCTTCTTCCTGAAGGGGGAAGAAATGTGAACAAGCCTGTGCTGAATGAAATCGGTCCTTAATGAGCTTATGGAAAGTTGCTTCCTTTTTAAAAGGTGGAATAAAGGATACTCAACTAACTTCTTTCATTGAGTGTCCTTCTCATCCATATGACAATGCTAGTGCATTCTAATATCTCTTACAGCTCTTGGTAAGAAAGTCATACTCACTACATGTTGTAATACCTGTATGCATCATTATTCTGTAGGACATACAGAACTATGTACAGCAGTGTGTAGTGGGATTCAAGTGTTGTAACTTCCCTTCTGACCATTCCATTAAAAAAAACTACAAAATGAATGCTATTGATGCGTAGACCTGTTGTTTCCAAAGACACCAGGTGGAAAACTTTCAGGCTACAACTTTTGATGGGAAAGTCAGAGTCTGATTCTTCTAAACTTAGAGACTTTGGCTCCTGTGGAACTTCTTTTTGCATCAGTGGTACAGAGATCAAACAAGGTGAGCTCATGAGATCAGTGTGGACCCAAGGAGACTGTTTCCTCTTCCCATCCATACTTCAGAGAAATGCTTTTTCTCCAGTGACTCACTTGGGTTTTGGTTTGTTTAAAGTGGACTTAAACCACTGTTACACTTTCAGAATAACCGTCTGACAAAGATTGAAGGGCTGCAGAGCTTGGTGAATTTGCGCGAGTTGTACCTCAGCCACAATGGCATTGAAGTCATCGAGGGACTGGAGAACAATGTGAGCAGGTTCTTGCTAAATGTGTGACAGAATTGTTGCCCTAAGCTGCACCCGTTAGTGGTGTGCTTTTCTGGAAGTTTTTATTCCTCAGCTTCCTCAGTTACATGTGGGGTCCTGAGTTTCTTGAAAAGACCACAAAGATCCAAGTATTTGTTATGTTAAAATATCATGCATGGGCGAAGCTCCTCCAGATCCTCAGGAGTAGAATTGTTTTCATGACCTGGGGAGGGGAAGAACAAGATGTGGTTAATGCAGCAGCCTGGCTGATCTTCAGCAGTGGAAAAAGTAATGGCCACAGGTGGCTGTCTCTGCTGCAGCCTTCCAGACAGCAGTTGTAGATAACCGTGAGTTCTTTCCAGTAGGACGACAAGTGGAGTTGGGAGTAGAGAGACAAGCCGTGGCATGTGGCTTGCCTTCATGTCAGTATACATTTCTAGGTAGGATTGATTTCACAGAAGCCTAGAGCATTTTCATTCTCACCCAACAGTGGCTGGCATTGTCAGAGAGCAGAGACAATCCGGAACTTAGTTGACTCTCTGCAAGGCAGAAAAAAACACTTTTTTCTAAAACTTGTTTCCTGCTGCAAAAAGTTTGCTCAACTCAGCTGCTTGAGAGGATGCTTACGATCTGATTTTTAATGGATTCCTCTTAATGTACTATGACGAAAGCTCACTTTTTGGGAGCCCTTGGCTGGCAACTGCCAGCTGGCCAGTAATTGCTTTCATTTTTGTCACGTGGCTTCTGAGAGGTCAGTAACCCAGTGTTGTGGTTTAACCCCAGCCAGCAACTAAGCACCACACAGCTGCTCGCTCATTCTCCCCCCGCCCAGTGGGATGGGGGGGAGAATCAGAAGAGTAAAAGTGAGAACACTTATGTGTTGAGATAAGAACAGTTTAATAATTGAAATAAAATATAATAATAAAAATAAATTGTAAGGAAAATAACAAAAGGAGAGAGAAATAAAACCCAAGAAAGACAAGTGATGCAAATGAAAAACAATTGCTCACCACCAACCAACCGATGCCCAGCCTGTCCCTGGCCAGCTTTCCCCCAGTTGGTATACTGAGCATGATGTCATATGGTATGAAATACCCCTTTGGCCACTTTGGGTGAGCTGTCCTGGCTGTGCTCCCTCCCAGCTTCTTGTGTACCTCCAGCCTTCTCAGTCAGTAGAGCACGAGAAGTTGAAAATTCCTTGACTTAGTGTAAGCACTACTTAGCAACAACTAAAACATCAGTGTGTTATCAACATTATTCTCATACTAGATCCAAAACATAGCACTATACCAGCTACTAGGAAGAAAATTAACTATCTCAGCCAAAACCAGGACACCCAGCTTAATTAAAAAGTCTTCCGTGCTATACTTAGGCAGTGAGAGTTCTTGTGCTGCATTTAAGCAGCTGGCAATAATGTGTCTTTGCTTCTGACAGTTTCTAACTCTGGGCCTGAAAAAAGTGGGACAGAAGATGAAAGGAAATGCAGTCTAATATTTTTGTGTTTGCTTGTCTAGAACAAACTCACAATGCTGGACATTGCATCCAACAGAATCAAGAAGATTGAAAATATCAGTCACCTAACAGAGCTGCAGGAATTCTGGGTAAGCGCAGGCTGGAGCTGTCCCTGAAATGTCTGTACAACGGTGAAAGAAACCCTTCCAATGGGGAGCTGTGGGAGGGTAGTGTACATGTATGTCTTCAAGTAAACTTTTGTTCTGGTGACCAACTTTAAGATCTTGACAGTCTATGGACTGATGGAGTATGATGGTGTCCCACTAAGGAAATGGTTGAGCTTAAAAAAATTTTTGCAGAGCTTTGCTTAGTGGTAATGAGCCTGTCTACCTAGGAAATAGGCCCTGCCTTCATGCTTGTGGTGGTTATGAAACAGCCCTACGATGCCCTAGTTTTGCAGATCTCATCTTTCTTTAAGTGAGCATGACAGCGTAATAGGGGAAGCTGATATTGTCTCACCACTGCACCAGAGCACAGTACCTGTTTAGAGCAGAGTCAATATGTTCATGTTGTTATAATATGAAGAAAAGAAACTCTTCTGGTTGACTTCCATTCCTTTGAGTTAGATTTAGGGTTGCTTCTGTTTCTTTGTGGCACCCTAAAATAGCTAAGGCCTTTGTCATTCATAAGTCTGGTCAGGAAATATGCAGAGACACCCCCTCCTGAAACATCAGTACCCTGCCATGTGGGAGGGAGCTGCGTACAGATCTGGTCATGTTTGGGGGAAAAAGCAGGACATATTCATGAGTTGGTACGTGCTTTAGCTCTTGTAGAGTTTCTGCATGTCAAGGCTGAGAATAAGAGTTGTGCTGCTTAATGTGTGTCATTTGGAGTTACTTAAACTCTTGGGTAGAGGCTGAGATAAAAAGAGTGGAAAGCAGCTGCAAATGAAACCAAGCTAGAGCCTGGAGTCGAGGCTACTTGGGCCATTTTCCTCATCTTGCAGTGTAGCTTAGCAGACAGCTAGTGGTGTTATCTGGCCATGCCTATTCTGTAAGCAGCTCTTTAACAGGAGCTGAGAAGCCCGTTTAACATGACATCTTTTGGGTGATAAAAATGAGACGGTGCAGTGTGGCTGGTGTGGGACCTGTCGTGATCCTTTGCAATTTCCTCCAGTCTTCCTCTTTGCTGTTGCTCTGCTTATAGAAGAAAGCATAGCACAGCTGTTTCCGCTTTTACAGAGCGTAAAGGGAAGATCCTAACCTCATTGGACTTTCTTTGCAAAAACACTAGTGCACTTAAAGAGTCCTTTGTCAAAGCAGAGCATGTGTTAGCTGAACCCAGAAAATGCTCTTCTGGCTTTTTTCCATTTTAACACTGTTTTTTTAAAAAAGGTTATGTGCTTTTTGATAAAAAGCTGGGCAGAATTTTCTTTCATATGAAAAAGTGTTATATCTACTAATTTATTCACTGACTGCAGAGTTGAAGCCACGTAACAAAGTCCTTTAACACCTTAAGGAAGCAGAATTTCAAATCCTGGATACTGTGGGAATCTTCTAACAGTTTCCCAGTACCTCCCCAGTGGAGAGACTGAGATATCCGAAGGTCAAGTGAAGTGCCTGAAGTAATGTTGTGATGAGCTGTAGCAGAATGAAAGAGCTAGCAGGTTTTCTTCAGAGTCTTAGTCCAGGGTCTTAACTACAAAGCCATCTTCAGCTGGAACACTGGCAGTCCCAGTGATGAAGCAGTTTTCTTTCACTGAACTAGCTAGAGGGAGGCAGCTGGAGAAAACAGCTGCTTATCTGCCACACAGCAAACAGGGTGCACAAAATTTCCAGTTTACCATGGGTCCCCAATGCAAGGAAGAACAGTTGTTGAGGGGGGCCAGAGCCAATCCATTGATCTTTAATTTTTTTTTAAAGGTAGTATTGCTGTAGTAACTGCCTCTGTATCCAAAACGAAAGGGTGGCTGAAGTCTCTAGGTTGGACAGCACATGGCCACCTTGCACACTTTGCTTCCTTGCCAGGCGGTTGAAGTGTTCGTCCCCTTGCATGGGAATTCCTTTGCAGTGCCATCAATGAGGCAGCTCCTGTGCTGACAGGAGGAGAGCCTGAATCAGAGGGCTTGGTGCTTTCTCCGGAGTGCGGAAGCAGTTTTTGTGGGGAAGTGATGTAAAGGGGAGAGGAAAATGTCACTTTTCACATCAGTTTGGGACCTTTTTTTAATGTTTCGTGGGAAGTCATAAAAGTAAAGATAAGATGTCACAGTGGAAGAAAATCTTGACATAAAGATTTCCAGCCATTAAATGAAGTGTATGGGCTGGGACGCTGTATAAAGAGACTGTCTTGGTGTCTTGCTGGGTCTTTCCCAGCGTACTAGTTGGACTGGATACGCTGTCTGAAGGGTGGAGCATTTGACTGGCAACCCAGGGCAGTGTGGGGAAGTTGGAGATGGTTAGCGAGGCCTGGGGTGTGAGACAGAAAAGCACATCTCAGAGGTTCCAGGGGGAAGAAGGATCATGTCGACAGGGTCGTCTTATATGTGCAGGAAGACTGTACAGTGTTGCTGCCCCTGTGTAGTAGCAATCCTCCTGAGCAGCATCGGTGTGGCTAGGTTCCTGCTAACCAGGCTTAGCTGGGGAGTATCTGTTTGTGTGAGTGTGCCTGTGTGTGCTCTGCAGATGAACGATAATCTGGTTGAGAGCTGGAGCGACCTGGATGAGCTGAAAGGAGCGAAGAACTTGGAAACTGTATATCTGGAGCGAAACCCCTTGCAGAAGGATCCCCAGTACCGGCGCAAAATCATGCTGGCCCTCCCGACTGTCCGGCAGATTGATGCCACGTTTGTTCGATTCTGAACCTCCTGCTGCCCTCTCTCCTGCCCTCCTTGGAGAAATGTCCCAACTGGGTTTTTTATCCACTTACCACTCCCCAGGTCTTCAGTACACTGACACAGAGCAAATGGTCAATAAAAAGCACTGAATACCAGATCTTGTGTACAATGCACTCATTGTTTTTGAAATGTTGTTGTTATTATTATTAAATCTTAACACAAGAGACTTCCTTGTGCTCGTGTCTGTTATTTATGTGGGAGGTTTTGGCAGAAAGTGTTTGCAACAGACTGAAGCCACTTGGAGCCACTTGCTGACTTTTGTTGATTCTGTGACACACCTTCAGGTTAGTAACGTCCTTGCAAACATCACTTTTCCAGATCCAGGCTCAACGGTGGTCTGTAAAAATGTGAAAAGACAGTGACGGTATTGACATAGGGAAAAATCTGATAAAGGTGCTCATCCAGGTTATTGGGTATGAGTCAGTTCTAAATATGTGCTTGTGAAACTCTGGCAGGGAAAAGGTTAGCCTTTCTGTAGCAATTTTTATTTTTTTAAGTGCAGCCACCAGCTCATTAGAGGATTGAGGACAAATAGCTTGAGGTATGAAAGCAGTGTGGGGATGTACATGCCTGAATGAGCTAGCGGCCTTCGTGGAGCCACCAGTGATAAAGCTTCCACATTTAAATGTAGTGCTGTAGACCAAGGTGGGAACTGGAAAAGGGGTTAGAAGGAGATAAGAGGGACTATGGATTCCACTTGAGGAAGTGAGGGACCTAATTCATGCTTACAGGTTCTTTATTGGTGGTTGTGGCTTCATTTGCTTCCAGATTTCCCAGGATTTATCAGAGCAAAGTACAGCAGATGCCGAGGCCTGTCACATAGTTCCTCCTTCCTGGCCTGAAGCTGAGGATGCTCCCAGATCCCTTCAAGAACAGGGGAGTGCTGGATGTGGCCTGTGGCCTGCAGCTCCTCAGTGGTTGTATTGAACATCTCCACTGCCTGAAGTGAAGCTGACTCAGTGGATGTTTGGGTTTTTATTGAAAATGAGTGAACGTACTCTGGAGGGAGCCATTGATTTAGTATGACTTCAAACACATCCTTCATCTTACAAATGCTGTCGAGGTCCCCTGGTAGAAACTCATGATAAAGCCCACCTGCCTGGAGTGCCATGCCCTTGGACTGCGGTTTTGGCAGCATGAATCTGGAGAGGAATAAGACATAGCCCTCTGAAAGGGGCTCAAATGGGCTTTGTGCTGATGTGAGAGGAGACAGCAAGATTACCATCGTGTAGTGAAAGCTGCTGCTTGTTTCACTGCTGTACATCTGTCTGTCATTAGTTATTTGATCTCTGCTGAGTGACAGATGTCATCTTCAAGCTGTCAGTGCCTGCTGGAGGAGGCTTTATTTGTGATAGGAATCCCTAAGCACTTTTGCAAATACAGCCTCTTGCAGTATTGAGGAATTAGTCAGGACTGTTCTGTGGCCAATGTATTCAGCATTCTCTTAGCATCGTCATTTGCTTGTTATTAATACTAAATTAATACAAGTGATATTAATACATTAAATATATTAATGCTACTGGTCAGCAAGGTAAGGGTTTGGTGGCACTTTGTTACAGATGGTGTTTGCATGCAGGAAACAATATGAATCATATCCTGCTTCTGCTAAATATGGCAATGTGGCATTGCCATCCCTCCACACCTGTGTTTGATCTGGGCAATTAGACTTCAGATCTCCAGCAGCTGGAAAACCTCCCTGGAAGCACTTGCCATCTGCCGCTGTGTTTGTCTAACAGTTGTGTCATCGGTCCGGGTGAACAGCCGCTGCCCGGGCCGGGCTGGTGTGGGTGTTCCGGTGTGTGCTGGCCGGGAGAAGGATTGAGTGTGTCTGCAGCGGGCGCGGGGGAGATTTCTGTGCATGCCAGCCTTTAGGAACTTTCTGTTTAGTGAACCTGTGAGATATCTGGGAGACATTTCCAACGTGGTCCATAGCACTTGCAGAGGAACATAGCAATGAAATGTGTATTTTAGATATGAAAGCTGTTCAAGGGATATGTAGGTTTGCAAGTTCTCCGGCAAAAAAATGCAAATTCTAGCTGTTTTTTAAGGAAGCAGATCCCTTCCCTCTGTTAGGGATTGGACCAGAGCCGATAGCGATGGGGTGTCAGCAGGAGATGTGCTGGGGACTGCACATCAGCCTCAAAGGTTTCGTTGGGCCACTGCCCATCAGAGTTCCACCTGTTCCACCCTCCTGCCCTGCCAAACTATAGAGAACTATAACAAGAAAAAATGGCAGGGGTGTTCAAAAATTTGCTCTTGGTGGTACTTTGATTCATTCTGATCTGATGTGGATTCGAGTCTTTGAAAGAGTGGGGTGAATTCCTTCTTTGGCAGGAGACTGGTAGTATTAAGCAGGACAGTGGGGCCCTTTGGAAGCTCTTGGAGGTTCCCTTTGCAGGCTGTGTTGCTTTTGCTCATCTGTCACAGCTCTGCTGCAGAGTGTGATGCCACAGAAGTCGCTGGAGGTGGTGAGGTGATGCTGGGCTTGGCTGGAGGGAGCTGCACCCCGCCATGCTGCTGAACCGGGGTGATTCACGTTGTCCTGGTGCAGGGGTGTGTGTTTGGTGGGATGAGTTGCTTTGACACCCCACCCCCCCAGCTCCACGAGCTCACCCCAAGGACTGTAAAAGCAGTATCTCAGCTGCCTAGTGGCCATCACTGCTGCACACCCACATTGTCCCCTGGGCTGCTGGCTGGCAGCATGCCCCTCCCTCGGTTGGCAGCACCCAGGAAGCAAAATGGAGCTGGGTTTTTCCTCTTCCCTCCCCAAACTTGCAAAAACTAGCAGAAACTTTCTCTTGCAAGTGTGAGGTGAGCATGGTGCTTAAAGTTTCCCTGGTGCCCCAAAATCCTTGTGCCTTGGCCAGGCACTGGACCCTCCAGAGTGTGGGGGGGGGGAACCTGCCGCCCCTCCCTGCCTCTCCGGCCCCGAGCTCCACTGAGCCCTGTTTGTTCAGGGCCATTCAGGTCCCCGCCTCCAGCTCAAACAAAGGCAGGGCCTGGTCCAGGCTGCTCCGAGGAAGGTGCTTGCAAACAAGGAAGGTGCTTGCAAACCCGTTCTCCCCTCCTCCTCCTCCCCCCCGAGCTCTATCAGTTTTATGCAGGGAGCCTGGCATTTCCCAAGATGGGAAGCAGCCGTCAACCGCTGGATTAGAGCAACAGAGTGGCACTTCCCGCTCTCTCCACACCCGAGGAGAAGTAGGTGAAGAGCAGCGGTAGGGCAGGAGGACTCCTTTGCCCTGTGCTGTGCTGGCGCTCCGATCTGTCACTGTGGGAGAAACAAGCAGGGCAGGGGCCCGGACAGCAGGTATGGTAGAAAAGCTGCAGGTTTGGGGTCCCGCTGGGGCCAGGATCTCACTGGGAGCTGCAGGAGTGGGGTGGGATGCGGCAGCCCGCTGTGCCTTCATCCGGCTTCCCTGTCGGTGCCTGGCCTTGCCGCTGCTTCCCTGCCCCCATCTCCAAAGCAGGGCTCAGAGGTGCCTGTTCCTTGAGCTGTTGTGGGGATCGGCTGAGGTCCACTGGGAGCGATGACCAGATACTGTGCCCAAAGGAGCTGGAGAGCTAGGTCTGGTCTAGAGTCGCTTGCTCAGCAGAGATGTGTGCGCATGTGCTCCAGATGTCAGAAGGACTTCTGGGTGTGACAGAGGCTTTTTAGGGGGTACATCAGCCTAGAGCTTTACAGGACACGGGTGTGTTTCCTCAGGGAGCTTTTGTGCTTGGCACGTATCACCCCAGCCCTCCCGGCTAGTCTGACCAGGGCTTTGAAAGGTCACAGGACCCAAACCAAGCAAAATTCATTGCTGACTAGCAACACCTTTGACTTGGTAGGAGTTGCAAAGGGTGTAAATGAATCTGGAATTTAGCTCAAGGCGTGGAGGATTAGAGGGGCTTGGCTGAAGGTGCCCCAGGGACTGAGATGCTGGGTGGAGGTTGGCACCTGCACCTCTGCCGGGCTCAGCAGGGCTCTGCCCCGATTCCCAAGCACCTTTCCTGGTTTTCCAGGCCCCCAGCATGTCCTCCCAGCATGACCAACTTCACATTCACTGCGATCCCAGGCATGTCTTCATCTTTTTGTGTGGGTCTCTTGCTGGCTGCCTTGTGCAGTTCACCAGGTGCCTGGTGGGTTGTCACAGCGTGGTCACAGGGCCACTTTCCCAGGAGGGGCTTGACCTTTTCGAGGAGCCCAGCCAGGGACATTTTGGGTGGTGCAACATTCGGAAGCTCAGGCTCTTCATGGCACCTTTACCTCTCTTCACAGTCTGAGCACACTTTATCTCCACACTAACTAGTCCGTACTGTAGGAGCAAGAGGCCCAGCCTGTTCCCATGACTTCCTTGCTTAGAGAAATGGGTTTCTAATGCTTTTAGGTGAAGTTAGCAATGTCTTCCTCCTGCTCCACTGATGCCCAGAAGAAGCTCTTGTATCAGAAGAGCTCTGCTGGCACAGGTTGTCAATAACTTCTGCAAAGGGATGTTTTGCCCACCTTGCTTTTGGCCAGGGGCACGTGGTGATATGAGAAACTGAGGCTGTCTGGCGTTTCTTCTTTTACACTTGTCTTGAAAGTAATGATGAAGAGCCACATTGTTTTGGAGGAGCAACATGATGTCATTACAAAGGCCAATGACATTTCCTCACTGCTTAGCAATGAACTTGGAGCCACAGTGTAAAAGGCCATGGCTGTGGGCACATCGTGTGATAGTGGTAATGAACCGGGCCAGCCCCCCCATAAAGATTTGGAGAAATGGGAATGCATTTACGCCACTCTGTTACTGATGGACTGGTTTCTCTGGCTGACGTGTAGTCCTTGCTTGTTGGCAGTGCTGCTGGCAGCTTTTATCCAGCATCTGCAGCACAACCACCAAGTCAGCTAAAACACAAACATCTGACTCGAGGAGGACAAAACTGAACCAGCAGCTCTTGCCCCTGATCAGTAACGGTCTTCATGATAACAAAATATGTTGATGAAGGATGCACAGACGTTCCTGGGCTCCTTTTTTAGGTGGAGAATGCACTGCAAGAGAAGAACTTCTTCCTTTCCCTGCATGTGCAATGTCCCTCCTGCCTGGCTGCCGCTCATGCTGCTGCAACACCCTCCTGCTCCCCCTGCCTCTGCAGAAGGCATCTTTCTGGCTCATTATTCAACGCCCATCTGTCTGAGCTGGAGTCAGCCATTGCATGAGGTTCCCATCTCCTACCTCGGCTTCTCAAGGTGTTGCCAGTTCCAAAACTGAGAGCTGGGGGAGCTTGGTTGGCTATGTCTTTTGGACGTAGAGTGCTTGGGCATAGATTGGACCCTGTTTCTGGGGTGGAGAGCATGTCCCTGGCTTCACCATCACTGGATCACGTGTGCTGGTGGATGTGCCTTTGAGCTGGATCGTCCTGTGGGGAGGGTGGTGGAAAGTCCTTCCCCACAGTGGCGGAGCTGACCATTGAGAAAAGATGCAAGGGTTTCCCACCGTATCTTTGGCTGAGATGGTGGAGGAGAGGGGCACTTGGGTCTAGGTGGTGGTGTAAAGGGACGACACCGCACAAGACCGCTGACCACTCATGTCTCCTTGTTTTCTACCTGGAAGGATTCCTGATGGTAGGTAGAGCAGGGTCCCAGGTCTCATCATAAGTGGGCAGGAGCCAAGGGGCCGGCAGAGAAGGGAGCGAGGCCAGCTGCGTCGCCAGCAGCGGAGCTCCGGCACTGCCAGGATAGGTGGTGGGGCTGTGAGGTGTCCACAATCGCCTGGGTCTGCTTCTCAGCACCAGGACGAAGGGGCATGAAGGTTTGCCATGCAACGGAGGAGGACCACGGACGATCCCCACTGCAGCCTGGTGGGGCAGGATGGAAGAGGCGCTCACTACGGCAGTCTGAGTGAAGAGGCCATCGAAATCCCCCAGGTGGGTGGCTGCAGTCTCTCCCCCTTGCAATCGAGCTGCCTGAGGAATTGCTCTCATCACCCCATATGCCTTACTTCCAGCCCAGCAACACAGCCCTGGACCAGAAGAGCACAGCCAACGTCTTCAGCGATGGCTGTACAAGGATAGGTGAGGGAGAAAGGCTGGTCTTTGAGGTCGGTTCCTTTCTACTTTGGTGAGAAGGCTGGGGCTGGATGGGGCTCACTGGGTTGAGGAGGATGGGGAAAGCCCCTGGACTCCACAGCTGCAGCTGGCAGCAGGTCTTGCTGACCGCGGCTGGTCTGTACCGCACATCCAGAGGGCATCATACCTCCTGCAAGCCCTGGCAGGCACTGCCCTGCTCAGGTGCTCAAGCCTTTCATTTCTGCAAGACGGCTGTGGTCCTCAACTCATGTTAACAGGGGCTTCTAGCTTCTTGTCTCCTGTGCTAGAAACACCCAAGTGAGGTGGCAGGCAGCCTCTTCCAGACCAAGCATGTCTTCCCCTCGACTCACAAGACAATGTTCAGCCCCTTGAGAGCACCGAGTCCTGCAGGAGAGTGACAGCAGGACGGGGACGGCTCTGGGATCTGCTGCCCTTCCCAGCCATGGGGTGGGCACAAGCTCCCTTTCCTTGCCACAGACTTTGTCCTGGTGTGGGAAACTGTCCCCTGGGAGCTGAGCGGGCAGCAGGACAGCCGCGAGAACGGGGGCTTGCAGGAGAGATCTGCTTCTATCCACAGGACCTGGCGGAAAAAGTTTCTGGACAAGCTTCATGCTGCTGGAATCCACATGGAAAAGGTACCCAGGGACCTGACCTCAAATTTCTACCCCCCCTGTGATAACCACAGCCTTGCTCTGTGAATCACGAGGAGGGATGTCACGCCGTGGGGGCCCTTTCATGGAAGGGGAGCCCGGGCTTGTGGGTAGCTGAGCTGGAGCATGGGGAGGGATGTGCTTGTGCTCTTCTCCACTGGGTCAGCTCTGCCAGGCTGATCCACACCAGCTCGGAGTCACCCCGGCACCTCCTGCAGGGACCTGTACTGGTGCCAGCAGCCTCATCTCTGCTGGAGTCCCCTTCTCCCAACAGCACATGACCCGCATGGAGAAGAAGGTGGTGCATTACCTGCTGCTGAGTGCGCCCTGGAATGTGCTCTGCTACTATGCCGAGGAGCTCCAGCTCCATGTGCCACTGCAGGTGAGGGGCTGCAGTGCCCGAGCTCCCTGAGGACAGGGGATGGTGCCCCCAGCGCTCCCGGGTACCTCACTCTAGGTGACACGCTGGGCAGCTGCTTGTTGTGGGTCTCTGAAGGGGTTTGCAGCATCCTTGCTTTCCAGTGGACCCAGCAGTTCCCAGTCACTGATCTTGTCCCATGCACAGTTATGGGATCCTACCTCGCTCCCTGTCTGAATTTCTCCTCCAGCTCCCCATCCCCTCTTTCCCTGCCCCTTGAACAGCAGGCTCCCGTGTCCAGCACAGTCCAGGCACTATTTCCCTCCAGCTTGGCTGCTGTCTTGCTCCTGCTCCGTCCTCCTGAGACATTTCTGCTGCCCATGCAGGTGCTGCCCAGACAGACTTCCAACTGGTCAGCCAGCGTGCTGCGGCAGCTGGGCATCCCCAACCTGATGGCCCAGGAGGTTCCCAACCTGCCGCTGGACTACTACACCTGCCCCTTCAAGGCCAACAAGCTGCGATGGTGAGCGCCCCAGGAGGGACCATGTTGGGAGGTGGTCCCCAGCTGATGGGCACTGCAAGGAGGGGATGCCACACCCCCCGTGTGGAGCACTGGGCTCTGCTGAGCTGCTCCTCTGTGCCCTTCCAGGTTCCTGGGGAGCAATGAGAAGGACACCTTCTTCTCCACCACCCAGCGTCACCAAATTGTGAGCACCGGGGCCACCGGGGCCTCGCTTCCCCAGTCTTGGGTGGGCTGCGGGGTCCGAGGGAGAAGTGCTGTAAGCGAGTGTGTTGTCATGTGTCATGCGTTGTCACAGTCTCAAAGGTCCCAGACTGGGTCGCTGTGTGCTAGTAACTGCAGAGGGGATTAAAAGGCTTAGGTGGAAACCCTCCTCCAGCAGCTGGGAATCAGGCTTAGAGCTGGTAGCCAAAAAGCCGACTGGTGGTGGGGACACCTCTTGCCGTCACAGGGGATGGCTGCATCCCCCTCACCCCTCCTGGCATTGCCCCAGCAGCTCTACGAGATCCTGGCCACAACACAGTATGGCCACTCCAGGGAGCGGGAGGTGGGGGTGGACCGGCTGCTAAGCGAGAACGTCTTCACTGCTGCCTTCCCGCTGCATGAGGCAAGACACCGCTGTCCCCCAGGGAGCCACCCCACCGCTGGCCCCACACCCCTGGCCAGCCCCTCTCCCACTGCCTACTTGTCCCCACAGGGTCCCTACAAGCTCCGGCCAGAGGAGCTGGCTGCTGGCAGCCTCAGCCAGCGCCAAGTCCTCTTCCAGTACTGGGCCAGCTGGGGGAAGTGGAGCAAGTACCAGCCACTGGATCATGTCCGCACATACTTTGGGGAGAAGATTGCTTTCTACTTCGCCTGGCTGGGTGAGTCCTGCCTGCTCCAGAGCAGCCCCCAGCTCTCCCAGGGAACAGCTCCCTCGGCCTCATGGCATGGGGTAAGGGGCCACCAGCAGCAGGCGGCAGCTCCCAGCTGCCCTGGGGTGTGGATGCAGCTCTGCCCCAGGATGCTCTCCATTTCAAGGGTGGTGAGTGGTGGCACCACAAGCTGCGCCCTATGTGTCCTAAAAGGACTAGCCAGAGCCTGATGAGTACTTTGCAGCCCTGGGTCTGTGCTCATGTCCTCCAAACCCTACGGGGTTTTAGGCTGGTGCTATGCTGGGCTTCGGCCGGTGTCATCCTCGGTGCCTGGAGGCCTGCAGGTCTCACGGTCCCCATCCCCACTGTCTCCAGGCTTCTACACAGGATGGCTCTTGCCTGCCGCGGTGGTGGGAACAGTGGTGTTCATCATGGGCATTTTTCTGATGTTCAATGACGTACCTTCGTAAGTGCCCCGACCTCCCCGCTCGCCCCTTCGCCCGGGCTGTGCTCCCTTTGTGGCCAGGGTGGTGCGGAGGAGGGCAGGGGGATGCCTGCACCCTGATGTGATGGCACTGACTGGCTGCTGGGACTCGGCTGGAGCACTTGGTGCAAAAGTGCCGGTGAAGAGTCCAACGGGGAGCGGTGGGAAAGGCCGAGCCCCAGCAGGCTGCTGGCTCGTCCTTCCTTGCCTGTAGGCAGGAGATCTGCATGAGCAAAGAGCAGTACTGGATGTGTCCCCTCTGCAAGACCTGCCCCTACTGGCAGCTCTCCAAAATCTGCAGCACATTCATGGTGAGGTCCTGGAGGGCAGCTCTGGGCCGCGGTGGAGATCTCCATCCCAACTTTAGCCTGCGTCATCCCAGTCTGCCTCCCCTTCTTGTCCCCAGCTGCCCTGGTGCTTCCTCTCCCAACCATCTTTCCATACTTCCCTCCCTGGCGAAGGCTCCCAGGTGGCCCCTTCCACTTTCCCTCGTGCCTGCCCCATGGCTCAGGGACACAAAGAACCTGGCCCTTGCCATGGGCAGCTGTGCAGAGGGCAGCCCCCACTGCCCTGCCTGGTCTCCTGCCCGTCCCTCAGCCCTGCTCTGCCCACAGGCAGGACGGCTCTTTGACCATGGCGGGACCATCTTCTTCAGCATCTTCATGTCCCTGTGGGCAGTGCTGTTCCTGGAGTTCTGGAAGCGGACCAACGCGTCCCTGGCTCACCACTGGGACTGCTCAGAGTTCGAGGACATCGAGGTGGGGTCTGGCCCTCTGCAGCACCTTCCAAAACCACATGGACCAAAGCCACTGGGTGCCCCTGATGCCTTTCCCCCTTTTTCCCAGGAGCGGCCGCGGCCCCAGTTCACGGCCATGGCTCCCATGACGATGATAAACCCTATAACGGGGGCAGAGGAGCCATATTTCCCCAAGCGCAGCCGCCTCCACCGGACTTTGGCTGGTTTGATGGTCATTATGATGATGGTAAGATTGCAGGGGCTGGAGCAGCATCTGCCCACCCTCTGTCATGGGGCAGTGGGACGTGGTGGGATGGGATCAGTTTGGAGTAAGAGAGCATGGGTTAAGGTGGGGATGAACACGGGTGTCCCTGGCCCGTGGTGGAACCTGTGGCTCTCTGCTGGCTTAGCCCGCACCCTGCTGTGCCCAGGCTCAGCTGCCTGTCCCGGAGCTCCCCTGGGGCTCGTAGTGCCCCGGGTTAACAATGGAGTTTTGCTTCCTGACACAAGCTGCTCATACCCCACACGCTGTGTTTGCAGATTGCTGTAGTGGTGATGTTTGTGGTCTCAATTATCCTCTACCGGGCAGTGGTCGCCATCCTCCTCTCCAGCTCGGGGTACTTCTGGTTTGTGGCTTCGGTAAGAGGTGGCCAGAGCCACTCCCAGACCTGCTTTGCTTGCTGGGCTTGCTCGCCACCCACTGTGCTCTGTGTGTTGCTTCTCCCTGTAGGCATCCCGCATTGCCAGCATCACTGGCTCGCTGGTGAACCTCATCTTCATCCTCATCCTCTCCAAGATCTATATTTCCCTGGCTCATTTCCTCACCAAGTGGGGTAAGCAAGGAAAGGGTCCTGCAAGCCAGACGGTGACAGGAGGGAGCAGTCAGTAAGGGCAGAGCAGCAAACCCAGCAAGCTTGATGCTGGGATACGAGCTCCATCCACAGCCCTGGAGGGAAGGCTGGCCAACACTCAGGAGGAGGATGGCTTTATGGAGGAGAGCTGAGAAAATGAGACCTTCAGTGAAAAGTGTTTTGGCAGCAGAGAAAAAAAAAAAGTGTAGGGTTTAACTTCTGCTTGAGCTTTTCTGGGGGTTTTTGATGAAAATATTCAAGCTGACTTTTGACGTCTGGGAGAGAAAAGCATGTGGGATATTTTTGTTGTATTTAATGAGACACACAACCTGATTGTACTGAGTGGAGAAAGACTACTTTTTTGGTGCAAAGCAGACTGGTGTCTCCAGGCTCTGGACAAGTGGCAGGTGCCTTCACAGATTACCACAGCAGGTTTGGGGACCACAGGCTGCAGGGGGTTGGTTGAAGTCGAGCAATGCAGGGTGACTTCTGCAATGATGGGGAAGAGTATCCTGGAGCAGTGTATGCCACATCCCTGTGCTTCCCCTGGCAGAGATGCACCGCACCCAGACCAAGTACGAGGATGCCTTCACCTTCAAAGTGTTCATCTTCCAGTTTGTCACCTTCTACTCATCTCCTGTTTATATTGCCTTCTTCAAGGGCAAGTAAGGCCTTGGGGAAGCAGGGGTCTTCCCCATCCCCTGCAGCTGCCATGGCCTCTGAGCTTTGCTGCTGGGGAGTGCTGCTGCCATCATGGGCAAGGAGCATTGCGGCGGGGTGGGGATGGTCCCACCAGAAAGCAGGCACCCTCAGAGGGCTATGGGACACCTAGGAATGAGGGCAGTGCCAGCCTGCTGTGGTGCAGCCGGTCCCAGCCTGGGACTGGGGGAGTCTCTCTATCAGAGGCACCCACCACCAGCCCTTTTGTCACCCTTTGGTGAGGGAGAAGAGGGCTCTGGGTGGACCAGAAAAAGCCCCTCCTTCCCCAGGGCCACTCTGGACGCATCCCTGGGCTCAGTGCCTGGGGTCCCTGCTCACAGCTCTGCCATGGCTCCTGCAGGTTTGTCGGCTACCCTGGGAACTACCTGAGCTTTCTGGGGGTCTGCAATGAGGAGGTGAGTGCCAGGTGGGAGAGACACTGTGCCTGCTGCCCCAGCCAGTGCATGCTGCAGGGACACCTTCCCGTGCTCAGGGTCCTCCCATTCCTGTGTGCCGGACCCAGCAGGCTGAGGGCCCCTCTCTCCCTGCAGTGCAGCCCAGGCGGGTGCTTCATCGAGCTGGCGCAGGAGCTGCTGGTCATCATGGTGGGGAAGCAGATCATCAACAACGTGCAGGAGGTGGCCATCCCGTGAGTACGCCGTGCCCCCGAGCCTGTGCAGTGCAGGAGCTTTGGGGCTCTGCCGAGGGGGCGTTGAGCGGTGCTGGCTGGCTGTAGTGGGGGACACGGGCCATCTTGTCTCCCCAGGAAGCTGAAGTGCTGGTGGCACAAGCACAAGCTCCTCTCCACCAAGAAGGTGGACGAGGAGGGGGAGTCAGTCCTGGTGGAGCCCGTGCCCTGGGTGATGGACCACCAGCTGCTGGTGTTCGAGGGGCTGTTTGATGAGTACCTGGAGATGGGTAGGGACCGGCCTTGGGGTGGGGAGGGCTGAAGCACTAGGAGAGAGAAAGCCAATGGGGAGAGGCAGGAGCTGCAGAAGCTCCCCGGAGAAAGGGACCAACTGCGGGAGCTTTCTCCGCAAGCAGCCTGCGGGTGCTTGAGGGAGAAGGGCTGCCCTGCTCACCGCAGGATAGGGCTGGGAGATGCTGCAGCTGCTGCTGCTGTCTCTCAGCCTGTCCCTCCCCACTCCTTCTCCTCCCAGTCCTGCAGTTTGGCTTCATCACCATCTTTGTGGCGGCCTGTCCCCTGGCACCCCTCTTTGCCCTGCTCAACAACTGGGTGGAGATCCGTTTGGATGCCCACAAGTTCATCTGTGACTACCGGCGACCAGTGGCCGAACGGGCGCAGGGCATCGGCATCTGGTTCTCCATCCTGGAGGCCATCACTCACCTGGCCGTCATCAGCAATGTACATCAGGCAGGCAGGCGGGTGGAGAGGGGGCTGCAAGTGGTGTAGGGGAATTAGGGGGGAAAACTCATTTGGCTGCTGCAGGACGCTGAGTGACGAGGGGAGCTGCAGTGCCTGGGGTGGGTCCGCCTTTGCAGAAGGTGCAGCTCCAGCTGTGAGTGGTGGGAAGCTGTCACCCTCTGGGACATGCAGCCCTGCTTGGGTTTAACTGAGGGGTGAGAGCAGGACACAGTGCCAAGAGCAGCGAGCTGCTGTCTAAGACCAAGTGGCGTTCATGTCTGGTTTGTCAGGCTGAGGGCAAGGAGAGGCGGAAAGCCACCTCAGGAGCACAGGGCACAGAGGAGGTCCTGCCAGTGGGGCTGGGGTGTCCCCCGGCTGCAGGACCTGCTGCAGCACATCTCCCTGCTCCCAGGCCTTCCTCATTGCCTTCACCTCTGATTTCCTGCCCCGCATGTACTACAAGTATGTCCACGACAACAGCCTGCATGGCTACGTGAACTTCACCTTGGCATATGCGCCGTGGGACTTTGTCCTGCAGAGCAACACCACATGCAGGTGGGAGCCACCCTCCCGCCTCATCTGGCTTCTCTTCTTGTTCGCTTAAGCTTGGATTTGCTTTACTCTGCCACCACCACAGCAGACATTTTGTTCAGCGCAGCAGCCTTTAGCCAGGTCCAGGTTGTCCACCCACTTTCCCAAGGTCCTCGGGGCCCTCATTCATCCCAGGGCTGAGCATGTGCTGGATGTGCCCATGCGTGGGGTAACGTGTGGGGTTGTTTGCCTGGCCTGACCCGGGGCTGGGGCAAAAGCTCCCCAGTTGTGGAGGGAGGCGCTTTTGCAAAGGAGAAAGTCCCCTGGGGCTGGGCTACCTGCAGCCACCTGGGTCCCAGTTGAGGCTGGCCAAGTGCTGGTTTTGCTGCGCTCTAGCGTGCTGGGCTGGGAGCTGTGATCAGATAGCTCCTGCAGCAATGTGCAATGGTGATGCCTGCCGTGAAGGGGACAGAAGGCAGTAACAGCTGCATTTTGCTCCCACAGATACAGAGCATTTAGGGACCGGGACGGCAACTTGACCTTGACTTACTGGCAGCTGCTGGCCGTACGCTTGGGCTTCATCATCGTGTTTGAGGTACCAGCTGCCAAGCCCTGCAGGGTGGCCCAGGGCACGGTGCTAGGGCAAGGGGTGAGGACTTGCCACCTCGGCCAACCTGCGCGTCCCTGCTCACTTCCAGCACGTGGTTTTCTTTATCGGACGTGTGATTGCGTGGCTGGTACCTGACATTCCTGAGTCTGTGGAGGTCAAGGTGAAGCGTGAACGGTACCTGGCCAAGGAGGCCCTGGCTGAGAACAAGGTGGGCTGTGGCAGCTCCTCTGCCTCCTCCTTTAAAGCCTTTTCTGCTTTAAACTTGTGCAGACACGCAGGGAAGCAAGAAGGCAGCCCTGTAAGCAGTTGCGGCAGCTCCCACTAGTGCAAACACTGGCTCCTTTTTTCTGTGGTTCAGGTCCTTTTGGAGAGATGGGAGACAAGAAGCAACGCCAGCGTCATGAATCTGGCTGCAGGCAGGGACTGGGAAACTGAGCAGTTCACCAGCAGCTGAGCACCACAGTGTGCCTCGAGGCCCATGGCATGGTGCCGGGACTGAAGGGCTGCCGACTGGCTCCTCCTCAGGCCAGCCTGGAGCTACAGGACAACAGGCATGCGTGCCTTCCCGGCCCAGCTGGCAAGCGGGCATTTGGGGATGGCTATTGCCAAAGGCGGGGAGAGACGCAGCTGGCTCTGGGTGTTTGTCGAAGGTCATCGGCGTTACCGCAAGGTAACTCTACTGCTGCATAAATGCCTGGCATGGAGCAAATTAAAGGAGGCTGGCCACACCGTGTCGCTGGGCTGTGCTCAGCTAGTGCAGGGCAGCGCCTGCCCACAGCAGCTACACAGCTGATCAGTGCAACCGCAGCTCCGCTTGCCACTCAGGGCGAGCGAAGGTAGGGCTACGGCCTCCTGCACTGGCTCTTGCTTCTCCTGCCTCCATCTGCGCTGAATGTAACCACGGCTGGAGGGTTTGCTCCTGCCAGTGGCCAGCCAGTACAGAGGGAATGTCTGAGCTGCTCTTGGGAGGGGGAGAGCTATGAAGACACCAGGTAAACTTGAGAGGCGTGCTGTGACCCTCCGAGACAGCAGCCCCTGAGCCAAGCTTCGCCTATCAGAGAGCAGCAGCTTAGCCCTGGCTGGTGGGTGCTGTGCAGCGGCGCCAGTCACAGAAGGCAGACGAGAGGCTCTGGTTATGGAGGAGGTGAGCAAGAGGGACCACGGCTGGTGCCTCCCTCTTCTCACCTACACCGGCAGCGTCCCCAGCACCACCTCCCTGGGTGTGAGCAGGTCAGTGCCTCCCCACGAGGAGGGCGCAGCCTCCACCGCTGCCCAGTGCTGCTCTCATCTCCTCCCTTGACCCAGATGCTTGCTGTGTAAGTCCCACCTCAGCAAGGGCATCGCCGCAGCAGAGGCTCACACATGCAAGGTGGAACTCCTCAAACTGGGCTAAACCCAGCCAAGCAAGGGCTGCCTTGGATCTCAACCCACCAGTAGAAATAATATTCGTGACACTCCAAGCTGTTTCAGGTTTTATTTTAGAATTTATAAAATTCCAGTGTCATCCATACTCATGAGCCTTTTTACATGTTTGCATATAGTCTCCAAATTCCAAAGTTAAGGCCAAGGGATCATTGCTATGGAAACGTACAATATGGAAGACGTCAAAGAGAGGAAATGGACACATGCCACAGTCTGCTGCAGAAGGAGGGTGGGGGGACAGTACTAGGTACAATCACTTCATGACCTTCTTTAGAGTGGAGGGTCGGGCTATGGGGCACGAGCCCAGACAGTGGTGCCCCAAATGTAAAACAAGCCTAGCTGTGCAACTGGTGAGGGCACGGGGGGGCATAAAGAAGAAGAGGGGGGCGATAGGCTTGGTGACATAGTACAGACCTAAGCTACAGGGGTAATAACCATTTTCTGACAGACACAGATGCAAGGGTGTCACCCTAGTTCTGTCTGACCCACCCTGTCTCCTGTGCTGGAGGCAAGCCCACACTGTCCTTCTGGGGCGATCAGGTGCCCTGCAACGGGCCATGGTCAGCTTCAGTCATTTCTCAAACTTAAGCAGAGCACTGTGAGGTTTTGGTTCAACTTCTGCAGAGCAGCCTCTTCCAAGAAGAGGTGGCGCAGGAAGAAGCATTGGCATGTCAGGCCTGCCGGACAGAGGGAAAGGCAAGAATGCTGGGCTCAGCTTGCTGGAGTTTTGGGCCTTTGCTCCATAAGCAGCACTAGAGAAGAGAGGCTAGGGCCTCCTGCTTGTCCAAGAGCTGAAGCAGCTGGGATAGAGGAATGGCTCAGACTACAACCTCTGTAGGACTGAGGCAGGGTAAGGAGGGAACACAGAAACCCCACGCTCCCCACCTCCCTCCACAAAGACGTGTTTTTCCTCTTACTGGCTGGAGGAGTTGGGACACAGCCCCATTCAAGCAAGCCATGGCAGGGCCTAGGCGCAAGCAGCCCAGAGTACAGAGCATGGATCACCCTCTACCGCCTGTACGATGGAAGCCTCAACACACCACGCCGTCAGCCCCCCAAAGCCGTCAGAGCAGAAGCCTGGCTTACAACCTCTGCAGTCGAGGGCTGCAGCAAGGCTGTGCCTATGGCCTTGGGGCTGAGCCCTGTCCTAGCTCAGCGAACAGTCCTACGGTTCTCTCTGATTATGGTTCTCTCGCCTGCCTCATCATCACTGTGCTCAGCTTCCCTCTGAAGGAGCTCCCATAGCCACTTGAAGACAAAAGGCTCCTCTTGCTTCTCCTCCATGCTTCTGCTCTGGGTGCCAGGGCAAGAGCTGGTACAGCTGCTTACCCACTTACACTGAGAGGCCACCATCGTACTGACTTTTGAGGTAGAAAGAAGGCAATAGTAATAGGTGTCCCTACTGCTCATGCCTAGATGCTGCAGTGCCAGCAGAGTACTACAGCTTCTCAAGGCTGTGCTTCACTAGCTTCTCCTGGGCCATGCCACCGCAGCAACCTTGGCCGACCCAAATCTGTCCCATCCGGTGATATCGTCATGTGCTGGCTCGCCTGCCTGCTCACAGCGTTGGCTGTTGGGAAGGGTGAACGAGGGAACGTGGGGAACTAGGAGCGGGGTCTGTCATCACGCACTGGAAGACTCATCAAGCGTGCAGGCTGGGGCTGTGCTTGATGTGGCACAGGGGCGCGCTCCACTCAGAGGTGTTTACCTGACCAGGGTAGCTGTACGTTGTTCTGGTCCCTTGCATCTCTGCTGCCTCTACAGCCTATTGAAGGTTTTGTTCCTTTAAAAAGCAAGTTTCTGACCTTTTAGATTATTTTAAGCTCTCCCCACAGTCAGCTATCAGCACTAAATGAATTTTTGGCAGTTAAAAGGAAAAAAGTTGATTGCACTCTACGGAGGTAAGGTAAGGCCTGGGATAAACACAAAGGAAAGAGGGCAAACGTTTTGGCTTTAGAAAGTCAAGGAAATTTATTTCCTGAGGTCATGAGACAGGAAGTAGATTCCTAGCCACAGTAAAGGAGGTCTCCTAATGAAGGCGAGAATGCCTAGTAAGACATGCTCAAGAGAGCAGATTGCTCTGCTAGGGCTTGGGAAGCTGCAAATCTTAGCCACTTTGAGTCAATTATGAAGTGTCTAACAAAAACACACACATTTAGTGTTTGAATCTGAGTGGAAGTCTTGTTCCAAAGGAGGAAAGAATAACCATCAAGAGATGAGGGTGGGTCCTAGCCACGGTGATAGCTGAGGGGAGCAGGATGGGGTCTAGCACTCCAGACACCATTAGGAGACCTCCTGGGGCAATTGACTTGTGCTCCAGCCGCTGGGTCAGATTTCAGACAGGAAGTATTTGTGGCAGGTTAGTGTCAGGTCAGCGGGCTGGAGGAGATGTTTCTGCTTCCAGGTCATTATCGTTTGGGTCCCCAGGGAAGAGTCTTGGGGGCCACTTGAGCCCCAAAGCTGGGGAAGTCTTCAGAACTGCTCATATCAGGGGCCTAGAGCAAACAAAAAGGGAACAAGTTAAGCACTTGCCCTGCTGCGAACCTGCACAGTGCGCCCCTGAGCTAAGCAGCATTTGTGATGTCCCATGAGCAGAGACAATGGGTGAGGGCCGAAAGGGATCATTATGTCCTTAGGACTGGCCCAGGATGGACGGTCGAGCCATCTAGAGATGACATTTAGGAGGGTGCAGGTAGGAGCAAATGGCAGGCAGATCAAGGGCTCCGAGGGTGCAACCTCAGTAATTCGGTCACCAGAGTAGGGTCAGGCCAGCCCTGCAGCAGCACCACGGCAGCTGAGGACAGAGCTGCCACATGTCCCTGCTCACTGCTCCTAGCCAGAACACAGCTGCAAACATTGAGCCGGTTCTATGCTGCAGCACAAGAGTCAGAAGTCTCAGGGCCCCGTCCCTACCCCCAAAAAACAGAACGACCTGGCAGGACACTTTGCAGCAGGGGTCCCCTCATTCCCGAACAGCTCCACATTGGGGTAGTCAGTGTGGGCAAGACACTTTCTTTGGATGAAAGAGACAGCAGTGCTTTGGAAGCTGGAGAGAAAAAGCCCAGGCCTGCCCTCAGCTTGCACAAGCCACAAAGAGCAGGAGGGCCCTTCACTGCTTTCTCTGCCATCAAGGGAGGGAGAGTGCTCTGTTTCCCCAGGCAAGATAAGAGGGCCAGACCTCAGAGCAGGTCCTTGGCAGAGGGCGCCACACTCCCTGTGCCCTCAGGCCCATAGCAGAGGCAGCACTCACCTTTTCGTTGTTGACAGTGGCCCAGGGGGCATCTCTCACCACAAAGCCCTTGGATGGGGCCTTGGATTCTTCATGTGAAGAGGGCTTCATATATACCTGCATTGCCTCGTTGTCCACCACATCTGCAAGCTGCAGTGACACAGCCCAGTTAGGGGGCAGATCTTGATAGTTCCTCAAACTGGTGTAACATGCCTCCCCCCCATCTCACCATGCTGCAACCCATCCAAGGTCACCAGCCTGTTCTACAATGATCAAACACATTGTTTCTGCACTAGTTTGATGGCTACCAACTCCTAACTGATGCAAGCTGCAGCAAGGCAAGTGTGTGCACATCCTGGTGGTGTCCGGCATTCTCATTCACCGTCCCTTCCTGGGCAGTGGGGCCAGCCCTTGCACTGCTTCACAGAGCACAGCCTGGGGCTCTGCGCCCAGTTGGTCTGAAGGACAGTTGCAGATGAGGGCCGACTACCACCTGCACAGGGCTCGAGTTCTCCAATGCAATGGTAGAAAATACCACATGGAGATAGTTCAGGCATCCAGCTCTGTGGCAGAGGAAATCCTTGCTAAGCCCCTGCACAGATTTGCTGAGCACTTACATATTCCTCCTCCAAGTTCAGGATGTGATCGATGGCTTCTTCAACATTCTCAGGGAGTCCTGTCACAGTCACACAGTTGGGGTCAGGAGCTCCACTCTGGGGAAAGCGAATATCTACCTGCAACACAAGGAACAGGATGGGACTTAGACCTGCACATCTGAAAAGCCACAGACTTCCCATGACCCTTGTCATTAGATTCACAGAAGAGAAAAGGCCTGATCTGTTCACTGCCACAAGTCTGTTTAGGACCTCCCTAGTTCAGATGCTGGGGGGTGCACTGGAATATACCTGGCCCTGAAGCCTGTCCAGTTCCCCCATGAAGGAAGGCAGAACAGAGTCTGCCAGTAACAACCCATCTTCCAGCAGCCCTTGCTGTTCTCACTGCCCAGAGGCCCACTGCCTTCTGTGCAGCACTTGCAGCAGAGGCAGAAGAAGGCCGCATTTCCAGACAGTGGCCTCACACTGCTGCAAGCATTTTCACGATCAAGCCATTAGCATGAAGCACGATAAGCTTTCTGTCTCCTCCACAGACAGAGTAATCCTAGCTGACAATCATTTTGTGGAGCTGGCTTAGTGTACCCTCTACACAGCCACTGGGCTCTCCGACAGCTTGCCTTCCAGATGGATGCAAGAAAGCCACACAAGACAGGACCAAAATCAAAGGCTGCTCATTTGGGAACCGAACAGCTTGTTTCAACAACTGAGCCCAGTCAAGATGCAAGTCTCCAAAGCCTCATCACTTTAGATTCACATTCGCTACTGCCACATGCTGTGGCACGCTGCTACTGCCACATGCTGTCAGAGCAAAGGTCCCTGCCCTTCCCAGAGTCAGCTCACTTTGCCAAATCTGGAGCCCTGAGAGTGGGTCAAGATTCCCAAAATCAAGGGAATCAACAGTGGCCTAGAGAGACAAAGAAATCCAGAGGATTTCCTTGAGTTAAGGTCAAGCTAAGGCAGTCTGGGCACATTCCCCTCCCATAGCCCCGCAGGAATAGGCCTGACTGTCCACTTCCAGTAACTAGAGTAGCTGACATAACCACCTCCTCCCTTTGAAGACCATCCAGGATGGCAGGGAGGAGGCTGAGGATGTGTGAGGATGCTTCAGCTGGTGTCTGGGTGTGGTGTCCAGATAGCCCAGCTGTCCTGGGGCATACCAGGGTGCCCTGGCCCAGGGATTCTGCTCACATGTTTGTGGTGACAGAGCTGGAGGTGAGCAGGATAGTACTGGCTTTTCTTTAGCCCCTAGCACCAAGCTGCTACCAAGCTCTTAGCACAGGAGCAAGCAGCACCACTAAACACCCAGGCCCAGCCCAGCCTGTGCTGCATCACCCCACCGCTCACCTTGAACTCATCCATGATTTTGCGGATGGCTTTACCACGTGCGCCAATGATGCGTGCATGAACACGATGGTCCAGAGTCACATCCTCAGAGACCATCTGCTCCAGCTCACCAACGATCTTCATGATGGCATCCCGGGCAGCCTCAGCATTCTTCTCATAGCCAGTGATGGTGATCTGATCTTGGGCCTGTGGTACAGGGAAATGTGTGAGAGACCAGGCTCATAAGCAGCTGAGCAAGCCTTCTCCTGGCTAATCCCTTTTACCTTCCACCTTATCCAAAGGCAGCACAGGGAGGTCACAGCCTTAGAGAAGATGCTGTGCTTCTTATGCTCAGAGACAACCAGCAGCCCTCCTTGCACCTCCTCTGACCTCTCACCTGGCTTTCATCATCCTTGTCAGGGAACTGGATGTTGACCTCATGCTCTGTGCGTATCTGGGTGATCACTGCTCCCTTCCGTCCAATGATTTTAGGGTGATACTTGGGATCCACAGTGACTGTCAGCTTGAAGCTTCGCAGGGCCTGGAACAGGAGAAGCAGAGTGAGATACAACAGTAGGGAACACACCATGGCTGGTCAAGTGATGTCCATCTAAGTCCCAGCATTTCCTTCTGGCTTCTGAGATATGCAGAAGAGATTCTGCAGGGTCACGCCTGAGTGTACATGGCTACAGAAGAGCACCCAAGACATCTGTCTACCGGGGCCAAATTCAGCAAGAAACTACAACTAGCAAACAACCATCCAACTCATCCCTCACCTATTTATTCAGAGCTGTGATAAGGATTCAATGAGAATAGGTACAGAGAGACTCCTAGCACAGTGAGTTTCCCACCCTGCAGTGTCTCAAAGGTACATGAAGGTGTGATAGAGCCCTGGGCAGTCCAAAGTTACCTAAAGTAGAATCCCAAAACTCTCCTGTCAGTTCATGTTAAATGGGTTACATTTGGGTAACCCACTCATGAGCACTCCACACCTGCAGAGCGACTAAGGGTGCTCTTAAAAGGAGAGAGGTTCCAGGAGCCTGCACAACTTCTGAAATGAACACCCAGAGGCTGAAGCCTTGTTTGGCTGGAAGAAGGAAGGACAGACACAGGCCCTACCCGATCCTCTTGTTCAGCTTGCAGCTCCTTCACTCTTTCCAGCAATCCAGCCTTGGCACGGTCCAGGTTGGTAGCCAGCCCAGTGATGGTGATGATATCTGACTGCAGCTCAGGAGCAGGGACCTGGATGTTCACCTGAGTAACAAGTAGCCATTACCATTTTGTATCACTGCTCACTGCAGGTTGGTATCTCGCTGTCTCCCCTGCTGCCAAGACCAACTCCCACCCAGACAGCCTGAACCACAGAATCACAGAATGGCTGAGGTTGGAAGGGACCTCTGGAGGTCATTTGGTCCAACCCTCCTCCTCAAGCAGCGCCACCTAGAATCAGTTGCCTGGGACCATGTCTAGATTTTTTTTTTAATAGAACCCTGCTTCTTCAGCTGTTATCTATATCAGATTGTTTTGCTGTGGGGCTTCAGCCCCCCAGCAGTCCCTGTGCCAGCCTGGAGAGGCTAGGAAACAAATACACGTTCAACAGCGTCGTCTGCAGCCAACCTGCATCAGCCTCAAGAGTCCCTATGGGCTTCTGGGGAATTCTCCCAAATGGGCAAGCAGAGCAGAGCTGTTTCCCATGGCCTAGGAGGAAAACTCTGACACTGGTGAGGAATCCCTGTAGGCACCAAACAAGTCATGCAACACTCATGGCATCAACACTGATCATACAGCTTCAGCACGAAAGCTACCGAGCCCCAGAGCCAGGGACTAAATCACACAGGTCTCATTTTCTTATTACAGAGCCTGTATTCCATGGGCAAGCCACAATGAAGGTCTTGAGTATGTCGCAACTGATTGCCATCACCACAAACATCATCACTTACAGATTCTCCAGGACAGAGGAAATGGTAGGAAGGGCAACAACTTACTTCAAACTCATCCATCATTTTGCGGATCCCACTTCCTTTCTGGCCAATGATGTAACGATGAAGATCAAAGGGAACTTCCACCTCAATGGTGACAGGAACCAGAGCCTGCAGGGAAGGGAGCACAGTTTACCACTTGAAAGACTTCTCCTGTCTTTCAGCTTGCCATATACTTGTCCAAAAGAATGTGTTGCTGAACTGAGGTACATTCCCTTGTAGTCAGGATACAAACTCTACAGGAAAAGAGAACAGCTGCAAACACCAAGATGACCTGTTGGTTGCTAAAGCATTTTTTCCAAACAAGCAATGTTAAGCCCCGCCTCTGGGGACAGGCTGTTTTCATATCCTTGGCTTCCATCTAGCAGAGACTTGGACAACATCACTAGAGGAGCATGGCAAGGTCTGCTAAAGCTAGAATGATTCAGCCTCAATCAGCCTCTTTCTTTCCAGCTGTGCTCCATAAAACAAGCATGTCATGCTTTTATGGCAAGTAACTCAGGACTGTCTACAAGCTCTAGCAATTGCAAGGTCAGGCACTACGATTCAAGCAGCCAGGCTAAATCACAGAGCAATCAGAGGACTTCCCTGGAGCAGCAGAGACCACCTCCACAGGTAGCATCAATGACCACCTGGATTGCAACTTTGACTGAGTAGTTTTTATCACCACCACTAAAGCCTGCAGCAAGCTTCTTGCATCAGGGCATCACTACATGGGCATCACTACATTACAGGGCTAAGGGGCCTAGAAAGCCACATACCTGCAGCGCCTCCTTTGCTGCCTCACATTTCTCCCTGCGGCCAGAGATGATGATGATATCGCACTTCTTTGGAGAGCTGGGATCTGCATCCTTCCCGTCCTTGCCTTCCCCACCTTCCTCGCCATTCTCCTGCACAGCTGGCTCTGCAACAGGGGCTGAAAATATGGGAAGTCTCATGTTAAATGCACAAAGCCCCCTCCTTGCTCATTATCTCCCCCCTCCAGAGCCCGAGATGTTCAGCCTGGGCTTTGCCACAAGAGGTCAGACTGCTACGGAGGAGGTTACTCCTAGCACAGGCAGCTTGCCATGGCTTAGCCTGGAATGAGCAGAACAAGAACATCCACCAAGACAGCCTCCTCCACACCTCTCTGGACAGCATTGATATTGTGTTTGCCTGCACAGAAAGGGCCTGCAGCTGCACTACGAAGTGAAGGCTGCACTCCTATGTCAGCAGAGGCAACAAGTAAGGCTGGCAGTTTCTTCCCCAACAGGGAAGTTCACCAGCACAGCACTGGATGTTACAGCAGGATGGCTGGTGCTAGGCCAGAGTATCCAACAGGCCCCAGTTGTGCTGAATTCAGTACACTCAGCAACGAGAGCATGAGAGATCAAAGAGACCTTGGCAAGCATGTAGAGCGCTTTTTGCCGGTGTACGTCTTCGTACTCCCTGCGCTCTGTGGTGAGAACACATTCAGAACGCCCATGTCTGCAGTTTTACCTCCTAAAACTGCCCCCTCTTCCCAAGAGGGCACAGTTGATGCTAAGCCCAGATTCAAGGACACTACAGGGGACACCTGAGGTCAGTTCTCCATAGATTTTAAGTAGAACATCTCCACTGATATGGAGTGTAGGCTACACTACACTTCACTCATTTGATCACCCCAATTCCCATGCGAACGTGCATCCATGGGTATACCTGGGTTCTCCTCCCTGTCAGGGAATTTGATCTGGACACCGTAGTCCCGGGTGATCTGCTGGATCCGGGATCCTTTGGGGCCCATAATGGACCGGTGGAACTTTTGTGGGATGGTGCATTCGATTGTCACTTGAGCTTCCTGTGAGAAAGCAGAGTTGCTGTATTGCAACACAGCCTCTTTCACACCAGAAAACAGGATGCTTGTGCATGGTGAAATCCATAATGAACACAGTAAGGAGTTAGAAAAGATAACCGCTGCTGACAGGGGAAGAACTGAAAGTTTCCTAGAATCTTTCTTCTCTCAGAGAAGTTAGCAGAGGATTTCTTAATGAAGGCTGCCTCCAACCTATGATGTTAAAGGCTTCCAAGACCAAAGCTCAAGCTCTCTTATTACCCTGAAGAGGAGGAAGCATTAGAAGAAAGGAAAAAGATAAAGAAGGAAGGAAAGGAAGAGAACACATTTGACAGCTGGCTGCTTCCAAAAGACAATACTAACACCACAAGAAACCCCAGAGAGCAACCACTGCCCAAGGCCAGGCATGGAGAGGCACAAGAAGGCTCCAATCTTTTAATGTGTAGAAGTACACCAAGGAAGGGTCTCCTATTTCCACTCCTAAAAACCAAGAAGACTGTCAGAGGAAGCAATTCTTTCATATAGCATTGCCATTTTGGAGCCAGCTGCTGTTCCCCAGGCTGGAATCCAACAGTCTGCAGACCCTATATGTTGACAGCAAAGCTTCAAATCCCAGAACTACTGTGGGACTTGTTCGCATAAAGCTTGGCTGTACCGCAGGTTCAAGGAGGGCACTGCTGAAGCAACAAAGTATACAAGAAACAACTTTCCTGTGACATACCAGGTCCTCGATGATCTCCTGGATGCGTTTCTTGGCTGCCTCCACGCAGTCCTTGGCTCCCTTGAGGGTGACTTTGTCGCTCTGGGTGCCAGAGCGCGGGAAGCTGACCATCACACCACCATACTCATCTGCGATCTCACGCAGAACTTGCCCTCTCCGGATAACAAAGTGGCGGTGGTGCTTGGGGTCAACAACCATGGAATCTTCAACTACATTATCCTGCCAACAGATGACAGCCAGTCAACCCTGCCTGTCCTGGTGATAAGCACAAGTTTGCTGCACTCAACAGCAATCAGTTTACAACCTCACCCCAAGTGACACCTAGGAGGATCTTCCTGAGCTCCCAATGAAGGGCAGCAGACGGTTTTAGGACAAGCAGGTCCTCCACACTGACTCGTTACATCTTGCTACAGCGATAGGCAAGAAAGGAGAAGAAGTAGTTCATACCAGGTTCTTGATGAGGGCCTCCAACTCCTTCTGTGCCTCTTTGACAGCCTCCTCAGTTCCCATGATAGTAATCAGCTCCTGATCTTTGTCCTCAGTGGTTGGGAAGATGATGCGGGCCCCAGTGTTGTCACGCACCTTACGGATGTTGCCACCACCCTTACCAATAAGGAATTTGTGGTACTCTGGCTTTGCACGCAGGTCCACAGTGTAACTCTTTGTTTGCTGAAAGGAGTCAGATACCCAGGGAACATGTCAATATATAGAAAATACACATCAGCATCAACAGTAACCATGTAGGTATGTTACCTGCACCCACATACACTGTGTTGCAAGAGCAAGGTAGATGCAGCGTGCTGTCAAAGTCAAAAAGGTATAGAATGTCTTAAATTAAAAACACTACCTGAAAGATGTACTCAGGGCTGAAAAGCTAACTCTACGCTCAGCACGACTGGTGAGAATATGAGCAGAAAATACTTCCCTGGGAGAAGGGTGTGACACTCACACAAGGCAGCATAACCACTTGCTAACTGACTGCTGCAAGCCAGGCAGCAGAGGCAACCAATCGATCAGGAGAACATGTTCACATGCTGATATTAGAAAGGGTTTTTTCTTGCTATTAAAATGACCAGTCAGTCAGTCACAACTCAGAGCAAGGTCTTGTAACTTGAGGTTCTCAAACCTGGATATATTCAGTGAAATGGAAGAACTGGAGCTGGAATTCAGAGATTGAGAAAAAAGGAAAGGAGATATGCACAGTAAGCTGTTTCAGAGAAGCGCGGATACCCAACAGCATTCAAACCATAGGAGCAGGGAGCCTTAACCCTCTGAGTATGTCCCCAGCCTGGGCAGAGAAGCATTACAGCCAGTTCTTCTACCCATGGGGGAAGAGCTCATTGTCACAAGGATGGAAGCATAGTTTTCTTTTAATCATCCAAACTGTACTCAAATCCCTCAAAAAGACGATTAGGCTGTCTGATGCCACAGTCCTCCCAGCACGCAGAGGTGATCACTTCAACCCCCAAAAAGAAACAGCTGGCCAAAACAATTTGCTCCTTCCCCTATGAGACAAGGCTCACCTTCTCCTCTGCCAGGTGCAGCAGCTGTTTCTTGGCTTTCTCCACATCCTGGGCTGGGCCCCTGATGGTCACAGTGTCACTGCCAGAGCCCTCAGTGGGGAAGTGGATGTGGACTCCACCACACTCCTCCATGATGGAGCGGATGAAGCGGCCTTTGGCGCCAATGAGGGAATTGTGCAGTTTGGAAGGAATAGAGACCTCCACCTCTGTGATGTTGGCCTAAGAGAGGACAGTACCAGGCTATTAGTCAAGCTGCAGAAATGTGTTTGCACCCACTCTGCTTACCCTCTAACTCCCACATTGCTAGGAACTTTATAGAGCCGTGTGTAAGAAATGCCTGACCAGAGGGGTTTGAGACTGGCTACTCCTGACACGTGAGCAGCCACTAACTAGGTTTAAGAGTCAAGAACAGACTGACACATTTGTCTCCTCCCTGCCCTCCCCCACTACAAGCACTTCTTCTGTATTTATGTCTTCTAGCAACATTTTCAAGTCCCTCACCTGCAACAGGCCAGTCATTTCACTTACCAGCTCCTTCTGGATGGCAAGAATTCTGTGGCGAGCAGCCTCACAGTTTGCTCTCTTGCCTGTGATAACAATTGTCTCCGAGTTGCTGTTCTCCGCTGGGAGATCAATTTTGGTGTTGCTTTCTTCACGGATCTGCCCCAAAGGAAAAAAATAAAATCATCTCAGAGGTGTCCCATGTCAGAAAAAAGCCCTTGGAGGTTATATCTGACATCACCAGTGAGCAGGAGAGAGCAGTGAGTGGGATTTAACTGCAGGCAGTGACCATAATGAGCACTGGAGATGGGAAAGATAGCTCACCTTCTTGATGTTGGCACCTCCTTTCCCTATGATGTTTTTGTGGAATTGTTTGAAGATGGGGACAGAAATAGAAAAGCTGTTTTCAACCTAGGGGAGAAAGGAAGGGAGAACTGAAGATGACACTGTTATGACAAGTGAGGCCCCGTCCCAGGACCTTGATAAACAAACTTTTGACAATAGGCTTAGATCCAAGGAAGTTCTCTAAATGAGAACTTTCAAGAATAAGCAAAGGCAAGTACCTTCCCCTATAGCCCTTAAATAACAGGTATTACCACCTGCCCCCATCCAGCCAGAACAGTGTCCACAGCTTCCTCATCTTCAGGTGTTTCAGCCTTAGCCAAGCCAGTATAGCTCTGTTTTATTCCAGGGTTATCCAGGCATGTAGGAGAGAACAGCAGACAGAAGTCCCCCTTACCAGGTCTGCCACCATCTTCTGCATGTACTTGGTGCACTTCTCCACCTCGTTTTTGGGACCCCTAAGTTGGACAATGTCACTCTTGTGCGCAGGGTCTGGGAAGTTGATGATAACCTGCAAGAGGTGGTCATTTATAGTCAGCTCAAGCAAACGCAAGAATGGCTGTCAGACACATGCAAAGGTTGGGGAGATCCTATGCAACCCCCTTCCCATTTGGAAAAGCATAACCGTGTTAGCAGCCTCTGCCCAAAAGAACGATCTTCTCATATGTATTAGATACAGAGCCACTAAATTTATGACTTCAGTGATGATGTGTCTACTACCCAAGTAGGAAATATCCCCTCGAGATTCCTCATCTCCTAGAAAGCCTTACCTCTGGGAATTTCTCCCGGATTTCCCGGATCCGCTCACCCTTCTGCCCAATGATGGTCCGGTGGAATTTCTGCTCAATAATTAGGTCCTTGGTGCGTTCATTTTCCTGATGAGAATAGAGTTTACATTGAGTGTTCAGCAGGAGAGCCACATACTTTTATTTACCAGTTTGCTGCCTGACAGTTTACTTGCCAGCATCGTCCCTCTTTTCTCCTCTAGACAAAATTCACCCTAGGTTGACAGAGAAGGGGTATCCAAGGGAATAGAGGAATGTATCTGTGAAGAGGAACTTGCACTTGTCATGAGATCCAAGTGCTTGGCATCAAGGGGCACACACTTGCACCAAAAGGTTACAAGGGAACATAAGAGCCCAAACCCTGCGGCCTCCCAAGCATCATGTCCTACTCACCATACGGGAAGCGAGTTCCAGCAGCTCTTTCTTGGCCTGTTGTACCCCCTGTGGGTCTCCTTCAATTCTGATCAGGTTGCTCTTCTCATTGTCCGGGGGAATACGCACAGACACCTTGTAGAGGTCCTTAATCCTGTTAACTTCAAGGCAAGGACTGTGGTGACGCAGTCTGCTAGGCCAAGACTTGGAAGCAAGGCACCTTGATTATCACTGCTTAGAGGCTGTTTAAGAAGTAAATGAGCCTCTGAGAAGGGGCCAGTGGGGTGGGGTTGAAACAAGGGAAAGTGCTTTTTCACACTGGAGTTCAGCGAGAGCAGATCTGTGCCACACAAGAACCTGTACAGGTAAATACTGTGGCATCTACAGAGCCAATTGTTTGCTTGCCAGAGCGAGGCATCTGTTTCTTCCCCAAACAGCACCACATTTACATCAGAAGATGATCATTCATTTCTAATACCAAATTCTTTTTGGGGAGAAACTCACCAAGCAGATTTCCACCACCCCCAATCAGCTGCTAAAATGTAATTCACATAGAGCAACTTCAAAAAAAAAAAAAAAAAAAAAAAAAAGACAATTCTCCAGCAACAACAAAACAATTTCCTCCAGAACATGGCAAAGTAATCCTACCACTGTTCAACCTCCCAAGACACTTTCACACATTAAAGCCACCCCAAGGCCTCACTGCCCATTTATCTCCTTGTGGCAACCCCATTTCAGAAGAGCAGAGGAAATGTGACAGAGAGAGCACACTGGATGAGCTACAGAGCCCCCGATACGATCTACTGAACACGGAGAGCCCGAGCATAGGAAGGATTAGAAAGGCACCCCACTTACTGTTAGCTCCATTCTTGCCAATGAGGTGTCGGTGAAATTTGTGGTCAACGTTGATTTCTGCATAATCCATCCGGTTGATCTATAAAGAGTTGTACAGGGCTAGGTAGGGTAGGCCACCACTTCTCCTGTCTTGTGCCCTAAGTAACTGCCTACTGCCAGTATTGGCGCTGACTCTCCAGTAGTCAGCTACAAGCACTCCTCCTGCTATTAAGCAGAGCGGAAGAGCACTCCTCTGGTTTGAGCTGAGACCAACATGCTTGTGAAACATTTAAAGGGACTTGTATGCCTCTCCAGCTACAATGGAAAGAGACTCCTTTCTTCTCTGCATCAGAAGATTTAAGACCTGCTGCTCATTTTTTAAGAATGCTATGGGCGAGCTCTGTAACCAAGGGTTTCATCCACCTGCCACACAACTTGTCTTCTGCAAGTTCTGTTAAGCATGTCAAGACATCATATGGATGTAATACACACCTCATAATCTCTGCTCTGTTGCCTCTTCTTCCCCCACTTTCTTCTTATGTACTGGAACTAGTAACATGAACTTACCAGATCCTTGACCATGACTTCAATCTGTTCCTGAGCCACATTCACATCTTCTGTAGGTCCTTCCAAAGTGATTTTATCCTCTCCTTCAGTGAATTCGATGTGAACCTTGAAACACAGCAATGAATCCAATAAGAATTTTCCAAGATACAAGCCAGGTCAACACTGTCAGTCAGGCCTACACCATCAATCCCTGCCACTAAAAGATGGTTTCCTTCCCACAAAGTACATGCATCATTCCCATGGTTTCAGAAGTAGGTAACTTACAACTCGGGCTATATCAATATGTCTAGAGCCCAAGGCTTTGGTGCTATCCTGGAGCCTGCAAGGGCTTTGGAGAAGTTACTCACCTAGCCTTTCTCTAGATACCATCTAACTCGGCAGGGAAAACCTCATTGAAGTCAGCATTTGCAGGTATCCTACTACATCAATTCTCAAAATAGTACCACATAAAGCTTCCTTTGAAGGGCTCAACCCATGAGAACAACATAAGATGAGTTGTGTTTGCAGCAGTAAAAGAGACGCTCCCCTTAATATTAAGATCTGTGTCATTTCCTCCCTGGTTTTACCCACGCTAGAATACATTCCTCTCTTCTACAGAGTGATCAGGACTAAACCATATTCTATATCAGAGGGTGCTAAGCTAACCAGCTCATCCATACCTTTGGCATCTGCTGAGTTATTTTGGCCAGGTTTTGTCCTTTCTTTCCAATAATGAAACGATGAAGCCAAGAGGGGGCAGAGACCGAGGAGACGGTAAAACTGTTGGCCTGAGAGACAGAAAAAGAGAAGCTGTTTGATGGGCGGACTGGAAGAGGTCTTCACAAAAATTCAGTTCCAATTCCCATGTTGCACCCTCAGTATTGACTCCTAAGCTGCATCTCTAGCAGCCTAACAGAGACCACCCCCCCTACACCTGCCAGTGCTCACGGATGTACCTTTATGGGACTTTCAAAGAAGGCCTAGCCCACCTCGTCAGTACCTTTGCATAGACTTCAGTCAATGCTTGCCCAAGCTTTTCAGGCTCGCCTCGCAGTATCACCGTCTCTGAGCTACTGTCAGTGGGTGGGATCTCGACAGAGACTCCAGTTTTCTCCAAGATCTCCTGCAGGGAATTCCCCTTGGGGCCGATGACATATTTGTGCTGGGACTTCTTCACCTCCACCGCAATGGTAGTAGTCTTCTTTTTCTGTAGGGGCAGAGGCACTGGGGCATCAATCACAAGGGGGCAGGGAAGGACAAAAGCAAAAGGAAGAGGCACAAGATGCAGTGAAATTCTGCACCCAGGGAAGAGCAAAGCAAAGGTGAGCACAGGGGTTCTGCAGTAGCCTAGCACCGTTTGGGCCCCTGCCTACAGAAAGCCTTGTGCTCAGAAATTCACAGTACAAAACTAGTATTCTGTGTCAAGCTTCCTGGGACACTACATGGAAGAGATGACATACGCACACACACACTCACTCACTCTTGCACAACAGGGCTCAATGCCCAGCTGTCCCCCAGGCAGTGCTGTAATGCAACACCATGCAGGCTACTAGGCTATAAGCTGATTATCTCTGTTGAAATCCAGACTGATACAAATACAGACCTAACCATGAAGAAAAACAGCCCAATAACCCACAACAAGGATATTCACAGCAACATTGGCTGTGGAAAATAAACTGGAGTGAAATTCACTCTTCAACAGCTTCTACTTATGTAGCAACTTTGATACTGTTAGCTGGCCACCACTGTAGACTTCACAACTCCTTCCTTAGTAGCACCTGTGTGAACAAGAGCTCTTTGTGGTCTGCTAATTCCCGTGACACAGAAAAGCGAGAAATCTGTCACCTCCTTGGTAGTATCACCCCAAGTCCCACTCCGCTGAGTGAGGCAATGGCCATATACTGCAAGGGCTGCTGAGACAGAGCTGACATGAGGAGGATGCAACAAAGTAGTACGGTTGGGCTCGATGATCTTAAGGGTCTTTTCAAACCTTAATGATTCTATGATTCTAAGAAGGGAAGTGGGCCTATGAGCAAGTAGGGGGAAGATGGGAAGCTTTATGGACCATCCATACCTTCTCCTCATAGATCTTCTTAACACGAGCCACGGCCTGGGCTAGCTGTTCCTTTTCTCCTGTGAAGACTATCTCTGTCTTGTTGACACTGGGTGGAGGAATGTTGATGCGTGTCCCTGTGTCCTGCATGAGCTCACTCACCAGCTTGTTGTAAGGGCCAGCAATGAAGGGGTGATACACTTTCTCCACATCCAGCCGCTCCACGGCACGCTTATCCTGGAAGAGCCCAGAACAGACCTCAGTGGGAACTGCCCTCCATATTAGTCTCTGCCAGATACAGCTAAGTTGCCAGTGCTGTCTTGCTTGACACTCTGGCCAAAGCACCCTTTTCAGTTTACAGGCTTGTAGATCTCCATCCCTTTCAATCTATAAATACTGCTGTTGCTGCTGCTGATTTACGATATTCACCTCTGTAATCTCCTGCCTTATCTCAACTGGCACCTAATATGGTTCACTTCAAACACGATACACGCTTCTCTGACTTCAGAGATGGGCAAAATGGAGAACCAGAAGTTGCAGAACTTGGCTGCAGTGCTCATACAGCCAGTGGCACAGTATACGTCTCCGTTCAGACTAACGTATTAGCCGCTGACTGTGGCCACGGTGGCTGCAAACATCTAATATACAATGGAGAAGCAAAATGGCTGTCCAGCTAATGCCATGAGAAAGATCACAGTACTGAAGTACCTGCTCAGCAGAGATAAGCAGGATTTCGTGTCGGGCCTTCTCAATCCCTTCTTTAGTGCCGGTGATCTTGATCTGGTTGCTGGGGTCATCCGGGCGGGGGATCTGGATTTTGGTTGCAGTTTTGAGCTCCAGGTCCTGCAGCTTCTCGCCATTCTTTCCAATGACAAAACGGTGGTGCTCCTTGGGGATGGCAACTGTCGCTGAAGCCTGCAACACAGGAACCAGGCATCTGTGAGAACACTTGCCTGCGCTGGCAGATCCACAGGAACAGAGCCAGAGAAAGCAAGTTAGCTTGCTTAGCAGTACCACTGAAGAGCAAACACAGTGCCTTCGCAGCACATTCTGTCCGAGGACTGATACTGTACCAGAACAGTTGATCTATGGTGCCTGTACACCAGGAGTCTGAAACCCACCTTTCCCTCAAAACCCTTCTGTTTGCACAGGAGCAGTACTCTGAATTAGCAAAGGCCTTTAGGCACAGACGAAGAGGTGCCGATCCTCCAGTGCAAGACACTGGAGCAGTACCAGACAGCAACTGAGATGATAGCTCATGGGTGGAGTTTATCTGAACTCTTTACATCTGCTGCCAAGGCTACAGAGAGTAAGACACAGTCTGACTCCTAGGAAACAGAAATTCAACACCAGACACCTATTCCAGCAGGCAGACAGCTAGGAGATGCTTACCACTACTAAGTGCTAAGCTGTCTTCAATGTAGGATGTGCTGCTCGTGGGACTGCTTTTAGAAGGCCTCTCTTGGAAAAGGGGTCTCAAGAGCTTCTCTCAATCTACCATTAAAGGGTTGGTTTGTAACAGGGATTCCTGACTTCCTCCCTTGTGACTGAGTTTTATTGACCTAGTAGCTTATGATTGCTACTGTGCTCTCGATCGCTGTGAATATGTAACTACTAACAGTAATTAGACACTTAAAATTCGAGCTACAATGGGGGGGGGGGGGAAGGGATCAAAAAAAAAAGAGATTACTTGGTGTGACTCTTCAACTCTGTGTCCCTGTACTGAAGCCAGCCAAGCCTAGGAGAACCTGGAATACAGACACACCTTTTCAGACCTGGGGCCAGGGCAGTAGGAGGTATATTTGAGGACAGTGGGTTATGGATCTGTGGCAGTACGACCTGAACTATTTTTTCAGATGCACGTTATGCCCCTTTCTCTTCTCTCTGGCAGGGTATGACATGCAGACTGAACAGCACTAAGCAGACATGGTATTAACTACTGCATTAACTACCTTTGACATTACACTTTAAAACACACTATGACACTTGTCTGCGATCTATCCTAACAAGAACTACCATCTTGATTATGAACTAAAGAATCTGAAGGTAAGAAATCAAAATCTAGAGGACTGAAAAGAGAAACAACTGAAACAAGAGGGCTGTGGCTCCTTACCAGTGTGACTTGAGTTACACAATCCAGAACCCTGACCTGAAGCTTTCAGCTTTTTGCAGGACTACCTCTTCTCTACTTTTCTTTCTCCCATCCCTCCACGTTCTCCTCTGAAGGACTTCAGAGAAAGCACAATCCAGTTCTCAGACACTACTAGCTTTGTGTGAGGGGCCTGCACCACCTCAGGCACCAGCACCTCAGCACAAAGTCACTGTTTGCAATTCAAGTGTTTGCAATTCAAGCATTCAGAGATTGCAGACTCCACCCTTCATGCAACACCATGGCCTGTAATTAGCTTTGAACCCTATTTTAAGCCACATTTGCATTCCAAATTGCCAATTGTGTACTTTGAAAATATATGGCAAAGCTGAATTAGTCATCTAATAGCACTTCTCTATAAGCACACACGCCCAAGGGTCTCAAAGCATTTGTGAGTCTTGAGGAAGAGCAAACATGAAGCGAGAAACAGTTAGATGCCCTCACCTGAGTCTGCAGCCGAGCGACGATCTCCTTCCGAGCCTTCATGACTGCTTCCAGCTTGCCAGAGACCATGATTGAAAGGCCCTGGTCCTTTGCGAGAGACAGCTCCAGGTGAGCTCCTGTCTTCTGCATGATGTCAAGGCAGATCTTGGCCTGCTCGCCTTCTCCAAACTGATTCATGTCCTTGTATTTCCTCTCCTCCAGTGGCACATGAAACACCTGCTCAGCCACAGGACAGATAAAAGAAGCGGACAGCAAGCAGTCAGTATGCTTTTGATTACCAATACCTCCCTCTTTTATTGCCATACAGGACTTTACTGGCATACTAAGTTCCCATGTTTGTGCAACACATCAGCCTTTCTAGTGGAGATACCAGCTGCAACCAGGAAAAGTTCAAGAGTACTGCAGCAGGCAGTCTGTCCCACACTGGGTGTCTTCCTGAAGTACGTCAGGCAGGCAACAGTGCTAAGCTATGGGGAGAATACTTTAATGGATTAGTCCTCACTACTTGCATTCTACAATCCTCTCTTCAGGCCTGGTCCAGCTATTTGTGGAACAGGGATTCAGAGCTTTTTCTGGACAGTTTTCCAGCACATCCCTCCCGTCCAGAGCAGTCCTAGCTCTCAGCTGCAGTCTCCCTCATGCCCCAGGGCTAAGTACAGCAAAGAGGCTGTCAATCTGACACACTAGGGATTTCATACTCCAGGGAAAGCTCCACTTCACCTACTTTTTGGAGGGAGGAAAAGGAGGGAGATAAGACACCCACTCCCACCAACCTGAGTGATGACAGAAGCCTTTATTGGTCGGATTTTGCTCCAGGGCCCAGCAGGTTCCTGGGCAGCTTCCAAACACGGTGCTTTCTCAGGGAGCGGAGGGAAGGCTTCCTTGTAGGTTGGAGGATCATTCTCTTCTTCGGAGTTTAAAGCTGTAACTGGGTTGAAGCAAACAGGGTAAATGAGATGCTCTCCCCACAGAAATGCCCCTATTCATAGGCAGTGCAATTGTATTTAGGCACCACTAACAAGGGAGAGCAAATGACTTGTGCATTACTACTAATCCTATTATAGTTATGCTTGTGGAGCAGCCGAGTCTGGAGCACAACTGACCACAGCACAGACTGCAGCAGATGCCATGAACAACCAGCCTTGTCTGAGCAGGCACTACGGATGCAGGAAGTGAACATGCAAGCAAATGGTGGCAGCAAACAGCACATTAGTGCCAACTTTGTCAAGACTGGCTTAATTAGGAGACAACAGGCTGAGCAGAAAGAAGTGAAAGGAACAGAGCAAGGCTGCAGGTCAGAAGGGGGTAAGACAAACATACACCCAGGAGGAAGGCAGAGAGAAGTGCTATAGTTAGGGCAGAGTCCAGGGAAAGCCTGTACCTTATGTTCGACTCAGTTGTGCACTGGGCCATGCCAAGTGGGCCACCTCGCAGCTGGAGGATGGGTGCCAAAACCCATCAGTAAGTTAGTTAAGTAAATCATAGTGACTTTCCCCAGCACCTGGCTGAGCAAAGGAAGGAAATGACAGCCCAGCACACTGATCCCATGAGGCTCTCTTGTAGCCCAGTGCCCCACTCTTGCATGTGCCCTGTCCCACGGCTGACAGCACTGCTAGCCAGAGCTCTGTGGAGATCTGAGGGTTGCCTCCTCCTGGCTCTGCACTGTGCAGCATCACCACTGTGCTGCTGTTGGCGGAAAGCCAGAGTTTGGCGGGCCACCAATCTAGGAATGGAGAACGCAACGTGTGTACACTTGTGGGGAACTGGATGCGTGGAGCAAGCTTGGGTAACAGCACAGGAGCTCAACTGTGTTTTCTCACCTTTCACCTGCTGCTGAGCCAGGCCGCTGCGGTGTTCAGCGAAGCTCTCCTGGGTCAAAACTGCCACGGAGCTCATTGTCGACTTCCCACCCACACACAATCCGGGTATGCCACTGGAAGAGACAGAGATGGCAGCACTATTACCAACACCATTCAAGATGCACAAAAGTTACTCCAGGAAGACAAAGTATGTGTTACTGAGCACTTTTGCAGTCAGCCTCTTGAAAGAGAGAGCACCTACAGTGCAGTCAGCTGCCCAGTTCTCTTGTTGAACCAGACAGGAACTCAGGGGGGATATTTCCTCACAGCACAGTAGTCACCAAAACTAGAGCTCCTCATTAAGAAGGCAGAGGATGTGCAGCCTAAGAAGGTCACTGGAAAGGGGGACACCATAAGTTGTTAAAGCATAATCTAATTAATCTATCATTTATTAATGGTGTGCAATTTTTCAGTGAGTATCCAAAGGTCTGGATAGTCAGTCCAAGACCGTTGTGGAACCCTGGAGAGAAAACACAAAGGGCCCAGGATGCTGCCTCTTCCTGAAAAAGACTTATTTAGGTGCCTGAACTCCTCCTGACTTAGGGGTACACTCAGAAAGCCACTCTGATAAGCAAGCTAAGCAACAGCAAGATCTTTTGCTCTCCCAAAATAAGAACTTACCAGCTAAATGGTCAGTAGCCAGAGAGTCCGTCCTGTAAGCTGCCCGTTTGTCAGCCTGCCAGCTTTTGCTTTAAAGAAAATAAAAGAAAAAAAAAAAAAGAGAAAAATATGTATGTGACTGCTCCAAGACAACAGGAAAACATGACACCCCCGTTACTGTAACTTTCAAAAGAGACCTCCTGTACTGTGTTTCAAACTTGCACCCTGTCCAAAATGTTCTCATACTGAGTCACACCTCACCATATTTTACCTGTCATGTTTTACTGGAGCTACAGGCCACACCACTATCTACTTAAACCTCATAGCAGGAAGCCTGCGGTAGCTACCCTTTCATCATACTGGCTACAAGAGCAGTCATCCTGTATCAGGCAAAAAATACAGTAAATTAGTAACAGATGTGCAAGATAGACATGAAATTTCAGGGTTGCAAGCAAGAGCATCAACATCTAGTCAGAAGAGACTAACAACCTGAAAACCTGCCAACAACACTGCCATCAGTCAGAAGTTAGGAATGTAGTTTAGTGGAGCTCGGGTGAATCAACACAGACGTCCTCACAAACTAAGGCAAACACTCAGGGCTATCCACACACAGGTGCTGGCCAGTCCACCTCTTCATCTTTTATTGTAATAAGATCATCCACCAGGCACTGAACTCTGTCTCCAGGCCTCAGTCTGCAACTCGGAAGAAAAAAACCCACGCTGGTTTATGTGGACTATTTTAAACGCGTACACAAGATGGAACCAGGAAAAAATATACGCTATTGGTGGGAGCTTTACATCTCCTGTCTCTGGATCTGCAGATTTACTGAAAAAGTGTTTAGGAATATAACTAAAAACATAAAAGACAGTACAGTACACACTATGCCAGATGTACAACAGTTCCCCACACCTGGAGTTCCCTCCAGTGGTTACGCATGCTTTTGCAGGGCTTGCACTCCTAAATTCCAGAGAGGTCCCTCTCCCACACAAACCCTGCAGTGCTGCTCAGACCTTCTGAACAGCAAACTCAGACACTTTTGCAGTGAACTGACAGTTGCCATTTCTGACCTCCCAATGTGCCAGAAAAGATTCCCAAAAACACAGCGTCACTGATGTGGTGTCTCACATTGCGCTTACGTTGTGACACAGTAAGGGAAGGCGACAGAGGCAGAAGGAAAGGGGGGAAGAACAAGGAGAGCAGTAACGCAACGGGGCCACACAGGCCTGATCCACACCTCGGTGAAGGCTGGAGTATTTTTCCCTACTTCAACATGCCTCTGATCTGGCACAAGGCAACACCACGTGCACCATCAAAGTAATAGATCTAATGTTGCAATTAATCCTGTAATGATCTGCTACTAGGAGGTGGCAGCTACTGGGACAGCCAGCCAGCCATGCTGTCTGAAGCACAGCTGCTGCAGCACACAGAGGCTCTGCACGGCATTTGCTGGTATACACAAGAGGGTGGCTAGTAATCTGATCTCAGAGAAATACCTGAGTTCTCCTCACTGTCCAGAGTTATGCCGTGGTGTAACACATGGTTACACGTCCATGGTACACAACCGCGCAGCTCAAGCTGCCGCAGAACCAAGAAAAGTGTTAGCGGCACAGCACCTGTCCCAGACTATTTCAGCAAGGCCTGCAGGCTCAGCCGTCGGCTCCTCCAGCCCGTTGGGTTGCTATCGAGGGTGCCACCACCTCATGGCAAGCTGCAAACAGGAACAAGGGCAGGAGTGAGAAGCATCCTAGATATCACAAGCAGCTGCCAAAGTCTGGCTAGAGCCTTGCTAACGACATGGACGTGCTTACAACTCTCATTTCTCAGGAAAGCACCACCTGGCTCATCTTGCATGTGCTCTGCTGCTTAGAGGAGGAGGGTAAGGATGAGAAGTCAGTGAATGACACCTAATATAGCGCCTGCCCAAGAGTCATGACCTCAAGGCACAGCTGCTGGTTTCACTGTGTCCACACCAGCTGCAGAGATCTTCCTTGTAGCCTCCACCTCAGAGAACAGCCAGACATTCAAAAAGAAATCTAAGGACAGCATTTATCCATATGAATTTCTGCTTTGTCACCCATACAGCAAGCTAAGAACAAATGCTCTTCGTCTCCAGTAATCCCAAACATCTGGTATATTGTAGGCCTCAGGGATTCATCTCTGGCCAAAACTGGAGGCAGCCATCAGAATGGTATTTTAAACATAATGTGGAAAACCAGCAGCTCAGGCATCGCATTTGGAGCCTACACCTCCTTGACTTCCCACTTTAGGTTTTGAAACTAAGGTTACAGCTACATCATGCTAGCGTGTGGCTGACTCGGTCAACAGGTTTTAAACTGCCTAGTTTATACACCGTCTGTAGTGCTAGCTTTGCGTGCCAAAAGAAGTTTCAGAAGTCTAGAACGCACTTAAAATAAAGAGAACGAAATAATCCAAAAAATAGCCTCCAGCAAGGGCCAGACCTAACCACACGGTTATGTATGAAGAGAAACAAAAGCAAAGTCATGAGTTACCCTGCCAATACAATCCGTACTTGTGGACAGAAATATCAGTTACGAGTTATTTAAAACTATATTGAAAAAAATATTAGCAGTTTGTTAATCGAGGTAACTAAAATCGGACGCAGCTAGGATTGCACACAGCAAGAGGGCTGAGCTGGTTGTGGCAGCCACTGTCCTCTGACAGATGCTCACACAGGGCAGGGCTATCTCGTGGCAGATGAGTGGTCATACATGAAAATACTTTCTTTCTGAAAACCAACTGGCTCTTCCAGACATTGAAGGCCCAGGCCCCTTGATTTTGGGGGGCATCACGCAGGCGGACAGCTGCTGCGTGGCGGGATGGAGTCTCTCCCTTTGCACCGGTTCCTGAAGTAGTACATCTGAGAGCGCAATGCAACTGGCGTCTTAGACACCGACAGACTTACACCTGACCTATCCATCCCCTGTATTTACTCTTCCACTAACGCCACGACCCGCCACCTTCCCCGCCGTCACCTCCTGCCCTCGGACAGGAGCTGTTCCGTGCCTGCCCAGCCGCTCACCACAGCCCAGCCAAAGAGAACGTGCACCCGCCCGCGTCCTCCCGGCCGGCGCCGAGCGGGGCAGGCCCCGGCGGTGCTTCTCACCGGTCCCGGGAGCAGGCTTCCACGGCCGCACACCGAGAGGGGCAGCCGGCCTCGGGGAGCGCCTCCCGCCTGGGGCGGGCAGCGCCGGAGCCCGCCTGGGCCCGTACCGCCACCGCGTCCCTCGGGCAGCGGCCGCCTTCCCCGGGACAACGGCACGGGCAGCGCGGCAGCGGGCACGCCACCGGGGCCAGGCGGAGAGGAGCCCCTCCGCTTCCCCTCCGCCGTGCCCGGCCGCGCCAGGCCGAGACGGGGGAGCTCCAGGGCCCGGGCCAGGCCAGGCCGGGGCGGGCGGCGCCGCCAGCGCCACCTCAGCACTGCCGGCACCGGGGGCGGGGCGGCGCGGCGGGGCGGGGCGGCGCCCTTAAAGGGCCCGGCCGGGACCCGCTGTCACCCGCGCCCCCCGCGCCGAGGTGGGGGGGATCGCGCCCCGACGCACCGCCCGTGCGGGAACCGGGCCGGGAGCACGCCGGGTGGGGGGGGTGGGCGGGCAGCGGCAGCATCAGCCCGGCGCGGCCCTCCGGGCTGCAGGCCGGGGGCGGCCGCGTCACGCAAGCGGGAGAAAGGTGCTGCGGGCCCGCTGACAGCCCCCGAGCACGGCTCCGCGGCCGCCGGGAAGCTGCCGGTGGCGGGCGCGAGGCTGGGGGGGGGGGGCACGGCCTGCCCGAGCCCGGAGTCAGCGCCTTCCCGACGGCCGCTCGCCCCTCTAGTCGCGACAGGAGCGGAGCCGCTCGGCCCCCGCCGCCGGCGCTCGGCGGGCTGATCCGGCGCTGGACGACCGCCCGCCGCCGACCGTTTTTGCTCGTAGCAGGCGCAAACCCTCCGACCGCCGGGCACGACGTGGAGCCGTCCGGACCAGCGCCGCTCCCCCTCTCCTCCCGGCGAGAAGGATCACGCCGCGCCCCGGCCCGGGCCGCCCCCTCCCCACACACCCGCGGGGCCCAGCCTCCCCATCAGCCCGGGCCGACGCCGCACGCTGGCGCGACCCGACAGCTGCTGCCGGCCCGGCACAAGCCGGGTCGGCACCGGACCCCCACCCTCCCGCCGCGGGCTGCCCCAAGCGGCTCCCGCTGGACTTTGCCCGGCCCGGCCGGCGGGAAGTTGGCCCGGAGTTTCCCGGCGGCGCCGACACGTCTGCGCCCGGGCGGGAGGAAGCGAGGCCGGGCCGGGCCGGGCCGGGCCGCGCCGCCCTCCCAGCCTCCACGTCGGCGCGGCGGCGGGGCCGCCCCCCCGTCCCCCGTGACTCACTCCGGCCGGTGCCCGCTCGCCCGCCCTGCTGGAGAACCGGAGCGCTCCTGGGAGAGCGGCGCGACGCCCGCCCCAGCGCCTATATAGGCCGGGCCGCTGCCAATCGCCGGCCCGCACGTCAGCGGGACATGCCCCTTCCCGGCGGGGCCGGCCCGCCACGCGTGCCCCGCGCCGCCGGGGGCGCCCCGCCGCCTGCCCGCCCGCCGCCGCCGAGCGGAGCAGCGGCCCGGCCCGGCCCGGCAGCCTGCGGCTCTGGCGGCGGCTCCGCTCCCTCGGCCCGGCCCGGCCCGCGGGACTTCACGGCGAGGGACGAGAGCCGCGGGTGGCTTCCAGCCGAGCCGCCACCCGCGGGAAAGCCCCTGGCCGCCTTTTCCCCGAAACAACGGATCCCCGTGCAGAAAGCGCCTCCCATCCGTAGCCCGGCGGCTCCAGGGAAGGCGAGGGCTAGAGCTGCCGCAGAACCGAGCCCGCACAGCTGGCTGGCCCCGGGAGTCAGTGCAGCTCCCCAGAGCTGAGAATTACCGACTTTGTTTGGGTGAGGCCTGATTCACGCAGGGTTAGGGAGCTGGAGTGGCTCATGAGGGCTCTGATCAGTCTTAAAACCATGTCCAACACTGGAAAGCAGCAAACACCTGGGGCTTCTGCCCCGTCCTGCAAGCAGAGAGGGACACTGAGGCTCCAGCCCCAGAAGGGCCAGTTGTTCCTCCTCCTGCACGGTCTGTGTCAAAGCAGCAGCTACCCGATGCTGAAGTTACAGACAGGAGAAGGGGCAAGGTAAGAACAAGATTAAAAAAAATATATATATACATTAAAAAAAAAAAAATCCCCCCCCGCTCCCCCAAGAGAGCCCCTCTCCTTATTCCAATCTCTAATCTGGAAACGGGGAAGAGTGAAGGAGGGGAAAGTCAAGACAGCAAGGACAATACCCTCCTTTCCTGCAGAGAGGATGTTTGTTAAGTTTGTGCAATATAGATGTTTTTAATTATTAGCCCTGCACCCTCAGGGAACTGAGGAAAAAAAGAGTCACATCAGTGTAAAAACACATGGAATTTGAACTGATTTTTGCATTAGCTCAGTCTCTGCCCATTTTCCTACACAGGATTAATTTCCCTCATCATTCATAACTTGCATTTAGTGACTGGTTTTCTCATTCATGCCCTGCTCTCTCCCAGACCCTGGCAAACTAAACGCAAGAACCTGCTTTGTGGAGCTCTGACTGCAGAAATGCGAGGTCTTTGGAATAACTGCTTTTGATTACATGCAGTAATTTTGAGAGATATTCATGTGATGTATTTATGGAAACAGGGATGGTATTTAGCCTTAGGTAAAATTATGATTACTTATTATTATTGAACAAGAGTAGGAGATTTCTCCCGTTTTCCTCTTTTAATCCTGCAGCTGGGAGGACATCATTAAAGCACTTGAACTTTTTGACACAAACAATTTATCACTGTAAATAAAAATACACTTGTAGGTGAAATCGGGAAGTACGTTAAAGGGAGGAGGAGAACGGTTGTCAGGAGTTGACACCCTGCCCAGGCACCACGATGATCCATCTCCCCCCGCCTCGGCCTCTCCTCAAAAAGTCTGGCGGTCTCTGTGAGGATGCAGGGACACTGCTCCAAGCACAGGGCTGCCGCGCAGAAAGGCAGCAACCACTGCTGCCACGTCATATACGCTCCAAGAGCTGGCTCAGGCTCCTCTGACAAAAAGCGTCTAGGCTGTGGATGCCAGCAGCACCCTGCAAGACACAGGCGAGCAAGCTGGTGCCTACCAAGACAGAGGTGGCTCATGGAAAAGCAGAGCTTCGGGGACCTGGGCAAACCACAGCACCTCCAGACGCTGGAAACTTCTGCTTCCAGGCAGCAGCTGGGAGCGCGGAGGGTTGTAATTTGGAACTTGGAGCCTAGCACTCTGAACCTCGCTCCAGCTACACAATGCTTTTCTGGTGCTTTCACTCCCTCATGTTTATCTCCCCAGCGCAAAGTAAGCATCCTCCTTTCAAAGCTCTAACTTTGCTGCATCCAATTAACTCTGGCATGGGTAAGTACTGCAATCCCCTGTGCCAGGGGACCAGAGGAGCATCACAACCCCCAGCCTAGAGCATCTCACTGAAACACCAACATCTTTGTCCCTCAACTCTATCTCATCATCTGGTTCAGCAGGGGCCCTCTGTGGGGATGTGCCACCTTGCACCTATGGGACAACCGTATGCCCCTCTCCTACTCTGGCTATGCAGTGTTGCTGCAGCCACTGGGGTTGCTAGGACATTACGGATATCTGGCTTTTATCACAGCTTCCTCTCCAGGACTGTTTAAGAGGGAATCTTCCCCGCACGTTTCTGTAGCTCTTCCTTTATTTGCAGCTGCAAGTGGTGAGAGGGAAGCCTGCCAGGCCCAGAAGTTACTGGAAGCCCTAGCACATCCATCATGTGCCACCCTCAAATAATGATTTCTGCTGAAGGAAACCTGTCACAGGCTGTTTTCCTTAGAGGAAGATCTTCCATGGGGGAAGAGGGTAGTGGGGGTGGAGAGCTCACCTTTCCTCCCACATTCAGTAAGTACAGAAGTGTCCCATGCATGGACAAAAGCACATTTTGAGGATGCTAGGAGGCCTATTTCAACCTGCCACTCCTCCTGTCACCATAACATTGACCATCAGCGTCCCACTCCATCCCTCTTCCCCAAGAAGGCAATGGGGTGGGGGCAGAGAGAGGCCTGCAGGGGCTGCTTGGTGCCCGTTCTGTCCACTTGCCCACAAGTGCAATCTCACATCAGGGAGGAGGAAGAAGGAAAAAAAAGATGCCTGTCATGAAGATGTGTGTAAAATGTCTCCTCTTGAAGCCAGGCGTAGGAATTTTTGACAGCTGAGGGGAAAGGAGACAGAAGCAGCTACCCAACCCCAAACACTAACCTGCCCTTCTCCCTCTAGCATCCCATATTTTGGCAACATTATGACAGACCCTGGTTGCATGACGTGTGAGAACAACTGAAAAGGAAGCCCCCCAAAAAGAGCACTGATGTGTGATAGAAAGGGTAAAGGCTTGGGCAATACGCAGTTTCCATGGCTTAGAAGATTGGCAGCTTGCATCACCAATCTGAGGGAGGACACAGAAATGGGACCAGCAAAAATATGAAACACACGCAGAGATAAAACTAACACTGAGTAAGTTCGGGATTTGGTGTTTTGGAACACATGTTCACCAGTGAGAAAGTAAAGGTTGAGGAGTTAAGCTTTCCATAATCATACCACCCCAGGACTCTTGGGGAAGGGAGAGGAAACTTTCAGCTCCTTAAACCACTGGAGCAAAGGCCACAAAAAGGTTGGTCTTTCCTGGCACATTCACCCTCAGCTGAGCTAGGATTTTGCAAAGGATTTCTTCTAGCCTGTTCTTATTTTCTGTTGTTATAAGAGATCCCTATTTTTCCTGCCAGAAACTGCAAGCCTTATTTGGAAAGCAACCCAAGTATGCTCCAAAGAGTGTGTGCTGTGACTTTATTTCCTGTTAAATATAACTCCATATTTCTAAAACTGTACAAATAAGCACCCTTTTTGTACTTTGGGTGCTTATCCCACACACTGAAGTCAGAGAACACCACAAAAGAACTGCCCCTGAAGTACCCATTTCAGCACATCCCTCACCAGTGGCATGAAGAGAAAAGGGGTGGGGGAATACTTTGGATCATACTAGAAAAAGAAGCGGAAGAAGATTCAAGACCCAGGGCACTTGTATGCCAGAGAGTACTTGGGTTCTCAGCCAAAGCAAGCACAATATGCCTCTCAGCTCTAAAGCTATCGCTACGGCTTGCCATGGGATCTTCCAATAGAATGTTTTTATTTCTACAGGAAAACCCCTATTAAATTGAAATTAAGGGTCAAATTATCCTTCTGCTAAGATCTGCAGATCCTTCTGCTAAGAGAATGAAAAAAGTTTCATCATAAAAAAATGACTGAATGTGAGTCTGTGTTGCTTATGTCTCCGTGACTTTGAGACCAGATTTTCTGTATTTGCCACAAGGAAGGAAACTTCCAGGGATGTGCAAGTCAGGCACCTCTCTTCCCCGTTCACACATCTACTAGGAATAAATGATTCTGTAGGCTAAATTCTGCCCCTTGGCTGTACTTAATGCAAGCCCACCATCTTCAGAGGCCCACTGTAAATACCCAAGTAGAGAACTGCTGGTAGAAAGAGAAAAGTCTACCCAAGCCTATACACTAATCCCAACTCCAACCATTTAGTCACATTGTGAAGAAGGGAGGGAAGTGAAAGGAAGATGAGCGACTGCATGCGTTTGTCTCACACGAGACCTAGGTGGTATAAATAAGGGGTCCCAGGGGAGTGCAACACCACTTGCCTTTCTCCTGGTAAACCTACATGGTTTATCGAGGACAATTCTCTTGCACAAGCAGAAGAGCTGACCAGACATTGAAGAAAGGTGACTAACCTCAGCAGGCCTCTCAGGCCAAATGGTTGTTTAAAAGAATTATTTATTTCCTGGGCACCCTGACAATAAAATTATGCAACTGTCAGCTAGCAAGCAATATATACACTGCCCTTCCTAGACTATCACAGGGTGCTCTATAAAAAAGGGCAAGCAAAATAGGTAGGAAGAACAGGAGCAACTTACTGGTGTGGACAGAGTTCTAGTGTGAACAAGCAGCTTCAAGCCCTCTGACTGCAGAGAGAGGAAAAGCTGCTAGTTAAAGCGTAGATATGCATGTTTTACACAGGGACTCTGTAAGAAAACTAGATTTACTGGTTAATGTAGACAAACCAGTTAAGAGACTCGAGCTCTACTCTTAGTTTTGCTGCTGATTTGCTGAATTGACTGGCAAAATTCTCTCAGTTGCCCTGGCTGTGCACATACAGCGGTCTTGGTTTACTCTGTGGACTCATTATTTCATTTCAGGTTGTTCAGAACGCTGTGATCCTTGGATGCCAGGTGCTATGACAAAAACAAATGCCATTTCAGAGATGAGGAAGAAAGTCAATGGACAGTTTAATAAAATCAATCCAAAAGCAAAACAAAAGGAAGCCACAGAGGACAGGTCAGAGTCCGTCCTTCCACTTACACTGGGAGAGAAATCTGATTATTTAACATGAACTTGGCTTTCAGGAGAAGTTAGGATTTCAAATAATCAAGATAAAATGGAATAGATAAAATGGAATGAGATGAAAACAGAAGTAATATATTCAGACCAAGAATGACTGAGGTGAATTTCCCACCTGTATTTCGGAGATGGCAAATTTAGGAATGGAAAAGGTTGTCAAAGTAGAAGCAAGTTTCAGGTTCTTGGCCTTGGGGAGCCTTTGAAGAGGAATACTTTTTAAATATGAGGGACTAAGTGAAATAAAGTATCTTCCTGTGCTGTTCTGTAGAACAGGAATCATATTTTTGCTGGTCCCATTTCTGTTGTTCTGTTTCACAGTAAAGCAAAACACTGACTTGACTCAAGAATGGGAAAAGAGATTCAGAAAACAAAGATTCCCAATATATTGCCTGGAAAGTGGCAATAGCACAGAGTAGCAGAAGTGAAAGAAATCACAGAAATTCAGGACAACTGACAACAGGCTGGAGGTCCAAGTCTCTGGGGTCTCTAGTCCAACCTCCTGCTCAAAGCAGGGTCGGACCAGGGCGCTCAGGGCTTTCTTCAGTCAGGTCTTGAAAACCTTCAAAGCTGCACAAACTTTCTGGGCAACCTATTCCAATACCTGACTATCGTAAAGTGAAAATGGTTTCTTACTTGCAGTCAGAACCTTCAATTTCAATTTTGGCTCTTTATGCTGATCTGAACTTGCTTTTTAATTTAAATTACCACCACACTGTATGCTCATCATGCACAGGTGCTTTCATAGTGGTGCTGCAGCACTGTTCTCTGTTCAACCAGCACTTCAGAAGAAAAAAAAAAAATCTTCCACAAATAATTAGCTGAGAGCTACTTCCCAAAGCCTGCTTATATACTTGCAGTTAAATACCACAGTTACCCAAGAAGTGAGGATTGCAGAGATAGTGTGTGCTTTGTTCTGCAGTATTTCCTTTCTGTTCTTCAAAAGGAAACTTTCACTTCACCCTCCTTTGGCTACTGGTTGGAGTTCTTTTGTTTACCTTTTCAGCGTCTCTTGTTCCCTCTCCCTTGGCAATTGCAATGTAAAATGAACACGTGGCAATTTTTTTTTTTTTTTTTTTTAAGAGATGTTGCCAGAAGCTCTCAGGCACTACATATCACGTAGCTTGGAAAGGCAAGGAATTTGCAAGCCCTTAACTTACCCTTTTTTGCATTAACTGTCATATATTTAGAAAACTCAAAGCTCACCATGCCTTAGATTGAACGTGTCACCACAGTCCCGAAGACTGTCCTACAGGTACTCTTAGGCTGCCATTTTGCAGGGCAGAATTTAAGGACCTGCTTATGGCAGTTTATAAAGATGACAACCACTTCTTTTCACAGAGACTCAATTAGGTAAATATATGCAGCAAATGAAAAATTTAAAAAAAAAATAAGAAAAGTGGCAAACTGAGACACTCAAGTGACATTTTTCAGGGGGCCAGGGGGACAATTTGCAACTTAAGCATGGAAACTGTAAATAGACATTTATTTTTATCTGGTTTTGTTTTGTTGTTTGGTTTTTTTTTTTTTTAATCTTGCTTAGCTACTTTGATTCTAGATATTGTACAGAAAAACCTAAGCAAGGTTGTTCATGGCTCCTTAAAAGATTTTAAAGATTCCTTTGTTACTAATGTTTATTGGATAATGAAGACTTCAGAGTATGCCAGAGCTCCGTTTTTATAAACTTTCTATGTGCTCTGGTATGTTTTCCTCAGAGTTCCAGTTCCCCAAGTCACATGGCTTCACAAGACTCTCCAATTTTGTAATTTTTTTTTTTATTTCTATCTTTCAGTTACAACAAGCAGTTGGAAAATATAACCCAGAAAAGTTAGCATTATTGTGACACACAGAAACCTCAAAAGAATAAAATAATTAAACTTGTGGGGAGGGTAATGCTTTGTTTGGAGAGGGAAGGAACAATTTAAAATACAAAAAAAAAAATTCTTCAGTTTGGCAACAATTCCTCTGAAAAGGCATTAAAGTAAATATCTGATTCCAACTACCACTTTTTAAAAGCAATGATAGGACCCTCGCTATTTAAGCGCAGCCCTCCTTTTGTCCTATTCATAGCACATGCAACAGGGCCTCAACATATCCACAGACAAGCACTAATTCCTAATCTCTACTAGGCCAAGCAAAAGGCTCTTCATGTGTTAGACAGAATTACATCACGGTGATCTAAACTGACAGTGAAAAAACCAGACAGCCTTCTCTTCCAAATCTGCAAGGCCACTCTAAGCTTGCTATGAAAGAAGAGAGAGAGAGAGAGAGAAATAGTGGGAACTCAGAGTAAAACTATTTCCACTAATTGTTACAAATAATATTATTTTATGCTTAAAACCTCTTTTCATAACTGAATAATTTCCAGTCCCACCCTGCTCATCTTTGGGCTGAACTAGAAGGGTACATGTGCCATTTTAGGTACAAATTTTTTGCTTTGGTACCTCATGCTATACAGTTCTCCACCCACACATTGTTATTGTCTTTTGGATTAACAGAATAGCGCCCTGAGCAATATGAGTTTTCAAATAAAATAGAAGGGTTAACATTTCTTAAATTTCCAAGAACTTCTAAACTTCTTTAAATACTCATTGCTTGCTCTCATTTTTAGCCACAACTCTGCTGCAATCAACAGAGCCATCAACTCACTGTTTTAATTTCATGAAACCATTTACAAGAGCAGGTGCAGAACTTTAAGTTTCCTCAATGCTATTTAACCAGCTCTGCTTTTAAGCAAGTCACATATCTACAGCTTGCTATTCTCCAGAGATTCCAAGGGTCCTAGTAAGACCATGTGCCTAAATCCCAGCAGGCTATACCAACTGCTGAAGTACTCATTTTGAAAACAAAAGCACGACAGGCCAACCATAACATATTCCCATCCCTACTCTCACCCTGCCTGCTCTGTGAGTTGTTCTTCTCAGCCTTCCTTTCAACTGCTCCGACACAGGTTTACCTTCAGCTTTATCACTTGAACAGAGATAACAGCAAACTTACTTTCTACTGTGCAATGGAAACAGTCGGGGCCTGGTTTGCAAAGAGCAGAGCCCCGCTCCCCGCACTAGGAAGGGCAGGGGAGGTCCGACAGCCCACACAGTCTCCAGTGCCCACTGGAGAGACACAAACACCTCCGACTCCTCACCCAAGGCTGCAGCTGGGGCAAGCAGCAACAAGTCCATTTCGATTGCTCCTGGCCTCCTGCCCCACTGGGGCTTTCTCTGGCTTTGCCTCTGTCCCTTCCAGTGGGGAAATCTTCCTTGCATCAACTCTGACCCTTACTCTCTTCCTTTTGCCTAACTCGACCCATGTATCCATCCCATGCCCAATGTCCATGTTCCAGCCACACAGCCTGGCCTAGGCTTTGTCACTCATCTTTGGCAAATACCCAGTTTATTTTGTGAAATATCCAGTTTAATTCTCAGTGCCAGAAACACAGGGATAGACAGAAACACAGGGATAGACAGAAACAACAGGAAGAGAACCAGCAAGTGGTACTACTGCAGGTGGTATCACCTGAATTGAGCAACGGACGTCAGTGTTCAGCGTTCCTCTAAAAAAAAAAAAAAAAGTCTTTACTGATTTTTTTCAGACAATCCACTGCAAAACCTTTGAAATACCAGTCAACCAAAACTAGTGGGGCTGGGGGAAAAGGGACAGGGGAGGGATACCCATGCTACATGCCAATACTCTAAACCAAGCCTGACATTTGAATTATGCAAGAAGATTATTCCAGTTATCCAATCCCTGACGAAAAATATGCCAGAGATTAGCTTTACGAAAGCTAGCCATACCTGCCTCCTTATATTTATTGTGAGATATGACACCGGTAACCTTCCTTCAAAACCAGAGACCTGATATGTACAGGTCAGACAGCACTTTGACAGGCTTTGACAGAGACCCAAACAAGCAATTGTCAGCTTAATAACACAGGGACAAGGCTGGGTCCTGCCACCTCCAAACTGAATAGTCAAAAGACTACAGGGTTCCAAGTCTTTCCTCCTTAAAATCCAGGTAGTTGCTGGGATACCAGACTACTAAATGCATAGCTACAGCACACGAGTATCAGCTGTCGTGATATTAGCACTCGCTTCCAGAAATTTTCAATTACAGATATTTCCTGTGCAGGTAAAAGGTATGGTGTACACACAAGTTATATGTGTGGATGCTTTTACCAGAATCACCCTGATTTGTGACATAAGTTTATATGCAAGTCACTTGTGGAATTGTTTGTTGGTTTTGGTTTGTTTGTTTGTTTGTTTGTGTGTTTCTTTTCTTTTCTTCTGTTAATGTGAAATAAATCTATCAATTCCATCCCCAAACTTTTCCCAAATGGTTCTTTCTCATCAGTGAAAAATCTTTAGAAAAGATGACAAAACTGTTGCTGGAAAACAGTTCCAGGCACTGTGTTGCTGAGTGTAAGAGATTCTGGTACTACTTCCATTTTGCATCAACAAGTAAATCCATTTTACTTTACAATTAAATTAAACAGTGTCATTGAAGGGAGGTCGCATGAATATTACTGTGCTATTCAATCCTCTCAAAGGCAAAACTTGTCCTGTGAATCATCATTTCCTGGTGTCTTACAGCTACTGAACCAATCCCTTTGCTTCTTCCAGTGCTGTTTTTCCATTGAAGTTAAACTCATTATGATTTCCTCTAATCGAGCCTTTTGTGGTCCATCTTTTCTCTCAGGTTTCTCCCTTTTTTCTGCCAGCTGCTTTGCAAGCACCTCTTTTGTGACCCTAGCGGGACATAGCTCCTTGCCTCAACCCCTGCTCCTCACAAAAGAGTGACATGCTTCCGTCGCTGCCTCAGCAACACAGCCAGCTCCTGTGGTACGGGCAGCTGTGGCCAAGGTCAGCCCTCTGCACCCGCACAGCTGCTGGACCAAGACCGCCCTGCTCCACCTGCCTGCTCCTTGGGCTCCGCTCAGGAACCTGCTCCTGGCACCGGGGCCATGTGCTGCTCCTGCTGGGACCAGAGGTTTCCTCTCAAGTCCACCAATTGCCAAAAGTGCAATTAAAGAGACTTCACTGAGGCGAGAGCATTGCTAGGACAGTAAGTATAATATCAAGCTTTTCTCCCCTCTCCAAATACCACTACCATTTGGCTTTATTTAGAGCAGTAAGAAGAAATCCAGCTGGCTTTCTTATATACAACCAGGTACGTAAATGCACACCCCCTGCCTTCTTTGCAGAAGCTGCTTATTTAGCTCTCCCCAAAACACAGGAACGCACAGACACAAAACAAAGTTACAGTACACTGAGATTGAACCAAATGGTTTTTTTGAATCAGCTGAAGTCAAGAAATTAGCACTGCGAGGTATAAATGTACCGAAGTTATTTACATGCTAATATCACTAGCAATAATTTGCAAAACATGAGTAGATATGTTCAAAGCTTGAAAGATCTACCAGATGCAAGATTCAATAAAATTGAACCAGTCGTGAGAGACAGGTGATGTCAACCAGCAAGTTCAAAGAAAAGTATCTGTATTATATGATACCTGCTAGAAAGGATACTCATATTTCTGTGAGACTGCTGGGAAAATACCAGAGTTTGTATAGGTAGAAACACCTTTAGATCACATAAACAATGGAAAAAAGAACTGCTTTGTCTTTAACATACATAAGTCTCATAAGAAACAAAATAAACCTAGAACACTCATCACAGCCTGACTACCTTTCCTTGTCAGAATTAAAACCTTAAACACATAAATCTTCTAGCAACCCAGAGTCTTCTATACACATAAAATATTCTAAATAAAGAAGCTTTTCCCCCTGCTTTGGCTAGAACTTTTCCTCCTTGTTTATTGATACATCTTTTTTCAACCCGACTCCCTGATTCTCTTCCACTGAAGTCACACCATGAGAACTATGGGGCAACATGAGTTCACAGAAGGAAGATGGGGGAAAAAGGTCACTAGAATTATTAGGCATGCAGGACTTCTCCATTTAAGATGTAATGTAAATCACAAGATTTTAATAGCAGATTTTTAGGACATAAACAGTCTTTCTTTTAAAGCTAAAGGACAGCTAAATATAAAGCCACATGCTGAATTCTCTCATGTATAATTCCACACCCAGAATAAGCCTGTAACCCAAAATTATTCATCTAGAACTAGGAATTTCTAAAAGGAAAAGAGCTCTTGAAACAAGCCCTGAACTTGGGACACTAGACTCTTGCCTTAATTACCAGTCTAGCATGAGCACCTGGGATCTGGGATCCAGAGACCAGCTCTAGGTGTCTCTTGAGCTCCTCCGCAATCCCCCCCCAAATAGGCCCTACTGACCAGGACCCTCCCTCCCACTCCAAACGCAGTCTCACGGCCCACAATAAATACCACAGCCTCCTGGTGACACGGACTCTGCTTGGAATAGCTTTGAGATCAAAGCCCCAGAAAAAACAATAAGCAAAACAAAAACCACCAGCAAACCCCACCACACTACACAGTATGATCTAATGCTCTCTTCTTTCAAGGTTAGGGTAATTAGGAAGAAGAACAGAGGCCTAATCTTGCAGCTGGGTTTTACTTCCCTATCTCTTCTTTATCTGTTTTCATATTTTAATGTAAATAACACCTACTTCATTCTTGCACAGACCCATGTTGCAAAAGTTTTACAGGCTCTGGGCCTCTCAGTAACATGCTCTTCGACAAGTTAGACTCGTTACATCCTGGGTTAACATGCCTTTCTCAGCCCACTTTAAAAACCCCTGTTGCAACTTCTTCAGCAGTGCATTTCTTTGTCAAGATTATAGCAGCATTTCCATAAGGGTAGTGCTACAGAGAGGAAACTATTATTGTGCTTGATTCACAGGGCTTGTATTTCTTGTTACGGTGTCTTGCCAGGCTATGCCTGGGTGCCCACTCCAGCTAAGGATGAGATTGACTCATCTGTAACTTCTCTCTTTCTGGTGGCAAGGAAAGTGTGAAGGCAGTGTCCAGACTCTGTCTTTACTGCTTGCCAGTTTCAAAACACCCATGAGGACACTTGCCAGAGTCTTGCGATTTTGCTTTAAGGCTTATTTTATAAGCTCTGCACAGTATAGGCCCGAGGATTTCCTTCTGTAGAATTCTTGAACACAAAAAAAAGTTGAACCATTGTTGAGTGACCTTTTTTTTTAAAGGGAAATGACATTTTCACATAAATCTGATATTCTACCGAAACGCACAGCTCAAATTGTCAGACACTCTCCCAGTCATGGTGAATCAACTTTTTCAACCACACCCCCGCATTCAGTTTGAACACTCTAGACCCGTCTCAGTGCCACTGCTGACTACTCTAACCATCTGACCAGTAGTGACCTGGGTGAATTACCTGAATTCTCACAGTAGCACAATCCTAAGTACATAAGTACCAGCTTAACATGCTTCTGTATGCAAAGGGAAGAGTACGTTTTGGGAAAGGCGGTATCAGCTGAAATATTGTAACCAATAAAACATCCCAATTTTCTTTGAAAAGGTGTGAACTGCACAGGCTGGCTTGTCTGGGATGGCTCTCCACACTGATAATAGCTACGAAATCCAAGGTTACAGATCTCTCTTCTAATAGACCATACTGTCTTCAGAAGCAGCTTAATGTGAACTGGAAAAAAAGACTAGCTACTTGACTAAGAACAACTGCCCTTATTCTACCAAAAGTAAGTTACTATCCTTGCCATTATGCTATATAGCATAATGACAATGTTATGATCCAATTCCAGATCAAGAGGAAATCTCTTCCCTTTGCCCCCACCTCTTCCTTGATCATCCCGCTCTAGAGAAGTGACACCAATGAAAAAGTAGGGAACATAAGAACCTTTAACACAATAACCTTTAACACACAAGAAGTAGTGTCATAATTTTTTCACCTTTTCAGGCAGAATTGGGGGAGAGGAAGAAAAGAAGACAACAAGAAACCAGCTTAACTTGCAATGAAGGAGGAGACAGGAGTATGTGTCACACTATCAGGAGTGAAACACTGGAAAAATTTATATAGGACAAACACAGAGCAATCTTTCTTAACCACTTCTTAGAAGCCACTTAGAAAACTGTCTTTTGAGAATGATCTAGGCTTACCATATCTTGCCACAGTGGCAAAGCTCACACTAGACGGTTACACTGCCTCTTCCACTCTACATTTACAGGCCTTCAGATATTGTTACCTCTGCATCTAGTGAGAGCTTTTCCTGTGCCTGTCATTCTGGTCTGTGAAAAACTATACTGTGGACTTTTTTGGAAGGAAAAGGTTGAGGGTTTTTTGTGGCTTGAGTATGTGGGTGGCCCTGCCTATGACTTGGGCCATGCTGCATGAAAATTCACGTACCGACAGGAAGAAGTTTTTTCTAACAGCTTAAATCTAAGCAGGCAAAGGGTTGGAGATACAGAGTTTTAGCAGACACAGAGCTACAAATTACATTACTGCTTCCTTTCCTGCCTTGCCTCTGATGTACGTTCCTGTACCAGAGGGAGGTATATCCAATCCACCTACGAAACGATACCTGAAACACCACTTTCCAGTCTAGTTTGGGAGGGAAAAAAAGAGAAAGCTGTTATACTATCTGTTAAATTGTCTTCTAACTGAAAACAATTGTGTAGCAGAGACTAAATCATCAGGCAGCAGCTTCCCTTGACTTACTAAACAGAAAACTGGCAATAAAGCAAGACAGCACATATCACTGTGCAGAATTTTCTCTGTCATTACACAACAGCATAGGAAAAGAACTGAATCCTTCCAACTCCTTGGGACTGTGAATGTCTCTAATTTTCATTTCCCAGCCACAGAGTTGTGAATTTGGATTCAAATTCTAAACTAGAGCTGTGAATTCGAGGTCCTTGGCTCATCTCATCAGTTACGAGTGAACTGCTGTTGGTATTACTAACATTCCCAGCATGGCCTGCTCTCTTGCGTCTTGCCTTTCAGTGGAAGGAATTGCTCTTGTCAGTTGGGAATCCTTCCTACTGTTCGGGGAAGGCCAGCGCAGGAAGCGCAACTTATCACGTGTCAAGCCACTTTACTTAGCTATAGCCAAGCTGGGCCCAAGGATCATGAACACCCCGCACTTAACCTTCTTCAGTTCTGCTCAACTGCTGGATCACCCTGTTCTATAAATAACCTACAACAAAACCATACTACGGGACTAGAATGCAGTTCAGTAAAGAGGCAGAGTTTCCCCTCTGTCACACAGAGGTGGGCTGGCTCTACCTGAAGAGCCACAGGCAAGGCAGAAACCCGTCTCCAGAGCAGCCCGTGACCGGAGCCCCAGCTTTCAGGCCCACCAGCTGTGCAATAGGAGACTGTTACACTCAAGCTCAAACTCTCAGAGCCCGAAGCAGACCGGGCCGCGGGACATCGGCCAAGGTGGGGGGGAAGGGGACCGCAGCCGTGCTGTCATCCCCATCCCCTCAGGGGCGGCCCGGGATCACCCCCGGCTGACTCGCGGGGCGGAGGGCGGCCGCCGCAGGGAGGGGAAGCGGGGCATGACTCATGTGTTTTGTCCGCTCCCTGGGCTGGCACCGGGGCGCTCCCCGCCGCCGCCGCAGCGCGGGGCGGCCGCCGCCAGAGAGACGGCGGCGGGGGAGGCCGGGGAAGGGCGCTCCTCTGCGCATCGCCCCCGGCTCGGGGGGGGGGGGGGGGGGGGGGGGGCCCCGGCGGCACGGGGCCCCCCCCGCGCCAATCGGAAAGGCCGAGACCATAGAGCGGAGCCGGGCGCTCGCTAGACATTCCGCCCGCGGAGCCCGTCTCTCTGCTGCCGCCATCTTGTTGGGAGGCAGCGGAACCCGCCCGGCCGCAGAGCCGAGCCCGGGCCCGGGCCCGCGCCCTCGTCCCGCTTACCTGAGGCGCTCCCCACCCCACCCCCGTCGCCCTCCCGCGCGGCCGGCGCCACCGGGCGCGGGGCCGGCTTTACCTCTAGTAGGCCCGCAGCGAAGCCTATGCTGGGTACGAGGCCGAGGGGCCGGCCGCCATCTTGGTAAAGAAGAGGGATGTGCGTGACCTACCAACATATGGGTGGTCCCTCCCCCACGTACCCTTGGCCGGCAGGTTGCTATGGGAATGGGGCGGGCGCATGCGCGCTGGGCCCTGCGCCGCGCCTCCCGGCACGGCCCCAGGGGCGGGGTCTGAGGGGCGGGGCGGAGCGTCCCGGTTCCTCCCCTTCCCCCCTCAGGGCGCGCGCGCGCGGGAGCGGCGGTTGGGGTTGTTGGTGGCGCGGCCGGCAGGTGAGGGCAGGTGAGGGCGGCCGGGGGCGGCCGTTGCCCTCCCTCGGCGGGCCCGGGGCTCCGGCTGCGTGGCCTCTCTCTGGAGGGGCGGTGAAAGAGAGCCCCTTCTCCGGCTCTCCGGGGGCTCTCCGGGCAGGCGGGCGGGGGCTGAGGGAGGAAGGGGCTGAGGGAGGGCGGCGGGGCGGCCGGCAGGGGTGCTGGGGAGATGCTGGTGAGGCGGAAGCGGGCCGGTGGGCGCTGCGGGGCGGGGCGGCGGGCGCCGGCGGTCGAGCCGGCAGCAGCTCGGGAGTGTCGGAGAGGTTAGGGAGCCTGGGCCGCCCGAACGCCTGGAGCGCCCGCCGACGGGCGGGCCTCGGAGATGCGGTTCCCTCTTTCCAGAGGGGCTGGGGTAGTCACTCGAGCGCCGCTTGCACGCCATGCTTCAGAAGACGCTCTCGGAGAAAACTCCAACCGGGTTGTTGAAGCCGGAGGGTGAGGAACATGATCGACCAGCTCGGGAGGGAAATCTGGACTGCTCCGAGACTGCGTGCTCTCAGCCTCAGCCACTACCCTGAAGGGAATGCTGTGGGAAAGGTCTTTCGTGAAAGATTTCCGTGCTTGGTCCATATATTAAAATGTAATGTAACTGCAGCTATCTGCATAAATAGTTCTCCTTTGTTTCTTGGTAGCTGTGAGAAACTTTCCTCTGCTCTTAGCCTGCCTCAGAAATAGTTGGGTGACAGACAAGCCTCGTGAATTAAAAGAATGTTCTTCTGTGTTCTAGCAGGATCTAGTTTTGTTTGGCATTGAAAGTCTCTCATGGAGAATGGTTAAGTAGAGATCAATGACATCACTCAGCAGGAAACACTCTTGGAAGAGTTGCTATTCGAGCAATCTTGCATGATGATAAAAGTCTCACAGATAACCTCTTCAGTAGTTGAATACTTCATAAGTCATAGACCAGCTTATTGACTGAAATACAGATATTGCAGATATTGGATTTTATTTTTAGCATGAAATTTCAGTTGAGAAGCATGTTATCCAGTTTTTATTCTGTGTGTGTAATCAGGATGCTAGATTTTTGTCAGCAAGTTCAGCTTCGTGTGAAACCACACCAAATTGCTTCAGTGTTTAGCACCTTTAGTCTGTCCCTCCCATCAAAAAGCCTTCCTCAAAACTGACCCTTCCTTATTGGGGGGAAGCAGCTTGGTAACTGTTAACAGTGAAGTAATCATAGTAAGCTAAAAAGTTGCATCTTAATAAACCTAAAGGAGGTTGCACTTTGTGTATATATACATATACAGTAGCTTTGAGAAGCAAATGCCATAGCTGCCGAAATCATCACCAATTTGAAAACAACTTTGCCTTCTGCCTAGCACAAAAAAGATTGGGCTCCTGTCTGTCTGACACTTGGCAGTTTGTTTTGACTTCAAGATGGCTTTTTGGTGGGAGGGACAAGCTGAAGGGTGCTGTACATTGAAGCCATTTGGTGTCATTTCATATGAGGCTGAACTCACTGACAAAAATCTGCTTGGAAGACAGAAAGAATCAGACAGCGATAATTTCAAATCCGTAGAATAAAAGTGGAAGTGAGCTAGACAGATAGGTGGTGGCTATGGTATGTGGGCTTTGTGAGTGGGAACTGATACCTTTTTGGTTGGAGGGCAAGCCAGGGAAGGGAGTAGAAAGGGAACTTGGAGCACTCATCACTTGAAGATACAATATAAAATATATAAAAATATATGCTGACATTTTTATATGTAAGTTATATGATCTCTTGAACTCATGCAAGTTAGTGTGATAGAAGTTCTCTTCTGTTGACAGGTCTTTGTTTGTCGAGACTTTGCATGGAGGTGTTAGATGAGAGATTTATTTTTTCCTGTCTACTTTGTATCTCAAAGTGCTGCAGCTGCATGTGAAAAATCTTATCTTGGCAACAGAAGTTAAAACGACTGAGTTTGCAAGCATCCAGATGAAAGAGGAGAAGAAGCTGTCGTTTCTTTTGTTCATTTTGAAGCTGTCAACTCTTTACAGAACACTCAAGCATGACAGGAAATGTTGAGGGGAAGGAGGCCTAGAAAGAAAAAATAGTACATGCGTTGTTTTTCTGAGCTTTGAAAAAACTGTTTCCTGTAAATAGTAAGATATGTTTAAGCAGTATGTTTGGTTTGGTTAGTTTCCGGAAAGGATGTGAACTTTTCTTTGTCAGGCTTCAGAATGGTTTGTCATACATCCAGTGCCTTTAACACCCCATCTTCATGTTGCTTGAATTTATTGTCCAATGATGTTAATAGGAGCAACGGTTGCTGAAAATTCTGCCCCTCATTAATACCGAAGAGTCAAATACTTGTACTCTGTGAAGCAACTGACAGTGTTTCAAAATCCGGACATCCAATCAAGAATGCTCTGTTTTTAATTTAGTGTGCAACAGTGGATATTATATTGTTTTGTGTTTTGTAGGGTTTTTTCTTCTTGTACGATTTTTAATAAGCTGAAAATGTTTTTTTTTTTTTTTTTCCAGATCTGTTCCTGACCTTCCATAAAAATGTCCAAGGTAAGAGTGACATTTCTGTCTTCCAGTGTAACAAAGTGAAACAGATGTTTTGTTTTTAAATATTAATCTGCAAGGGTAGAATGTGTAACTTGCGTTATGTTTGATGGTGATGTGTATGCTAAATTTATGGGTCATAAGTAAGAGAGAATTCACATGTAGAAGACATAATATTGAAAGATTGAGTGATGTAAAACATGTATTAATGTACTTTCCTATAAGTATAAACCTCTGCAGTTAACTCATACTCTTGGAAGGATTTAGTTTTGGTCATGGAGTTGCATACAAGCTCCCTGGTGCATTTTCATTGAAACATCCAGATATTCTGCTACTGGTTTGAGCAGGAATCATTTCAGAAAAGGATGTTCTTAGATTTAATTTCTTCATTTACTAATAGAGTCAATTGATCTTCTGGAAAAATCCTTCATAAACAACATGGTGACTTAAAATATTATTGACATGCTGGGATTCATCTAATTCTCGGTCCCCTGCATTTGGTATGATGGGTAGAACATCCATGTTAGCTTATTGGAGTGAAATGAATGATAAAGGGTACTTGAATTATGTGTTTGAAGAAGGAGACTAATGAATCTAAAGATTTCTCTGCCATATTTGTAGTGGTGGCTATTTGAAACAGTATTGTGTAAATTGCTCCCCCCTTTAAAAGAGATCTCTAAAGAGGACTTCCAGCACATGGCTGTCACTTCACCAGTCATTCAGTGTTTTCATTTGGATGTGGTAAAACCAAATTAGAAATGGTCACCTTTTTATTTAAGTCTATAAACATTAGACACAAGCTTTTTTATTTTAAATGCATGTGAAGACACTGTTTAAAAAGTGTGTGATTAGTGAATGCACTTCATAAAATGTTTGGGTTTTTGTTTCTTTTTTACTTAAGGTGATCTTGGCTGGATAGCTGAATAATGAAACTTTTTTGTAAGCTCTAGGTGAATGCAGTTGTTCTGTACTTCATTGTGAAACTTGAGTAGTAGGAACACTCTATGTCATCTAGCTTCAAACCATTTGAAATAACTGAAGAAAGCAGTTATACAAACAAGTATGTCTTGAATGGTTGCTTATTATTGTCTTATTTTATTTTTAGCAACAGCCTGCTCAGTTTACCAATCCAGAAACCCCTGGCTATGTTGGATTTGCAAACCTTCCCAATCAGGTTCACCGGAAGTCTGTGAAAAAGGGGTTTGAATTTACTCTTATGGTGGTTGGTAAGGAAACGTTTTATATTCTTTCTCAAAATTAGTACCTGCTCACAGGAAATTTGGAATTCAAATTAATATTACTTCCACTATTGTAAGACTTCAGCTTGCATCAGAAAGCTCTTCTGTACTGTAGCATTTAACTTTCTTTTATAGTTTATTCATTCATGCAGCAGTTGTTTTCCACATTACAAACTATGTTTGAATACATTAATAAGTTTGTGGGTGAAGTGAAGAAATTCTGTCGTGCACTCCAGTGATCATTACTTCCCTCCTTCTCTTCTGTGTTACAGGATTCAAGCATTCAATTTAAAATACAGTTTAAAACTGTTTTTGCATTTGAATACAATCTTTATTTGCTTGTGTGTTTTGGTTAAGAGAATAGTATTAAGGAGACTATTCTATTTAAAATGTTCTTTATGCTCCTGTAGCTCAAAAGAATCTGAACTCTGGTCTTTCCACCCCTTCTAAATGCTCTTGTAAGAGAAGAATGAGAATTGGATTAGTTGGTTTTGATGTGAGCTGTTACTTCTTAAATTGATCTTGATTTTCTGTTAGCCGTTATACTTTAAAGTTTAATTCTATTCAATATTTCATTGACAATCTGTGTTGGTATCTGGAATGGAAAGAAAAATCCAGTGTGTCTGCAGAAATACCTTGATCCTCTGAGAAGTTGGTCTTATTTTTGCAAATTAAGTAGGCTTGGGCTTCTTTTATATCTCTCCCAGTCACTCTGCTTGGGAGCTGTAACTGAGTTTTGATGTTTCAGCTCTGTAATTCTCACTTTTAAAATAGGCTTTTGCAAAAAGTAACCCTAATAGAATTAGGTTCTTTATTACCTGGTGTCACAAGAAGTAAATCCCATTTGTGTGTTAGATTTGTCCAAGAGAGATCACAGTGGAAATGAGCAGGAGAGGTGAGGTGGTACATGATAGCAGGTGTTTCAGTTCTTAATTGTTTTGGATTCCAGTAGTTACAGAAAGAGTCTATCCTCAAACCTTTCATTAGTTTTGCCAAATGACAGGCCTAGCATTGCTTTTATCCCGTTTCTATCTTTTGTAGTTCAGTGTAGGACAGAGTTGGCCCTTATTTTTGTTTTCCTAGAATTCTGTCATAGTTGTTTACTGTATCTTTCATTGGATTTGCTTAGGATAATACAATGGATATCTTATAGAATCTAAGGGTAAAGCCAAACTATAAGCAGATGGTTCAAATTATGGTATCTACTGTAACTCTTCAAAATTTACTGTTCAGTAATCCTAAAAATCTGAGCGGTTCTGAGAAACAAAAGATAAGCTTTCTCTGCTGCAGCTAAACTTAATTTCCAGATCACTTTGAGATTAATTGCAAATAGTGCTATGTGAAACAGTTCTGGCAGAAAGCTCTGTAAAGTTACATAGACCAAGAAGTCATTTCTAGCTTTTTCTGAAGGACAAAATAGGAGGGAAATGACATGGTATCAGAGTAACAGAATGGCAATTAACCCCACACATGTCTCAGAGTAAAATTTAACTTTACAGTCATTGCCTGCTAGTATTTAAGGGATAAATGAAAACTACAGGAAGAAAACTTGGAGAAAAGTAATTTAATTGAAAATTTGGAGTGATATTTTAAGATACACTAGCAGAGGGAGGCAGTCGATGTAAGATAAAATAAACTGTGCTTTAAATTGTTGATTATTTCAACAGTTTGGAATGTGAATTCTTTCTCTTGAAATATGCATGGGGTTTAAGTATGTTCTCTTGTGGGCTATATCACAATGCCTGTATTGAACTATTATTCTTCATTAAGTTGCCATGCTTCTTAATTTGTGAGCAGGAGAATGCTTCTTTAAAAGTTATCTGCACTGACAGAGTCCTAATCAATGATTTTTCTTCTTTGCATTGTTTTTTCTGTTATTGTTTATTGTAGTTTGTGAAAATATGAGCTTGGGTTTATAACAATTTGGCTGCTTGGCTATGTTGCTTCCAAAGAAATCCTAACCACTTGAATTTATTAACAATTTCATATTCATTCTCATTATTAAGCTATGACTTTATCTAAATAGTTATTTCATTAAACTCTTAACTACTGTGGTCAGTAGTTAGAATAACTACTCTTTTCATTAATTCTTGACAGTGACTATGAAAACTGATTTGTTTTACATGTAATATTTAGCCAGACTGAAGGTATGGAATGTGCCACTGGTTAAAATCATACTTTTTTTGGTTTTGCTGAAATGGTGCCATGGGACTGTTGAGTTACTGTGGCTGCATGTCTCTTTCACTGGTGAAGGCTGCACTGGTAAAATCTGATCTTGAGAGATGCATTCTATGAGGCATTATAAACTGGCATCTCCTAGTCAAATCTTTATTTAAAAAATAATTCCATCTCTTTTTTTCTTTTGTTCAGATATTTTTGTCAGACTCCTATTGCAGAATAGTCTGTGTTACTCAGAGGGACCATGTGGCCCATCATTTTTAACATCTAATTTTTTTAATTAATTCTATCAACACCTGAAATAAAACCAAAATTCTAGAAATGGATTTGTTCAGTGAATTCAGGTACTGAGCACTTTGAGTTGCTGGTCTTTCTTTGTCGTGAGCATTTGTTCTGATTAAGATCTTGATCTTTAGCTAAATAGTTGGCTTTTGAACTTTCCTCATGGCTCAGTCAGTAGCCCTAGAACAAAAATATATTTATGGTTCACTTTGGTAATCCCCAATTTCATCAGTGAAAAAATTGCTCTGTGTGTATGCTCAGTAGCTATATATCATATTCCTCTTCCCTTGGGTTCTTGTTTGCCATATTAGCAAAGAAATAAATTATACTTTATGATGGCTAGCTGTGCAGAAGTTCAGGAATGCCTTTTTTGTTGTTTGAACTGAATCATAGAATCATAGAATGGTTAACGTTGGAAAAGACCCTTAAGATCATTGAGTCCAACTGTTAACCTATCACTGCCAAGTCCACCACTAAACCATGTCCTCAAGCACCACGTCTACCCTTTTAAATACCTCCAGGGATGGAGACTCAACCACTTCCCTGGGCAGCCTGTTCCAATGCCTGACTACCCTTTCGGTGAAGAAGTTTTTCCTAATATCCAACCTAAACTTCCCCTGGCGCAGCTTAAGGCCGTTTCCTCTTGTCCTGTCACTTGTTACTAGGGAGAAGAGACCGACCCCCACCTGGCTACAACCTCCTTTCAGGTAGTTGTAGAGAGCAATAAGGTCTCCCCTCAGCCTCCTCTTCTCCAGGCTAAACAACCCCAGCTCCCTCAGCTGCTCCTCATAAGACTTGTGCTCTAGACCCTTCACCAGCCTCGTTGCCCTTCTTTGGACACGCTTCAGCAGAATGATACAGCCTAAGCAGGATCTAGTTTCTCACTGTGTATGGTCTTTCACATTCTGGAGTGATAGCAGAAAAACATCCCTTAAAAAAATCAGGAGACATGAAATGGGAAATTTTAAGTCTAAGTTGATCAGAACTCCACTTGACTAGCAGATTTCATTACAAATCATCAGAGAAAGCGCATTGTAAAGCTGAGATGTAAAAATCGTTATTCAACCTTCTTGTGCAAATTTTTCTAATACAAAATTATAAGCTGTAAATTTTTAAAATAAAAGATTTACATTTAACATGAAAAAATGTATAGTCAGATGATACTGTCTGGATACAGTTGAACTTAATTATGTAAATATGTTGAATTTATCTTTATATTGAATCACAGGTGAATCTGGATTGGGGAAATCTACATTAATAAACAGCCTCTTCTTGACAGATCTCTACCCAGAAAGGATAATCCCAGGAGCTGCTGGTAAACACACCTTTGTTCTAGTTCTCTGTTTGTGATGATTTTTGGAGTTGAATGCTTTTATCTTTGGATTTTAGTAACAGCCAGTAGTGATTTCTAGCTGTAGTAATTTCTGGTGTATTTCCTTATACTTGAACTGTTTGATACAATTGGTTCCCTCTGTACCCAGGATGTATATGGGGTCTTTGTTGGTTTAGTCCTCGGGTGTATTCATATTGGCACCTAGAAAGTTGATTCCTTCTTTTGGTTAAAAAAATGTCATCGTGTCACAGTAAGATAAACAATCAACTAAAACAATCATAAACTTTTTCAATTTTTAATCTATTGCAATTGTAAACATATGCATTGTTTATGCCTGCTTGTACTTGCAACTTGATTCCTTTGCTTTGGGTTGATATTTAGTGAATGTGAACTTCACCTCCTTTTTTTTCTTCAGTCCCTTGTCCCTTTTTCATTCTGTTAGCAAGGCATACAATAATCCAACAAAAGAGAATATTCTAAGAAAATAGAGGAAGATGCTAGTTTTTTCCCTTCTTTGCTACTTGTTGAATGACTTGCTTTAATAATTTATTGTGTTAGCTGACGAGTACTTACTACTTTCAACCTTAGGAAAAAAAATCCATTACATATAATTTAGTATTGTTCTCCAAATTGCTGATTACCTATAGTTTTTCTCAGTCACTTTTGCCTTAGTTTCTACATTATATTTAAGAACAGTAGGAAATCTCAAATAATCTTCTAACAAAATCTGAAGAATTTAAGTACGGAGTCTTGCTGTTATCAGGGCTTAGAAGGTAATCCCTGAAACAACATTTATACGGTTGCATCTGCCAATTAATCTTTTGGGCTTATCTCAAAATGACATAGTCTAATAAATTCTATTCTGAAAGATCAAGTTTATTGTCTTTTAGAAAAGATTGAACGCACTGTGCAGATTGAAGCCTCAACAGTTGAAATTGAAGAGAGGGGTGTAAAACTACGTCTGACGGTTGTAGATACACCAGGATATGGGGATGCTATCAATTGCCGAGACTGGTACGTACACAGAGTGTATATTGATATATGTATGAAGACTGACATCCATTTCATATTTGTCCTGGGGGTGAGAATAAGTAACTGAAGTGGGGCTATATTAATAATGATACGCAGTTCAAAGTAGGATGGCCCAAGTGGCCAGCCTAGCTCTTTTAAACCCTTCCATTCCAATGATTCAAAGTGATTATACGGTTAAGTCGTTATCTTACCTTTTTTTTGTGTGTTATATGAAGTGCTGAATTCGAGGTGTGATTTTTGGTGAGATAGGCGTGTTTTCTAATGTTGAGGAAGCTTAATTTAAGTGTTACATGTTCATTTAGATAAATGTAAAGAGGCATCAATAACTTCCACACAACTTGAAATAAATTTTGAGATACAGATATTTTGCTTATTTTTTTTAGTTAACTTTCTTAAATTTGGAAGAGTTTTAAGTGAACATTGACCTTGGCTTTTTTTTTATAGTCAAAAAGCAATGGAACCACTGGGACACAAGAAATTAAACTATACTCTGAGAAAGTAATTCAGCTAGTCTTTAGTGAAGTAAAAATCCACATTTAGATCTTGTCCACATTCATTTGAGCATTCTTCGATTCTGTGCTTCATTTTTAACTGCATTTTCATCATCTTTGGGTTTGATTGTTTGGGTTTTTTTGAGAAATTTACATTGTAAGTACTGAGAAATAATCTCAAGATTAATGGCAATCAGTTTTCAACGGTAATCCCTCTTCTCACGTCTCTTAAGCCCCTGAACCTCAAGGCAGGGACTGGGGAAATGAAGTCCCTCCCATTGTAAGTGAAGATCAGGTTCAAGACCACCGGAGGAACTTGAACGTACATAAGTCCACGGGACCCAACAAGATGCATCCCATCTCGTTGGGTTATCTATGGCAGATGTAGTTCCCAAGCCACTCTCCATTGTATTTCGAAAGTCCTGGCAGTTGAGCAAAGTCCCCAGTGACTGGAAAAAGGGAAATGTCACACCCATTTTTAAAAAGGGTAAAAAGGAGGACCCTGGAAACTACTGACCTCTGTGTCCGGTAAGATCATGGAACAGATCCTTCTGGGAGATATGTTGAAACATATGGAAGACAGGGAGGTGATTGGACACAGCCAGTATGGCTTCATGAAGGGCAAATCATACCTGGCTAATCTGGTGGCCTTCTGTGATGGAGGTGAAGGAAGAGCTACTGATGTCATCTACCTGGACTTCTGTAAGGCCTTTCATATGGTCCCCCATAACATTCTTGCCTCTAAATTGGAGAGAGATGGGTTTGATGGATGATGTTAGATGGATAAGGAATTGGCTGTATGGCTGCATCCACAGAGTTACAGTCAATGGCTCAAGGTCTAAATGGAATCCAGTAAAGAGTGGTGTCCCTCAAGGGTCCATACTGGGACCGATACTATTTCATAATTTCATCAATGACATAGTGGAATTGAGCCTACCCTCAGCAAGTTTGCAGATGACACCAAGCTGAGAGTAGTGCAGTTGATTCACTAGAAGGAAGGGATGCCATCCAGGGGGACCTTGATAGGCTTTAGGAATGGGCCCATGCAAACTTCATGAAGCTCAACAAGGCCAAGTGCAAGGTCCTGCACGTTGGTTGGGGAAATCCTCAATATCAATACAGACTGGGAGATGAATGGGTTGAGAGCAGACCTGCAGAGAAGAATTTGGGGATGCTGGTGGATGAAAAATTGGACATGAGCTGGCAATGTGCGCTTGCATCCCCGAAAGCCGTCCATATTCTGGGCTGCATCAAAAGAAGTGTGGCCAGCAGGTTGAGGGAGGTGATTCTCCTCCTCTACACTGCTCTTGTGAGACTTGCTCTGGGACCCCCAGCACAAGACTGACATGGACCTGTTAGAGCAGGTCCAGAGGAGGGCCAGGATAATGATCCAAGGGCTGGAACACCTGTGAAGAAAGGCTGAGAGAGTTGGAGTTGTTCAGCCTACAGGAGAGAAGGCTCCAGGGAGACCTTACTAACGCCTTTCAATATATAAAAGGGGCTTATAGGAAAGATGGAAAGAGACTTATTACCAGGGCCTGTAGTAACAGGACAAGGGGCAACGGTTTTAAAGTGAGAGAGGGTAGGTTTAAGTTGGACATAAGGAAGAAGTTTTTACAATGATGGTGGTGAGACACTGGAACAGGTTGCCCAGAGGAGTTGTGGATGCCCCATCACTGGAGGTGTTCATGATCAGTTTGGACAGGGTTTTGAGCAACCTGACCTACTGAAAGATGTCCCTGCCCATGGCAGTGGGGGTTGGACTAGATGATCTTTAAAGGTCCCTTCCAACCCAAACCATTCTATGATTTTAAATCAATTTGGAACAAGAAGCTTAGATTATCTTGAGCGTGTGTAATTAATACTAGTCAAAAGATAAATACTAACCCAAGAGAAATCTGCTGTAGAAGTTAAGATGTGTGTTATATGTATGTACATTTTATCTTAATATAAAAAGATTAAATATGCATAGTAGTTTGTTATTCTGGAATTCAAGTAAAATTTTAAGATACGTGCTCTTCTACTCTACATTCTTACAGCACCATTAAATTAATTTTTGTCTATCAGCAGGATGTCTTGGTGTTTTAATATTACCCTTGAAACATCACTAAAATTATTGACCATTTGGGAACGAGCATGATTTCTTGAATCCATATTTATTTTACAGTTTTAAGACCATAATTTCTTACATTGATGAGCAGTTTGAGCGATATCTGCATGATGAGAGTGGTTTGAACAGAAGGCATATCATAGATAACCGGGTTCATTGCTGCTTCTATTTCATTTCACCGTTTGGTCATGGGTAGGTGTTGCTCTGTCATTTTATTTTTTTAAATTATTTTACTTTGGGAGTTGGTTTGTGCCTGTTGACTTAAATTTTCAGAATCAGATTGCCATTACTTAAGGAAGTACTAGAACTGCTGGAGTTAATTGGGTGTGTTCTTTCTGTGTAAGGAGAGAGATCTACATTGGTGTGAAAATAAACTGGTAATTTAGATTAAAAATAAATTTAACTTTTTCTGTATTTTAATTTTAGCCTTAAGCCTCTGGATGTTGAGTTTATGAAGGCCATACACAACAAAGTAAATATTGTACCTGTGATTGCAAAAGCTGATACGCTTTCTCTGAAAGAGCGAGAACGACTAAAGAAAAGGGTAAGTCTTTTTCTAGCTTGCAGAAAAATGTCGTACTTTGGTTATAGCAGCATGGTTGCTAAAGAGAGGGGCATTCTCATTCAAACTTACTCTGTCCTAGCCAAGAAAAATATAATCTCATGCACAGTGTGACATTATTTAATATGTAGTTTGATATCTTGTAGAATCCTTTGTTATGTATTTAACTGAGAAATTGTCCTTAAAATATTGCCTGCGAAATGGCAGATTGGCTGCATTTACAATTACATTGAGTGAATTTTGAAACTTTGGAAAAATATTTAAATGCATTTGCTAATGGTAATTGCTTCCTTACCTGTTTCATCAGTCCCAAAGCAGAGACAGGATCTGCATCTGTGATGTGCATATACTTTTTTACCCAGTCAGAATTCTGAGGATTGAAAAATAGGATTTTCAGAGATTTTTCTGATTTTTGGGGTTGTTTTTCTTCCCCTATGTCACCCTCTTCTAATACATTCCAGTTCCTTCTTCTGTAGGCAAGACCCTTTAACACATTCAGTCTTGCAGGACTTGATGCTGTATTTGCTGAGGGGGGAAAAATGCAACAAACCATCATGAGTTAATAACAGCTATGAAATTTAGAAAGAAGTGTTAGAATTAACTTGCCAGAAGGCACACTTGATCCAGTCTTAGTTGTTATATTTAAAACTTTATCTATGATTTTTTCAGTTATTCTAAAAATCCTTATATTTGTCTTACCTAACTTGCAAGAAAAAGAGAAGTATATTTTACTTTGATATACATATTGTGCTAGAATTCTGCAGAAATAAAGATTTTAAATTTTTTTTTTTAAAGAGCAAAATTTGGGTTTATGCAAATGTATTCCAGCTGCAGATGCCATGCTTAGCAGTCATGGAGACAGAAAAAAGTATTTGTCGTGTCTGTAGCTCCGTTACGTTTTTAAACACTCCCACCTCTACCCCCCAAATAGTAATTCAGAGGCAAGAGCAAGGAGTTTTAGGCTGTTCAAAACAATTATGACTTCTGAGTCAATGCTTTATAATTAAAAAAAAAAAAAAAAGACAATTGCAAAGGTTTAAAAAAAGCTCAATTTCTTATGTGTAATCCACAAAGGACAGTGTTTATTTGAACACTATTGTTTGTCTGAAAGTCTGTGGCAAGTAGTTGTTGAATATCATGAAGAAATACGGTGTTTAGAAACAAATACTTGCCAAGTAATATGGATCGGTAAGATAGGCCCAAATTTCTCAAGAGATTGTGTATAACTCATTAAGTAATTTTACTTTAAGATTTAAAATTACTGCCTTTACATGTATATTATCTCAATTTCTTATATTATAAAATCTCAGATTCTGGATGAAATAGAAGAGCATGGCATCAAGATTTATCACCTGCCTGATGCTGAATCAGATGAGGACGAAGATTTTAAAGAGCAGACCAGACTCCTGAAGGTATTACTGGTTTCATAGGTTACATATGTGGATAATATACTGTATATTTTCGTACTGCTCAGGCAGCTTTAGAACAAGATTCATACTGTGACCTGGAATGAGACCTTGAGTGAATCACTGTCTCTGTGCCCAGACTCCTCTATCTGGTAGACAAGAGTAACAATGGCTTTTTTTTTTTTTTTTTTTTTTTTTTTTCAGTTTCGTATTAAAAGCATTACAAACTTATTACCATAATATGCAGTGCTGAGCAGAACAAGAGTTGTTCTTCGAGTTGTTTGTTCTGGTTCATCATTGGTAATTTTTGCATTTTTGGCTTTCAGGCCAGCATTCCGTTTTGTGTAGTGGGATCCAATCAACTCATTGAAGCCAAAGGTAAAAAAGTTAGAGGTCGACTCTACCCATGGGGTGTGGTTGAAGTGGAGAATCCAGAACACAATGACTTCCTGAAGCTGAGGACCATGTTAATGTAAGTTAGAAAATTCCAATTAAATTGTAGTATAAAAAAAAAATCACCAGGAAGATACTCAAACACCATAATGGGGGTTTGAAGCGGTTGTGAAATCCTTGGAGACATTCAGAATTTGTCTGGAAAAGGCCATGAGCAACCTTGACCTAGCTGGTTTAGGCCTAGGCAGGATTGGACCACATAGGCTCCATGAGTTTTTTCCAATCTGAATTACTCAGTGATTCTGTGAAAATAATCTTTTATCTAATTCTGTTCTTGAACACAATGTTGTATTGCTATTCAGATCCCCAAGAACATAAAACAGGTTGCTTCACTCCTTGTGCTTATTTAAATATATCTATATGTAGATATATATCTGCAAAGGAGTAGACTTCAAAAGTCCACTGGTTGATTTTTTTTCAGGCTTTGCTACTCTGCTTCCCCTGCCCAGCACTGCTTCATCAAACTCCTCACCCAGGAGGACAGCTTATGTCAGGGCTGCCTCAGGGTCTGAGGTGGTCTCTCTATGTGTCCTTTATTGCACCGATTTACCTTAAATTAGGTTTTAAATTAGCATGTTAAATGGGTGTACATGCTGAACACGTTGACCCAATACAGTGTTGAATGTGAGAGTTGGTTAAGCAAGCCGATGTGATGCCGGTATGTTTTTTCTTCCTCCAGCACCCACATGCAAGATCTTCAGGAGGTGACCCAGGATCTTCACTATGAGAACTTCCGCTCTGAGAGGCTCAAACAAGGCGGCAGGTTGTTATCTTATGGTTACATGCTGTTTCTTCCTATTCTGAATTTATTTTTTGGTCTCTCCCTGTCTCTCCTACCATTTCATTGCTTGGATTTGGTAGATCACAGACAGCTCCATAGCTCCAGTCAACACCAAGTTCAGTCAACCAGCTTACACTGAGTGTAGGAAAAAATATTATGTAAATCTGAAGAGACAGTTGTGACATTAAAAGGGTATAGTTAGATCTCTGCTTTTTTTTAAGGCTTGAACACAGTTGGATTGGAATGTTTGAAGTAAATAAGTATGTCTATGATAAATGTTGTCTTCAAAAATCTGCCAGTTACGTCAGTGCTGATATGTTAAAGGTTTTTTTTCAGAATTAACTACTGGAATATTTGGACTGTGTCTTTAGAAAAAGAAACTCAAGTCCTTCTGCAGTGCTTTATTAAACATGGTATAGAATAAATAATTTTCTTTGCATAGCAGTCACAGGATAATATCTTTCAACCCTATTTTGAGCTGTGGTGGGTAGGGCACAGCTTTCCTGGTAAGAGAGACAGGCACAACACCCTGTTTTTAACTAAAATAGCAGGGTTTGTAAAGTTGAGTTTGTGAGTTCTTGTTGAAAACTGAGTGTCTCCTGGTTTAGATTTTTCAGTTGCTTCTCTTATGTCAGCCACTAGAGGGTTTCATGATTGCACATTTCAGTGGTTTTGATATATTTTGCAAAGCTTTTTCCATTATGCTGTTGACATAGATTTTGTCACATGCCTAGTCAATTTTCAGGAAAAGGAGTTTGTCTCTGCCTGTAGCATTGGCCTAGAAGTCCAGTTTTCCCTTCAGGCAAGATGACATGCTCTTCTCCCCTAAGTTTTAAATCCTGTCTTCTGAAGTTCAAGCTAAAAAAAAATATTTTTGCCAAGTTCTGGTGCCTGTTATCCAACAGGCATGTACAAAAGTTATAGAAGTAATGTTACCTAAGGTCATCCAGAGTTAAAATAATGTTTACCAGTTTTTGGAGGATTTAAAGTTGCCTCTGCCAAGGACCTGTGAGAGTAAGTTACTGTTAAGTTGGGGTATCTTTCTTCGTGAAACTAAAACATGTTTTTGTATCTTGTCTAGTTAAGTGGCCTATATATCTTTGTTTTCATATTTCTGAAGTGCTGCTAGAATGTAGTTAAGTTTACTGGAAGTGAGGGTAGTTTGTGGTGAATTTATTTCAAACTTGCACCTACCCCCACCAGCAGAGCTTGGCAATTAAGTGTTTGTTTACTGTATTCGCTAATGTTCTTAGAGGTTTTTGGGCACAGAGGATTTTTTGACAATCTGTTTCTCTGTTGACCTTTTAACAAGCATCAGTTGGTTCACTTTGCACATTTGATGGCACTTGCATGATTAGATCTGTTAGCAGATCTTCCCCATTGCAACATGGAATAGGAGAAATCTATTAGCAAAGTGGTAAGTAATCTTGAAAATATAGTACATAAAAAATATTCTTATGTTTGGTCTCTCAATGTAAAATTGGAACGTCCCAATTAAGCAAAAGTGCTGTAATACTGATTGAAAGCATTTGCTGCTTAATTTTGATGGGAGTAACCAATGTTTGTACTATACTTCAACGTGTTATACAAAAGAAATCTTTTGGACTTACAGGAAAAAAAAAGTGACTATACTAGAAAAATAATCAAACTTCAAAGTCTGAAGTGGAGCACAGGATAAAGGGTTCCTCCAATTGGAAGGATTCCAGATATGTACAGTGGTTGTGTTACTTCTATGGTTTTGGTTATGAGCCTTTTAGATCTTTGGTAGCAAACACGGTTCATGAAGATAGAGATGGGCTAGAACTGCATCAAAGGAAGGTTCTGCCTGGAGGTAGCCAGGTTTACAGGTACAGAATTTCTTAGAGCACTGGTTATTTTACATGTTGCTTCATATTTTTGTTAACATCTTGTCCAGCAGTACCTTGAACTTATATTTTGATTTAGTTGTAATGATTTATTGCACCAATGAAAGAGAAGAATTAAGTATGTGTTTGCAGTATTTCTGAATTTGCTATATCTGTGTGGTACTCAAATTGCAATCAGTTAAGATAATGTTATGCTCAGGTAAACTGCTATACTTGAATACTGATCAGAAATAGTTTTTATTGATACGTACATGTGAAGATCTGTCATGTTTTAAAGTCATAGCTAGAATGGTTTATACTTGTTCTGGGCATAACTTCATGAAGGAGTAAGGGATAAATTGATGTCTTAAAAATAATTTAAAAATAAAAATATGAATTGCAGCTATGTGGGGAATGTGTTTCAATGAAATTTTTTTGTATTATGAAACGCTGACATATAAGATGTGTTCTAAGAGCCTCGATTTTTGTCAACAAAGCATTCTTTGGAAGTTCAAAATCCAGAATGTATCACGTTATTGAACAATATTCATCTTGTTTTAGGAAGATAGAAGATGAAGAAGTGAATAAAGACCAGATTCTGCTTGAAAAAGAAGCTGAAGTAAGATGACAGAACTCTATACTCTTGTGATGGGGGAATTTTTATTCTTCTATCACTACTTTAGGTCAAATGTTTTACATGATCTTGGTTATTTCTGAAGGAAAAGGCAGAATTTTCTAATATAAAGTTCTTCAAGGTGCAGTAACAAAACAGAATGCAAAGAGGTGTAGAGGAGTCTCAGGATACTGGTTTATTGGAACAGGTGGAATCTGGTAAAATGCCTGATTCCGTTGTACTAATCAGCGATGAATGTAATGCATGTTGGGGGGAGAGCCGTGCTCACATGAGTAAAGGTTCTAAAGTTAGCAATTGCAGACTGGAAAAAAGTCAGTTCAGCTCTGTAGCAAAGGAGGGAAAAATGGTAGGAATTGTCAGGAATAAAGAACGAAACGAGGTTCTCATTCTGCCGTTATGATAAATCCATAAGGCATAGCTCTAATACTGTTTTCATTGTCTCCCTAACCCAAAAATGATATAGCCAAGACTAGAAAAAGTACAATGAATAGCAAAAAGTGGGCAGAAAGGCTGAAGTGGACATCTGAAGCAGGTCCTGTACAAGGGGAGACTAGGTTAACGTTGTTGTTGGAAGTAGATGGCAGAGGGGAAGGATATAGTAAGGGGCTTACATAATCATAGATGGCAGGATGAATGGGAATCTACTATACAAGAAACAGGTCACATTTAATGAGATTAATAGGTGGCTGATTTCAAATAGAAAAGATACTTTTAAGACAGTCTGTAAATTGTGGAACTCATTAGCATGGAATTTTGTGCATAGCAAGTATGCAGATAAGCTCAAAAATGCTAAGAGACTGGAGAGTTCTACTGTCTCCATGAATGTGCTCACTAAACACAAAGGTAGAATTTTTTTGGTTTAGCAAGTTCAGAACTGACAGATTTCTAGAGTTTGAAAGCATATGTCAGGAAATACTGGGTGTGTGCACCCCGCTGTTAGGGTCTTAGATGCATTTGCTAATAGCCAGTGTTGGTGAGAAGGCTGAGTTAGGTGGACTTTTTGGACTGCTCTAGCACCAGCAGACGCTCAGTCTTCTACTAGTGGTCTTAGTGGCTACCCAAGTCCCAAAAGATAATGAGAGTAAAAATGAAAAGTGTCATTGTTTCAAGGAATATGAAAAAGAGTAGTGTAAACATTTCACAGGTTTAGCTTTTCATTGTTAAGCTTAACAGTTTAGTTTGAGTTTGAAGTGGAGGTGCATAGAGGCAAAGGCACTCAAATGTATTTCAGTAGTGAGGTTGACTTCCCACCTGTCAGATTTGGGTACCATAAAAGAATTTGAAGTATTGTACATGCAACATGGCTGAATTAATCTTAGTAGCTGAGTTACGTGATTACCCTGTGTTTAAATGTTGCAATGTTCTAAAATTAGCTTCAGCCATTTTTAATAATGCTTATATGCCCTTGGATGATTTGCCTGTAATACCTACTTCCACCTAGACGTCACCAGCAAGGGAGTTGGGAAGTAATCCTGACAATTTTTTTTAGTGACAGATAGTGGTGTACTTTGGAGGGACATAAACAAGTTGCTTATTTTCTGGTGATAATCTTTAGCAACTGTAAATGTTTGTTCAGCACTTCAGCACCATCATTTTTATGCATTTAACTTCAGAGGAAGCAAAGACTTCCATTCAGGGATGCTTAAAATCTCATCCCAAATTACAATAATAAAGCCTGCTTATTTCAGTCAGTAAATTTCCAGCCTCTTAATGGATGAAGAAGAGCAGTAGAAGATGCCATAACCTGAGATTGTTACCCATCAGATAAAGATAATGCAGATATGTGTTCCCTCTATAATATAAATAATTGTGTAGTGGCAGCAGAGAGTCACATTCTGAGGTGAGATTAGGCTAAAGGATTCTTTTGTGCTACTTTTCCAGCTTCGTCGCATGCAGGAGATGATTGCGAGAATGCAGGCACAGATGCAGATGCAGATGCAAAGTGGAGAAGGAGACAGCAGTGCAGTTCATGGGCACCATGTATAAAGTCTTTGGTAAGATGTTCAAATAGCCACTTAAAGGGTTTTTCTTTTAATTACTCATTATTGTGGTTGGTATTAAGAAATTTTGGAAAAATGTTTACAAGATGGGTTTGCATAGGTTTCAATTTTATTTTTAATTTCTAAGGTTTAACTACTGTTTGTGAAGTGAAATGGCTTGGAGCCAAACTAAGCATTAGCGTGGCTCTGTGTGTGTGTGTGTATGTGTGTATATATATCTATATATATTCAATTTTTCCAGAAAGTCAGTGCAATATATGCTGGCAACAATCACGGAAAGAGTCTTTGAAATTGTGTAAGCAGGTGATTCTCAAACTCATTATGAAGTCATTGTTTCATTGTGACTTTTAAAATGGTTGCAGTTTTTTCAGGTTTCTAACTGTAAGAAGATAGCTGATCTTAAATTGTATTTTTCTGTCTTGTTTTTAGATTACTTTATACCCTGACTTAAAGGAGACCTTCTGGAGTTCAATTGCAGTGATGGTGTACCAGAAAGGATGCCTTTCGTTCAACATGTGACTTGGAGTTTGCTTTAGAGTATAATGTGGAAATGCATTGTGGTAACTCTTGTGATATGTATTTCATAACATGTAGGCAGTCAGTATTTTATATATTATACACACTTGACTTTGGTTTTGTTTAGTAATTCTTATATTGAGCTTATTTTCAACTTCCCATTGTATTATGGATACAAAATAGACATTGAAACTTTTCTAGCCTGATAGGGTGTTAGATAATTATTTTTTTTAATATGGCTTATTAGCTCCCTGCTTTTAATTTTGTATTACATTTAGAAATAAACAGCTCTCAGTGATACCTTGCTCAGTGGCATGTAAGTCACCTCACTAGGGACCCTTGCAAGCTTAATTTTATATTTTTTGCAGTGTTTACAGGTGTGTGTCTGTGAGACCATCAGCCCTTTTTCTGTCTCTGCTCAGTGCAGATGATGTCCTTGATCTCTGCAAGTATCAAATTAAAATTCAAGCATGCCTTGTGTCTCAACAAAAGAAATAAGAGGAAATGCCTCTTTAAGAGACACACTGTATTTTATGTGACAGGTGTTATTTCCTTCAGATTTAACCTTGAGGGACATGTACTCTTTATTGTTTGCCTAAAATGTCTTACTCTATTGCAGATAATTTTTAAGAGTTTCTTGTAGGTTAGCACAAATCAGTCCTGCTATTTTCTGGCACTACTGTAGATAAACAAACTTTAATAATGCTGATACTGTTAAATTAACCCCAAAGAGTAGTTTTCTATGCACGGGTGTTTCCTATATCCAAATGCATAAGAAATTCTATAATTCCTAATGATATTTTCATATGATTTTTAGGGCATTGAAAACTGTTAATTGTAGTATAAAATACATACTAGCACACTTATCTTTTTTTTTTTTTTTTGAAGTGATCTGTGCCTGACAGCATCAATGCAAATTGTATTTTAAGGTCTTGCTCCAAGATGGAGTTAGCAGTATTACTTCAGAAGTGACTCTGATAAGTTACACTTTTGGTTTTTTTTAGGCCAAGGTGACTTTCCTTAACACTGATAGTAAAGGAGATTGTCTTTTAGTTTGGCTGGACTTCTACTACATATCATGTCTGGTATTGTATTTGCAGTACGTAATAACAGCTATAGTATACAGCTACATAGGTGGTAGCTGGTAGAGTAAGCAGTAATACACAGTGGTTGGTTTTTCTACTACTTCTGCTAAAGCCAGCAATCAGATTTCCGAATCTGATCTGTTACAAAATGTTGTTAGCGGAACAGCTAATAAATAGATAGAATTGTAACTCTTCTCTCTTCTTTGAGCTCAGGTGCAGCTGTGACTCTTACAATTTTTTTTAATGTTTCTTTGAAAATATTAATAGGATTTATACAGCTAATGTATAATTCCAGTGGTACTTAAGTGGCTAGATTAAATACAAACCTGCTAAGCAACTGAAAGTTTTACCTGCCTGAAACTACTGTTGATGAATTGTTTTGTATTTGAATCTTTCTAAAAATGTGAAGTAAAATCCTGCATCATAGCCTTTGCTAGGGAGCTACAGTTCTCTTTTCAAAAGCAATTGCTGTCAAAGTTTTACAGAACTCATTTGACCTTCCCTAACCTTGACAAAAGTGAAAATGAGAACCTTTTTGTATGTTGAGATGCACAGAAGTGTTAAGTCCCATTTTGTCAAATATTTACACATAAAACTTAGATGGAAAAGCATGCCCTTCTAAGTTCTTGTCTTGCTTTTTCGAAAGAATGTGTAGAAACAAAGTAATGTGGCAGTATTGTTAGAAAACACTCCACAACACCTTATTTATTTCTAAATCTTTTGATATATTTTTGTGAATTGGTTGTCATAAATTTACCAAAAGAACTTACTATAAACTTAAGTCATCGAATACTTTGTGAAGTCTGTCCTTCAGTTGCCATAAATCTGTTTTTTTTTTCTGATAATGCAGCAGTTGTCCACTTTTAAGCTATTTGTCTGGTATCTCTGTTAAATGTTTTGAACACAGCATGCTTCAGATGCTGTCCGCTTTGCCAAGGAGAGCAACTCTGGGACATTCATGTTTTCACCTTTAAGCTTGGTAGGGTATGGTAAGCTGCAATAGTACTATGAACCTGTACTTGAAAAATAACTGTGAAATCTAAAATGTATGCAAAGGGGGACTGGTTGTGCACGTAACTCTCTCTGTGTATGTTGGTTTGATAGTTTTTTTCTGTATTTCTAACATGGGAACAAAAGCAGATTGTCCATGCATTTAGTGCTGTTAGGTCACTACCTGTGGAATTATTTTAGGCAATGTCTTATTCTTTGATTTATCCTGATCAAATATTTTAATAGATACATGATATAAGTATTCTGTTTGATTCTTAGGCAAATAATTTTTGATCTACAAATTCTAGCAGGAGAAATATTTTTGTATGTGGCTTGTTTTGGTTTTGGTTTTTTTTTTTTTAATAGGAAAAAGCAAGTTTATGGCACTTGCCATTTTAGCTGAAATACTTAAGACAGCTAATTGCTTCTTCTTCCCAAGTCTTTTCCTCTTCACTTTTCTTGTGATGGTCTTGCAATTAGTGGTTTCATGGTGAGACATGAAAAGTACCTTTCTCAGATTCTGTTTCAGACAAACTCAACTACTCATAGAAGACAGACTTGGGTACAAGAAAGATTTGGAGATAAAAGGTAGATGATGTTTGGTGGCTTGCTGAACTGGCTACAGTTCTTTTTCTGTTACAGCAGTGTTACGGTTTTTATTTTAGGAGTCAAAATACTTCTGAATCTGCAGAGCTTTATAGTTGGTAGCAAAAATTACTTGCTCTCGATACAAAAATCTGTTATATTCTATGTACTGCCATTAGCCAAGACTATAATAAAAACTGCTAAAATACACTCTTTTTTTTGTTATGATTCTTTATTATAATCAATGCTGGCAATATTAATTTGTTTGTGGTGATATGTTTTAAATATAAAGGAGAAATGCAGATGTGGTTGAAAGATGAACCTGCATAAAATACGGTCATTAAGTATTGTATGCTCATAGTGCATTTCCCTATGGGTGTTCCCAGAGCTGCCAAAGTCCTCCCTATGGGATCTTGCTTTTTCAGCAGCTCTCACCAAACTTGCATGTCCCTTAATTATTATGTTAGCATAGAATGAAGCTACTTGTTTTTAGATGGTGCTTTAAGTGTTAAGGGTCATTGTTTTCTCCAGTGAATCATGCTTCATCTCTGGAGAGAGTGAAAGAGTGTTTGATCTTTGTTCCAGATATTCCAAAATAATTTAGGGCTCATCTTCCTGTGAAATGACTTCAATGACCCCTATGGCTGTTACAGATTAAGAGCACCAGGCTGTGTTCTCATTTTTGAATTCTGTTAATACCAGATGATTTTACAGCAGTACTTTAAATTTGGAATGTGTCGCTTTTGCGTGTGCCCTGGTCTAGACAGCTCACTGTGGGTTGCTGCATTAGATTGCTTGCATTGCTGGGGGGCACACATTACTCAGACCACTCCACGGGGTAAAACTTGTGCATGTTGTGACCCTTCATATGTGGTTTTAAAGTATGTTTATGTTTCATTTATCTGAAGTATTTAGTGTGGAACTGGTACATTAAAGGAAGATTCATTTTTAGGCTATAGTGAGAGAAGAGGCAAGGAAGCATCCTGAATGTGTCAGACCTACTTCTTGGAAGAAGACTTTTTGTATGTACTGCTTGTATTTTTTTTTCAGAATGGCATCCTTTCTGTCAGGTGTAAAAGACTACTTTCATGGAATCAAATCCAGTTCTGGAAAGGAGTGCTGGAAAAGAATTGCACTAAGAGTTGCACAATGAAATAATTAGTGGAAAACTTATAAAAATATTCCAGATTTGTTAGTTCCGTGCACATGAAGAAAAAGAATGGTAATTGTGGACAGGGACTGAAAGAGCATGTCAAAACTGACATATAAAACACCTCACAAAACTGGGTAAACGTATTGTAAGCTTTCTATTCAGAAATGTGTGGATTAGTGCCAGTGGTCTTCTCAAACCTTTTTATTATACACTCATATGTAGGAAGAAAAAGGAAGACTGGGATTGGGGAGGGGAAGTATCACAGGGTATTTTAGGATAAATATTATTAAAATCATGCTAAACCTAACTATTGAAAATGTCCTTTGTACGCTGTTTTGCCATTGGCAATGCTAGAAGGAATGTTACACTAATGCTTTTTTTTAGGCAGCATGTTGACTTACGCGCTCACGTGCTGGAACAAGTTTTATTTTACTTTAAATCTGCTTAACAAACGCAAGTTATTACATTATTTTGGAGGAATTGCTGTGCATTGTTAGTATATGGCTATGCAGATAAACTCTTAGGTTTTTTATATGCAGTAGCATAATACAGCTGAATATGTTTGGATGCAGATTTTCTATATAACTGTATATGTGCATCTTTTTTAACCTATTTCTCTGAATGCATTTCTCGTTCAATTTATGCCTGCACTTCTATGAATATTTATTTTCCAGTCCTTTTTGCCCAATCGTACCATTCTCCAACATGCTTAGGATTTATTTTCTTCTGATTGTCTCTGTGCTATTCAGTAGATTTGTCCCTTCTGTCTTTAGACTCCTGCTCTTTCTTTGCTTCTTCCATTTGGTATCCTGCAAATTTCCAACATTTTTCTTGTAGTTCATCCACACCTTTGGGGTAACATCCTTGTAGACTCCACTTGTCCTAGTTAGAGTGAGAGTGGGTTGTCTACAGAACTGTTCCCTTTTCTAAAGAGAGTAGTTGGAGCTGGCCATCTTGGCTCTTCCGCAAGGAATGAGGAAGGAGATCAGTCAGAGCCTCTTGTGTACCTGTTTCAGGTCATTCTGAATATTAGGATGGCTGGGCTGGAGATAAAATTTACACCACTTGCTCCTAGGCTATTTAGTTGACATCTGGGGATGAATTAGTCATACCTCTGTCTCTCTCTTCATAAACACTCCAATGACCTCAGAGTAAGTGACTGAGAAGAAAACTGTCTTGTGATGCTAGAAGAAAAGAATGTTTGGCATTTCACTAGCAAATTCTACTAAAAAGGACTATATTCAGCCTTTCTTTTAACAATGCACTGTCAGTTTGCTATCCTGGGCAACAGTATCAAAAAGTCTAGTGCAAAAAGGGATGGAGTTTTTTATTGCTTTATCTTCTGCAAAAGCTGGAAATTAGTAGGATATCATCACAAGACTGAAAGAAATGAAGTTGAGACTCGAGTTGTAACTTTGACAGTTGAGTCCTGTGTTGTTTATATCCGAGTCGACGGCATGAGTTGCAGAGCAGTGTCTCGTTTCCACATAACTACCCTGCACCACACAGAGTCCTGTTTATCAGGTGGTCGACCAGACTTGCATGGGTCTTTTGAGTGTCTAGTATGGACATGGCTAGGCACACCTCATGTGTCCGTTTCATTGACTACTCCATGGCATTCTTGCTGGTTTATCTTGCTTCTGTGCCCTGAAGGAGGATTTCCATCAGGGTTTTGCTAACTTGTTTGACAGATATAGTGGTTAAAAAGAAGGTGAACAAAATATCTGCTAACTCCTGTTTCTTGACTTCTGTGTAAAGAAAAACGTCACTTTTTCTGCATTTTTCTGGACACTTAGTAGTAGACCCTGAGATGCTGCATGCTTTATGGAAGTATCTGAAATAGAGGGCAAACAAGGTTGTTAATTACTGACAGTCTGGGGAATGTGCAAGAATATAATCCATAAAGGCTGTGGGCAGAATTGGAACTGTCACTTGGGAAGACATTGTACTGGAATTCAATACAAAGAACTCCATGAAATTATATGATCTTCCATATTTGCTGTTTTCCCAACATTGTGTATGGAATAGTGCACAAAGAGCTTAACACTGGGCTCCTGCTGACAGATAGTGAGAGAAAGCCAGAAAGAAACTCTTAAAGAATTCCTGCAATGGAAAGTAAGGTTTCATTTGGGTGATTAAGACACTTCATAATTCAACTTCCTGTAGAGCTTTTCCCACAGCCAACAATTCCAGAGTGCATTTCTCAGGAGAGTTAAAATGAACAGTTCTGCTAACTTGTCCTAGAGCCCTGTTCCCACCATAGCTGTCACCTCTTTCTGGAGATGCTTGATCGTGGCTCTGGGCTGCAGTACATCCTATTCATTTGGACAGCCCAGAAGGCAAAAGGCTGGGAACGCAGTCGGGTTTACCAGTGAGGCAGGTATTTTCCCTGTGCTAGAGCAGCATTGGTATTGTAGCTGTGTCCTACTGGGCTAGCTTGCTGCTGTGTGGCACCCTGCTGCCAGAGCATACAGGCAGACTGTTACAGAGCACAGCACCTGTGCTCTCTGCTGTTACCTGCTTGTGTGTCCTTTGATATGAAGATCTGAATGATGCTGAAATCAGCCTGTTGTCACAGTAACCAGGTGAGAGCATGTACAGTGAAGTCAGATTTGGTGTAATTCTGGGTCAAGTCCAGAAACTGGGAATGGAGGGAGAATGAGGAGGAAGAAAAAAGTTTGTCTAAGGAGTGGTTTGATGGCTGGCTTTGTTGACAGTGCATCCCAGACATGACAGGATTGCCTGGGTCTGGCTCATAGCCATGTAAGGGTGTGTCAAAGTTTCAGGTGTGTTGGGGAATTTCTACAGCGTTTAGCAAGGCAAGATCTTCTGATGTAGCTGTATGTTTGCAAGTTTAGTTTCGGTGCTTGAAATGCAGTAGACAAATGAAGCTCACTTCCACCCACAGTAATGAGAGCCTGTAAATCTAGCACGACAGAGGAGGTGTCTAGCTATCTCAGAGAACAATGTGCTTTTTGGAAACGACCTCTGGCTAGAGCAGGGGCGGCCCTGCAGACAGCCTGTTCAGTTGTAAGAAACAGGTCCCACAGAGCGAGAAGTGCAGCGCTTTGATTGCTGTGGGAAAGACTGAGCTCCTTGATAGGAAAAGAATGGGGAGGGCTACTAACTCTGCCAAGCCTGGGGCTTATTCCTGCTCGCTTTGAAACCCAGTATAAATGGGTTTATAGGACTGATGCAACTAACTGTTTATACTCTAGTCTCAGCCCTCCTTGGATCCTCAGCTTCGCACATATCTTCTGTGGTGATGGAACCAGTGCTTGGTGTGTCAGATTTAAGGTACGGCTGCGTTCCAAGAGGGGGTCCAAGTTGCCAGATACAAATTTCTGCTCAACTGCATAAGTCACATAAAGGAAGTTATGGCAGAACGTCAGAGATACTTGAGTTGTAGAACATGCCAGCCATTAGCAACTTCACTATGTTGAAGTATTGTGCTTAAAGTGCCTCAGGCTGACTGTCCTCCTGGTTTTTATTGAGAAACAAATAGAGGCTGGTAGGGCAAAGAGAAGGAATTGCCTTATTTTTATAAGCAGAAGCCAAAAATTCATGGGAAAATTCCCATGTAGGAAACAGAGGAGCTCCCAAGTTATGTGAAGATAACTCAGTGTATTCTATAGAATGAGTAAATAAACACACCCTGAGAGCTAATGCAAAACACTCATTAAAACAGATACTGTGCTGCTTCAACAGCATATTTATTAAAAAAAGGGAAAGGCATTGACAGTAAAATGCATTGTTCAGAACATGCCCACTCCTGTGCCTTGTAATTTGCAATTCCCCTGTTGTTTTAATGTTTTTGATTCATTTTTGCTTTTAAGAAGCTTTTCCGTAAGGGAGAGCCTAAAACCTAGGACAAGCTGTTCCTGTAGTGGTACTTGCTCCAAGTTCAGAGCTTTTTCCCCCAGAAGAGACCGTGTGGTTTGGCTCTCCAGTGCTATTTCAGTGAAGCAGTTAGCTTGCTGACTAGCACTCTCTTTGGGAAGTTTGTACCCAGAGCACGAAAACTGGTTTTACTCTTCCTTTCATGCCCAGCAAATAGTCTCAGGCTGCCTACTTTATCTACTTTGAAATACAGAAAAACAGTGTTGCAGGAATGGCAGTATGTGTGGCCAGCAGGACTGGGGAAGCGATCGTCCCCCTGTACTTGGCACTGGTGAGGCCTCACCTCGAGTGCTGTGTTCAGTTTTGGGCCCCTCACTACAAGAAGGACATGGAGGTGCTGGAGCGTGTCCAGAGAAGGGCAACGAAGTTGGTGAAGGGTCTAGAGCACAAGTCTTATGAGGAGCGGCTGAGGGAGCTGGGGTTGTTTAGCCTGGAGAAGAGGAGGCTGAGGGGAGACCTTATTGCTCTCTACAACTACCTGAAAGGAGGTTGTAGTGAGGTGGGGGTCGGTCTCTTCGCCCCAGTAACAAGCGATAGAACAAGAGGAAATGGCCTTAAGCTGCACCAGCGGAGGTTTAGGTTGGATATTAGGAAAAATTTCCTTACTGAAAGGGTAGTCAGGAACTGGAACAGGCTGCCCAGGGAAGTGGTGGAGTCCCCATCCCTGGAGGTATTTAAAAGATGGGTAGATGTGGTGCTTAGGGACATGGTTTAGTGGTGGACTTGGCAGTGCTGGGTTAGCAGTTGGATTTGATGATCTTAAAGGTCTTTTCCAACCTAAACGATTCTATGATTCTGTAGCAGCTGTATGCAGCCCTGGGCTGTGCTTGGTTTCTGCCTTTGGCATCGGTGGGGAGTTACGTACTCTGTTTCCTGGCACAAACAGCTGGAACAATTTGTTTGGTTTAGGGGGCAGAGTGGGGAATCTAACAGTTCGCTGGTTTGCTAGCAGTCTACCATTTGGTTGCCTCATTTTTTGAAAGTAACTTAAGGTAGCACAGTTAGTGTTACTTAAAACCTCAAGTTGGGTTTATTTGGCAGTAAAATAATTGCCACAGTTATCTGTGATAAGTGTTTGTAGATCCTTAATTTTTCTTTTTGTGCTGAAGTATCCTGTCTATGAAATAGGACTAGGTCTTTTTCTTCTTTATATTTAAGATACTCTTTTTTTGAAGCATACACCCTTATTAACTGGGCTTTTGTGTAGTTGTGTTGACTAAAGCTTACTGGTATGTGAATAAGAGGTGATCTTTTTTTCCTTGTTAGAATTTCAGATTTTGGGGGAGTGGTGGTTTCTGTTTGGTGGTGTCTTGTTTTTTCCCCGCAAACACTTAAGACGTTTTTGATGTAGATCTTCGAAGCACCATACAAGTTGTGACTGGATTGAACCCTTGTGCAGCTCCTCTGAGGTAACAAATACTAGCCTGACTTTATGGGTAGGGAAATTAGATGAACCTCAATGAGATTTAAAAAAAAAAAAGGCAGGGGGGAAGCCTTCTGACACTCCCAGTCATATGGGAGGTTTTTTAGGCCCTGCTGCTTCAGACGTGCTCGATTAACCTCACCGTGCAGGTTTTGTTAAGTAAAAAAGAGAAATAAATTGCATAGCTGTAGAAAAACTGTTTCATATCTGCTTGACGTTTAGGCTGTTAGAGTCAAAGAACTGAGCTATCGAAAAATCTTACTTTAAAGCAAATTTAGGGGAATTCTGGGGGTATTTATGCTCTTCTGCAATAGGATGGATTTACCACATGGGGGCAATATGTGATTGGACTGCATCTGTTCTTTTATGGCTACCTATAGATTAAGAAAATAGGTGGCATAGTTGGCAGTTTTCGCCTGGACTTTTGTTTCAGTGTATCTGGCTCAGCAGCCATATTTCTTTGCAGCTTGTAGCTTGTATAGGCTCTTGATTTCTGTGCTGTTGATTCAGAACTGCTGCTGGCTATAGTCTGAACCTTCAGGGGAGGAAGAACGTGTTTAGACAAGTACACTAATCAGACTGAAAGAAGTTGCAGAGCAAGTGCCTGCGTGTGCGCACGCAGATATGAACGTATGCTGGCCTTAATTTGTTTGTTGTAATTGCCACTTTCACCATGAGAGCTAACTTAAAATACAGACACAATTATGAAAGTCAAAATAGGTGATTGCAAAAAAGGAGTGCATCCACTGATTTTTTTCTGTTAGCAGACTAGCAGAATTTTTTCCTGTACATAACTGCCCATGCCTGTTCTAATGAATTGGTTAATACTGAAAGTGTGATTCTAGGTCATACTCTGAGGCTAGTGTACTTTGCCCTTTATAAAGGGCAATGTAATTGCTAGCTAGAGTGTGCGTAGAAGGGCTCCTAAAAAATGCCCCAAAGAGGAACAACCTGAAAAGCCCAAGGGATTATTCCTGTGAGAAGTGCTATGGCATGGTTGGGGCGGGGGAGGCAGAAGTATTTAAGATTGGAAGTGGAAACCCCCCCACAAAGAGTCTACAAATTTCTGTAGTATGGAAATTAGTTTCTGTAGTTTAGCAAGATGCGACTAATGATGAGTACCTTTGTCATTTTATCTCTGCCAGTAGAACAAGGTGCATTCTGCCAGTTTTTTAAATATCTTCATTCATTACTGTTGATGAATGGTATTTCTCCTGAGCCTCCAGGTCAATTTTAACAGTAAGTGAATCTGGTGTAAGAAAGTAATTCTGGAAAGTGATATGTACAGGTATGTCTGTGTTATTAATTCTTTGTGCTGATCATGTGGGTCAAATCTCCAGTTATCCAGCAATTCCTGTTTGCCTTCGCTTGAGTCTTTTGCCCTTTGCTTATGACAGTCAGTGTATTGATCAAATTCTATTATTTCACTCTCTTTTTTTCATATTCTCCTACCATCTGGGGTACAAGTGGGCTGTGAGTACAGAACAACACCTGGCTGTAATCACTGAAATTGGCTTGGTTTTCCTATTTGAGAAGTGGTCTGATGCAATTCTGAGCTGTTAGGTAGAGAACTTGTCTTATCAGTGATAAACAGGTTGAGGAATGATTTGGCAATCCATGTAGCCCAGTCTCTACCAAGATGTCTGAGTCAATGTGGAAGGCAATCCAGAGAATGGGTCAGTGAGACAAGGCAACTAGTCTCCTGTCTGGTTCTGCTGCACAGACCATTACAAACTGCGAAGTACTTGACTGAGCTCTTCTGGGATGAAAAACTTTCAGATCAGGAATATGACCAGGGTAGTCATTAATTGTCATGACAGTCAACCTAAGATATGAACATATTTGTGGAAATGAGAGTTTTTCCTTTGGTGGACTTCTGAGGTGCTCTACAGCTCGTACTGTGACACCAGGTCCTCAAAGGTGATGGGAAAGAAAAGTGATCATCCTGTGAAGAAAGCTATCAGCCCTTGCAGCTAGTCCTAACTGACACTATGCTTAGGCTTAGATTAACGATGTGTACAGTGAATTGTTGAATATCTCCAGGTAGTAATTGATGGGAGAATTGTAGTACAAGGCACTGCACTAGCTAGAACCAAAGTAGGACAACAGCAGTGAACTGTAGCATTCAAAGATCTGTGAACTGTTCCCCCGGGATTCTGGTGCTTTGATTGGCCTACCCGCAACGAAATCCATACCAATTCATCTTCACATCTTCAGCCTTGGCATGCCTACACATGTTGTCATTACAGAGTCCCAGTATAACATGCTAGAGAAGTGAACTGGTGATGTGCAGCCCAGTTAAAGTGGGGAAGCATGGCATACATGGTATAAAATGCTGGCTTAAATGATCTTAACTATTTCCATTCTCAGCTATACCTATCTTCTGCTATAGACAGAAGGGGAGACATAATGTAAGTTTTTTTTTTAGAATTGCTTGCGTTGTTATTATGAGCTAGGAGACCTCTAAGAAACAGAACTTTGTTGTATGTATTTGGAAAATATGTGCTAACAAAATTACCAATAGGTATAATTTTTCAGTCTGCAGAGTTTCTCTTTGCCATGATGAAGAAGTTGAACAGAAAAAAGCTTTTCCAGCTGCTGTTTTTCTTGGTTGGATATGAAGTCTGCTTTGCAGGAGTTCCTCCACCCTCATCCAGAGCATGAGTAAAGAAAGATATCACATCATAGTGTAGTAAAAGGGTAATTCTAATTGTCCCACTTAGGCCAAGAGGAAAACATGGTGTAGATTATCTGCAATATTAGTTGAGTGAATGAGTTACACCTCATTATCAGTTTTTATCTCACAAGGATAAAATTGTACTTTTTACTGACACTGCATCCTTCCAATAGTGACAGCTGACTTCCATGTGTAATGGCATTATTCTTCTTCTAGCTTTGTTCTCGAAATTTCCTCCTCCTGTAAAGGATTCAGACATACTGCCTGGATGGTCAGAAAGTTTGTCTTCATGGGAGTTAAGAAACTCAGAGGTCTTTGCAGATAACTGTGAAGAACATATTGCTGATTCCATGTGTAGTGGGTTAGATAACACATGCAGGACTGACTGTAGCATCCATTCCCTCTTCTAGGTTTCAAATACATTCACCAAACACCATGTCTCAAGCATGTTTTGTGTGTTCCAGTTGCTGAGCATTTTTGTAAATGACCGAGTGTGTAGAACAGAGGTTCAGCTTGATACGGCACTTCCTATTTGTACCCTATTTGCTTGGTAGTAGGAAGCACATCATCTGTTCACGGGCTATTCCCTGCCACATGATTCAGTCAGCACAGAGGGCAGAGCTGTCATCGTCTTCTAGCTTGTAAGAGTGGAGTCTTGTCCATTCTTGTCCCTTCCCCTGCTTTTGGTGGAAGGAACTGAAGAAGGCAGGTGGTGCCATGGCCCTTCATAGCCTGGTCCTAAGCACCTGGGTAGAAATGTGAAAATGGGTGGTGACCTCTCTGACAGGGAAAAGTCACCTGTTATAGTGACTTGTATATATGAAAACTATATGTTATAGTTTTCTTACATATAAGAAAACCTGTTATAGAAAGGTTTTAGCATCTAGGTAGCAATAGCTGCCAGGAACCATCAGCATGGATGGTATTGTCTGCCGTGAAGATTGGGAATGCATATATGAAAAGGAGAGACTTCTTAAGGTTTAAGTTCATAGCAAGTAAACTGGTCTCGGAGGAATACTTGTGCATGCTGCTAAACTTCTCATGCTGTGATGAAAAATAATTTTTTTGCCTGTGGTGGGTCGAAAGGCTAGAAATGAGCTGCATGTAAAACAGAGGTACTGGGTATGTGGACACTTAAACATGCAGAACCTTTGGTGCCTTTTCATTACTGGATTGTTTCAGTGCAGTAAATTACGTGTGTTTTGTGTGAGCAATAAAAGTTAGCAATATACAGGGAAGCATAAACAGCAGGGTGTTGACACTTCTAAAGACTTTACTATATCTGTAATTAGTGCTTCCTCTCTCTGATTGTTGTCGTATGCTGCTTTTAAAGTGATCACATCAGATTTGTTCTCCAACTTAGCAACAGCTGCTTTTTTGTACAAGAAAATCGTTGTGTTCTTTTTGGATGTTAAAGCAAGTGATTGAAATGAAGATTACTCTGAAGTGTCTGCACTTTAAAGGATGTGAAACTGTATTAGCACTTAAGCTGCAAATAAAATCAACTACTCCATTTTCATTGCCTATGGAAGTGCAATGCAAATGGTAGGCAAAACAGGATACTGAAACATCAATTTCAGTAATGAAAGCACTTCAGTTTATTGGAATCGCAAATGTTTTTATGAATGGAGTTATCTAAAATGCTGCGTATACTTTTGCAACTTGCGAAAATTTTTTGTATGCATGAGATTCTTCAGCTCCATTTCACTTTTTAAGGAGAAGAAATAATGGGACATATTTTTAAAACCTTGTGTCTTTTTTCTTTTTAAGAGATGAGAATGTTGCTAGTCAGGAATTACGCATTAAATTTGTGAGTTTCTTCTTTCTGTGGGTGAGAGTGGTGAAGCTGCTCCAGGTTGAAAGGGCTGTTCTGCATGATTTATGTGTTTTGTTAATATAAAAGTCATATGCTATGCTAATATGTTGGTTTTCAAATTGTTGTGAAAAGGTCAAGTTCTCAGAAACAAGGCGTCTCTTTGCATTTCTTGTGCTATTGGCCATCAATCCTTTCCTAGAGAAATCCCAGTATTTCTCTCAGTTCTGTTGCTTCTTGTCTTGAAGAGCAGACTCTAGTGAGCTGTGGTCCCTCCGGGTGACCACGGGGTTTGCCAAAGGCAGTCCTTTTCAGGAGGCGCTGTTTTTCTGGCCACCCTGTTATCAGTCACCCTCGGCATCTGCTTTTGAGCAGACTCAGAATCTGGAAGGTGCAAATATCTGTTCAGGCAGAGCTCTGTTCATCCCGCGCTGAATTTCTTGCAGCATTTGGTTCTTGTCTGTGCTACTGAGCGACCGGCTTGCTGGTTGGGAAGCGAGGAGGAGGAGAGCGTTCTGATAGTCTTCAGCCCCTTTGGCAACGGGCAGTGACCAATGCCTCTGTGCTGGATCTCAGCACGTGGGTGCAGCACCCTTGTCTTCTCTCCCACTCTGTAGTGCTGTGGCTCTTCCTATCCCTATCTAAAGTTTGTCTGCTTGTGAAAAAGAAGGTTAACTAAATGAAGATCTGCAATGTTCATTATTCAAAGCAAAATGTGTGAGATTTGAGGTTTGTTGTCTGAATCTTAGTGACTGGTTAAGGGAATGCTATGTTCCCCAGAGCAGCATTCACCTGGGCGAAGGGGACTTGTCAGTGTTTGCACCCCTGGACAGAGCCTGCCGGCTCCAGGTGCCTCGGTGTGTGTGGCTGTGTGATTTTATGTCTCTCTTTTGGAGTGCAGGGGTGAGGGATAGCCTCCCTGGCTGAGCTAACTGTTCTGCTGCTCCGGCAGGGAAGGATTTGACATAAATATTCTTTTAAAGCTTTCAACTCCAGGGTCCTCCTCATGCTGGAAAAACACACGTCGGGTTTTACCTTTTTTTTTTTTTTTTTTTAATAATCCTAAGAGCTTGGCAGAACGAATTAGTGTTGCAGGGAAGAGCAGGCCACTGCCGTCCTGCATGCAAGATGCTGGGAAGCCGGGATCGGTCTCACTCTTCCGTGTCTCCACCTCTCCTCGTGCTCCGTGTGCAGGGGCCTGGACTCCCCTGGGACCGCCGCACCCACGGCACGATTTCTCTTCCGGTGACAACATTCCCTGGGGGACTCGGCCGGCAGGAAGAGCCGGGCTGCCCCCGGGGCTCCGGGCTGCCCCCCCGCTGCCGGCGGCACAGGGCCGCGCCGGGGCGGGCCGCCGCCCCCGGAACCCGAGGCCCCGGCACAGGCCCCGGTGGCCCAATGGCGGCACGCGGGGGGCGGGGCGGGGCGGAGCCGGCGCTGAGCCTGTGCACGCGGGCTGCGCGGGGCCGGCGCTCCTGCGGCGGCGCGCGGCGGGACGGCGCGCGGCCCGGCCCGGCCCTCGGCGCTGAGGTGAGGTGAGGCGCGGCGCGGTGCTCCCCGCGGGCCGGCTCCGTGCGTCCTGACAGCCGGCCCCGCGGGAGCTGAGGGGGGCCCCGGCTGCCCGGGCCGGCGCTGGAGCGGGGCTGCCGGCGAGCGGCGCCCCAGGCCGGCGGCTGGGCTCGGCCAGCCCCGCGGCTCGGCCCGCCTGCGCGTCGGGCGCTTCCGCCGCCCGCGACTGCTGTCCTGCGCTGCGGCCCCGGGCGGAGGCTTTCGCGTAGGAGCTCGGCCGGGGAGGGGGCCCGGCCCGCGCCGCCGGAGGGTCTGCGGCCCTCCCTCCTCCAGCCCTGGGGACGGGGGGCTCTGGCTGGCGGGGGGCCCGGAGCGCCTTCCCCGGCCTGCTGCCGGGGGCCTGGCCTGGGCGGCTTCGCCACTTCCCTCTCGGACTGGGAGCGCTTGAGCACCTGCGCTCCGGCCCAGCCGCTCCCCTCTGCATCCGCCTCCCTGCGAGGGGCTCGCCGCGGGTGGGAGGTGGTGGTGCTGCGCCGCCCTACTGATTCCCTGTCATCAGTTAAAGAAGCGGTCCTGAAGCCCCACTCACCTGGCACGGACCAGCTGCGGTCCTTCTCTACCCTCCCGGCGCATCCAGCTCCTTCCAGGCAAGCGCGGGGTGTCCGGCACACGATGCTGCCGGCCGCAGCAGTGCACCGCTGCAGGAGAGAGCCGGGCGACGCCTTTCGCGGTCGTGATGAGGGATGCTGGTCGTAACGGGAGCAAGGGGTCCGGGTTTCAGGGCGAGGCGTCTCTCCTGGCGCAGCTGGACACTCATAGTCTTCATCCCTCTTCGTTGCAGCTGTTGGATTCCTGATGCATCAGTTGGTGCCACCTTGATGTAGTGCTGTTAATAGGTGAATTGCCTAGTGAAAAAGGTAAAAGAGGAGAGTTTGCTTCTGGTGGACTGAAGGGACCTGATTTGAGAGCTCCTGCTGAGAGTGCTTCCTTGTGCAGATGGTGGGGATCCTTTCCTGTGGCAGGCACAGATCATCCTGCTCACACCGGGGAGCTGGGAAACTGGTGTTACTTCAGACCAGCCTTCTGCATAGGCAAGGGATGAAGCATTGTAGTGACTCTGTCACTGATCAAAAGACACAGTACTCGGAGGAGTTCCTTTGAAAGCCCTTGGTATCTTGTGCGGGCATATCTTCAGGTGTAAGCTGCCTTTTCAGATTTGCTGCTAGATGAAAAATGCTGTCTTGCTTCTGAAAAATAAGTTTGTTCTATCCACGTAGAAGATAAAATTCATTGCGACTTTGAAGTTATTTCAGAAAGGCAACAAAAAGTACATAGCAACCTAAATTTTGTAATTTTTATTCCCAGCTGCTCCTTCAGACTCACTTGGGGCTGAGAGTGGTAGTCATTCTATCACTGTGCTTCAGGGAGCTGATTTAGCTTTGGTGCCTGGTCCCTGTTTATAGGAAATCATCAGGATAAGCACTCAATGCAAAGAAGTTCAGGGTGGGTGAATGCAGGGAAGATTTTTTTCTTAGAACTGCTAATACTGCAGTGACGTTGCATTTTAGTTTTGCATTGGTGAGGAGGTAGATGAGACCTTGTTCTGTCTCGCCTGGGTGGGAGGCTCTCAGTGCTGTTGGATGCTTTCTCTGCTCTGCCCATGGAGCCTCTTGTTCTTCCCGGTGCTTGCAGCCTGTCCCATGCTTCAGTCTTTCATTTTCCTCCACCGTTCATTTAGACAGCCCCTTTAGCTGAAACGCTTCCTAAATCATGGCACAATGTTTTTTTGTTAAGAAACGTCATATGTAGTTAGCTTACATAAAACATGATATGTAACTATAGTTAGTGGTAAAACTGGAACTAGTGCTTGGCTTGGTTAATACTCCTCACACTTTTGTTTTTTTGAGGCAGTTGGAGCAGGCCAGGCTATTCGGGGGTTTTTAATAATTCTAATGGCATTAGTAGCATGCACTGGGAGGGCGCTGGATGTGGTGTGGGAAGATGCTCACAACTGTCATGCAGTGGGCAGGGAACTGCTTTTCTAGGGAAATGTGCCTTGCTTCTGCACATTGTGTTTTCTGCCTAGGTGCTTGTTAGACCTTAAAAATCTGAATATATGCTGGCTGGGGACTAGTCTAGTGGTAAATATTTTTAGGAATATGTCATCAGCAAGATGCAAGGCCAAGCCCCATTGAGTTCGCTTTTCCTGTTAACACCTGTGAGGAAGGACTTTGACATCTGCAGTTTCTGTTTGAGATGACTTTGGTCTCTCCTGGCTGGTAACCAAAGCTAGTAAAAGTACCCAGGAGCTCCTCGTTTAGTCTGCAGTTGGGTGGCCTGCCTGCCTTGCCTTTGGGAACCGGCTGGCTTCAGCTGGAGGGGTGGCTGCTGAAGCCTCTCTGCTGCGGGGCTACTCTGTGTACTGCCTCAACTGTCACCGCTCACATCTTTTTCCTTTTTCAGTAACTGCTGTCTCTGTCCCTTCCAGTGGCTGTTTATTCAGAACGGGATGAATGTGTTCATGGAGTGCTAATTTTAAGAGCGGTTGTCTAATAAATAGCCTCATGAGGAGTATAACTGATTCTAGGCAACTTCAGTTGCTTGTAAGCTTCTGAATGGCAGTAACAAAATCTTACCATATGGTTAAGCTATAGGGGACACAGCATCAAGGGGATATAGATGACACCGAGCTATGGTTTCTCTTCAGATTAGCAGTTAGAGGTGTCATCTGGGCAGCTGTCTCTGCTGATTTTTGGTTGTGGTGGTGGTTTGAAATCTGTGACCTAGAAGTTTTTCTCCTTGGCTGTGTAGCCACACAAACTAGGAAGTTCAGTGAAAGGATATGCACAAAACAGTCTGAGAAAGAAACTTTCTGCTGATTTGTGACATAAAACTGGTGGGTCTGGCACTGGGCAGTGTATGCATGCTTTTAAGGTTGAGATCATCCTTCTCATGCTTTCTTGTCATGTGTGTCATCAGCTGGGAGGCTGGAGGCATCTCTGTGGTGGTCTCAAGCCGTGCTGCTTCAGCAGGACTCTGCAGCACTCAGAAGGGCTCTGAGAGACCACTAAACCAAATGAGCCTTGTGGTAGGCATAATTAGGTAAGAGGCCTCTGTTTCCTCTCCTGTGATAAGTTCATCTGTACAGGAGTCTGCAAGTATAGAAAGAAAAAAAGAAAAAAAAAAAAGAAAATGTTGAAACTCACTGGTCTGCAATCCAGGAATACATTTGACCAATCTCTATGTGTGCAAGGATTTAAACCTAAAACCTCCCACTAATTTTTAATGACATGTAAGGCTGGCTCATTTAACTCCACGGAGCGGACTGCCTACATACTCAAAGCGTAGAGGGACAAAGCAATGTTTTCATGATCTGCCTCTCTCCTTTTTAGACAAAACACATTTATTACGAAACAATAATCTAACACTTAATTGAATTTTTTGTAGTGTGGTGGCCATGCGAAGGCTGTCCCAGCGTCAGTATCCACATACTTTCAATTGTTCAGACGTAGCATGGTATTTGGGAAATGCAACCAAAAGCATTAAGGAGCCTGTTGGTTTCCATGTGCGTTTCTGCTGAGTGCCTTGCACGTTGCTGCCAAATACTTTGTGCCAGTGGTGAGCGTGGGGCAGTGGCTTTGTTTGGCCTGTTGCATCCTGAGCCCATGTGCCTTGCCTTCACGTAGACCCCGCTGCAATCCCCCTGCAGATATTGCCACTGCTCCCGTGGTGCAGGAGAGCTGGGGAGAGGCATTCAGGTTTTTTTTCCCCATGTCAAATTAAACATTTGCTCTGCAACAACTGCCACCAAACCATGAAAATAGGATCATGATGTAGGAGTGGGCCTACTTGAACTAGTGTAGATTTCTGTAATTGAGATTTTTGCCCGCTGACTTAATCTGGGTACAGCACAGGTTTGCTAATAAGGTGAAGAACTGTTATCTGAGGCAGAAATCTGTTACGAAGGCTCTGAGCTGCCAGCATTGGTTGGAGTAGCTACGGTTTTGCATGAGTCATCATTTTGGGGGATGAAGAAAGTTAATTGTTCCTGTTATCACGGGGTGTGGTCTGACATTGTAGCAAAGTCCATGGGATGGCTAGGTACCAATGAAAAGCAGAGTCCTGCCTTACCCTCTGCTCCCTGCTCCAGGTGGCTTTTCTTGTGCTGTCAGCAGCGCTGATGCTGCTTGTGGTGACCTGGTTTAGGGAGCTAAATCGGCAGAAAAATTAACCGGAAATTAAAATGGCAGTGTGTAAGGAGGGCAGAGGGCACAGATTTGAGTATTCTATTTCCTAACCATGTTTTAGAGTAGTTTTTTTTTTTTTTCAACCTATTTTTTCTTACCAGCAGCTGGATGTTTGACCAGAGTTCTATCGACTTTGTTATTGGTTTTGATAGCAGGATGAAGAGCATTAAATAAGGACTTTGTGTGTGATTGTGCTTCAGTGGGTAGTATTTTCATATAGGATATCAGTGGAAAACTATCTTTAAGGCTGTAATCTTCTATTTTCTTCCAGGTTTCTTTAGACTCTGCTCACTGTTGAAAGATGGGAGAGATAGAAGGAACATACAGAGTCCTGCAGACTCCTGGCTCTCGTTTGGGTGTCCAGAAGACCACAGGAGTGAGTACCTTAGAGCCGGGACAGAACCTCTCTACTGCAATGGCGTCATCGCCTGCCAAAACACATGAGCGGGACCTACCGATCAAAATACAGATGCTGGACAACACGGTGGAAGTACTTGACATTGAGGTAAGAGAGATTTAAACCTGATTTCAAGTACACTTAGCCTCCGATAATGTAAAGCTTGCAGGATGTGCCACTGTACAGAGCTGGGATGTTTTGAGGCAATACCTGAATAAAGATTCCTGTAGGGATTTTACCTACTTACAAGTAATTAAATGAGTAGCACACCCTGTTTTTTACAATCTTTTAAGTATAACAGATGTTTTATTTTTTTAACAGACTTTAAATACAAGCACATACTGTAACAAGAAGCTTTCACTGTTATTTGCTTTGGGGGAACACAAACTATCTTCTGCCAAACTCTTCTTGCTTCCTGAGCCACATGCAGCTTTGTCAATTTGGCAGTTGGGAGAGCAGAAGGGCTTTTTTTTAGTCAGTACTTTTTATTAATTATTTTAATGGTTTGTATCCTCTTCAAGTAAACTTGCTCCTATTTTAAAGTTTTTGCTTGTTGCCACACTTTGGGAGGGAGGGACCAGAGGGGTAGCAATGTTTCTGAAAATTTGTATTTAAAAGTATGCTTGCTTAGCAGTTGGGGAAATCTGTCTTAAGAAATACAAACCACGCTCAAATTGGGGTGGTTCTGTTTCAAAACAATAAAAAATTTTTGTTCTTGAAATTCTTGTTTCATTCTCAACATTAACCTCAGACTTTAATTTTAGCTTGTCTGAAGATCTGTTGTTAGAAAACAGCTCTGTTCTAGTGAAGATACTCAGCTGTCAGACATTCTGCATTAATATCAAATTGACTTTATAATTAGCACTCGTAGGCTTAGTTTGTTGCATAGACTTAAACAGGTTTTTCTAAATAGAGTGAAAAGGTGTCTGTGGAGCTCTAAAGAAATAGTGGCTTTTGGGGATGTCTTCTACAGATTGCTGTCCAGCTATTCAACTTTCAAACATTAAATACCTTTTTTTTTTTTTTTTTTGGTTAAGTTTGATACTGTGCCTGTATCCTCCCATCTGAGGACACAGCAAACCTGTCCATCCCTCACTTACTGCATAGAACACAAAAGTGTCTTTTTTTTTTTAAATTATGTTAGAATTTAAAAAAAAAAAATCACCTGCTGACTTTGGTTCTTTTGAAGTGTGAATTTTTTTTTTTTAAGTTGGTGTAGACATTGGTGCTTTTGTGTTTTGATTCTAAAAAAGAAAAACAAAAAAAAGAAAAACAAGCAACCTCTCAACCTTGTAATTTTGAAAATCGGTGCAAGTCTACCATAAGCTGTTAAAATCAAGAAAGAATTTATAACTCCTAGTTCCTGCATTATTACATGAAGTCAATGACTAGAAATCTCCTGTAGGTTAGCATAGATGCTTTCCTTTTCTTCCTTGCCATATTTGTACCAACTCTGTCTGCTCTTCTCATGCAAATTATCCACTTTCCTCAGTAACCTTACCCTCTTCATCTTACTTTATAACTCTTATCTGGCTCTTTCGGACACAAAGCCTGCTTTATTGTTTTTGATCTACTGCTGAAGGGAAATCCTTTGACTGCGCTCACCTCTGACAACCTCGGAATCCTTTTTCACCTTCAGGCTCGATGATGCTTGGGTGGCCCTGCAGCCCCATCCTGGAGCTCTGCGCTAGCTTGTCCTTGGTTCTCGTCTGTGCTCAGTACGGTTCACTACTTTCACAATATCTTGTTTTTTGAAACTGTCTTGACCTGGTTCTCCTTTGCCTGCTGGAACAGTCTTGACTGTATATCCTTCCAGTTATCTTCATTTCTCTCTGGCAGGTCCAGTTTAGCTCCATCCTTACCGCCTTGTCTTATCCTACAGCACTTTCTTACTAGTCTTTCCACCAAACACAAATTCAGCTGTGGCTCAGTCCTTTACGATGTCTCACCTCTTGACTGTCTCTTGGCTCTAAATAAAATTGACCTTTGCCTGATGAAACTTGGTTTTGATATTTATGTGTCAACATCAAGCTTCACATGTAAAAAACATAAATTCCTCACTCACGCTATTTTTTGTGAGTCATACTCCAGTCTTACCTGTCTGACCAATAATGTAGTTTCCATTCACCTCTGATTCTTTTATTTCCTGTAGCAGGCCATCTCCTGCAGGCGTGCCGTACGATCTCTAGGATGGTACTGTTTAACTGAACAGCTAAAACTCATCCCACCCAGGGCCACCTCATTTCACACCTTCATTGTTGTGATCGTCTTTTCTTTGGCTTTAGCCTCTCCAGTCTTGCTGCATAGGTACCCATTTCATGTGTTGCAGTAAGTGTCAACCTGCTCGGTCGTTGTTCCTAGCAGCTGCTACTGCCTAACCGTTTTGTGCATCGCTCCATTGGCTCCCTCTCTTTGTATCTTCAAATGTAGGTTGCTTACCTCTGCTTTCAGTTTCCTTCAGGACCCTACCTGTAGACTCCTGCAAGAAGGTACTTGGCTCTGTCCCCTAACTGGGCCACAAGGCAGTACCTTTCTTGTTGTTGTTGTTTTTTCCCATCATGACGAGAGGTTTCCTATAATTAGGAACTATCTTAGTTTTCTCTTTTTACCTGGAAAGCTCTCTCTGGTTAAGACCTCCACAGAAACACCCGAATTTGAGCTACTAGCGTGCTAAGACCGTAGTTAGTTAATATCATACTATTCTTCTTTATGAGGTCAGTCGGAACTGAGCAACTGAGAAACTTTTGCCTGATGTTACAAGTGGTGAGGAGAAGGGGTCATCCTTTGCTCATCTGTAGAGCACTGAGCACAAAAAGGTCCATAGTCAGCATATGTAGCATTAGAATCATATTAATACACTGCCTACATCTCCTTTCATTTTTGTCTAAATGAGGTAGCAAATGATAGCAAACAGGGATGAGGTATTAAATTGTAACCTCCTAATTTGTTGGGTGGACTGGTGGGATAGCAGTAACTGCTGACTGCTGTTTGTGATGGAAAATTGAATTTTTCACTTGGGGAGAGCAAGAATTAGGAAAAGTCAGCTGCATTTGCTGAATAGGTGAATAGGTGGTGTGGGCTAGCACAGACGTTTGCTTTTTTCTAAAAAAAAAAAAAAAAAAAAGAGAGCATTTCATGATTAAGCAGCTGTCCTAGAGGGACTGAGGCTCTGATTGCAGTGCCGCTTGCCCACTCCTCTTTGCTTTTGCAATTGTTTTCACTAGGTGTGGAAACGAGAGGGGGTGTTGTCTTCGTTACCTGCTTCATGGGGTTTGTGTTTATTGATTCAGGTCAGCAATAATTTTTCAGTGCAGTGGGACACTGAGGCCTTTCTCACAGATGCTATTGGCACTGCCTTCTAATGGAGATGTAGCTTACGGCAAAAGGCCTTTTTTTCCCTCTTCAAATCATTTTCCCTTCTGTCTTTAAGAACTACGGCAAATAATTTTTTACTGAGAAAAGTGGTGTGTCTAGTGGAAGAGACAGACTAGGCACAGTTGTCAGCTTCTGGAGAGGGGCCTTCTCTTGCAGCGCAGCAGGGAAGCTGACGCAGGAGCCCTGTGTACTGCCTCGCTAGTGAAGCTGCCTAAAATGAGCCACATCAACAATTTTAACCATGAGATAAACAGAGTAGCCACAATAGTGTTTTAATCCATGCAACTTTTCCTTGTTATCCTCTCCTTTCTCCAAGATGCGTTTAAAACACTTGCTTGTCTCCTGGCAGGTGTCGGTGGATACTCTTGTCTGGTAGCTCTTCCCCGTCAGTTGAGTTCTTTTAACTCACCACAGAGCAAGAAAAGAGACTGACAAAGTGGCATAATGGATGGGATAAGAACAAAACAGGAAAGGACAGTCTTTCCTTCGTGTTATTGTTGTATCTTGAACAGTGTGTTAAAAGTTCAATATAGCTACAGTCCATTGCCTTTTGTCTAAAATCCACTGTCTCTGTCTGCTCTCACCATCTGTACTGTAAGTTTTTCTTTCTAAATATCAATTTTGTTAATTAGTAAGAGGGAGCTATTCTTTAAAGTATGGTGGGGCAGAGCTTCTCTCTGGGGAATCTTTTGAATGTTAGGGGATAGAGAAATACTCAAATGTGTTCCGGAGTTTAAAAAACTGAAAATTGCATATTTATGGTTTCTCCTTTCCCTCCCAAAACAGAAAAGAGAATGAAACATATCCATCCAAAGCTAGCCTGGAATATTAATTATTTTCATGAGTTGTGTTTTTTTCCCTTTTTACAGCCAGTTTGTTTAGTCAGTTCAAACCTTGCATGTGCCATATCACAGCGTACTTGTCCTCTTCCCTCCAAGCTGAGTCTGTCCAAATGGGTGCTTTTGCAGACTACTAGATGAATGATTGGAAAATTCAATTTAATTCAGACCATGGGCACACCTCAAAGTAATCAAGGTTTTACAATAGAAGTTCTGCCAGCTTTCCTGATTTTCTTAAGAGATTAAACTTGGAGGCCTTTGATCAGCATAAAAACATGGCAGACTCTATAAGTAGAAGGGCCTGGGCTGGGTTTAATTTGCCAAAATGACCACTTGGTGAAGTTATACTTGTCTGGTGTGAGTTATGGAAGACGGTAAAATGTGCTGCAACAAAGGACAACTTAGGCTATAGGAATTTAGGGTATAGGAAGTTGTGACGTATACTTGCTGAAAGCTTTTGTGTTGATTTGTAGTAGAGTTGGAAGTGGAGTGTATTACAGTGACAGACATAGGGGCTGTCAAAGACATGGCGTACAGCATGTGTGCCTGGATTAGAGGGAACAAGGGGTCTTTTTGCATGGCATAGTTGGAAGAAAGTGGTAGTGATGGTAGGTGAGAGTCTGGTGCTGTCTTAAAATCCTGGTAACTGAAATAGCAGGTTTAGTCAACAAGAAAGGAGTCAGACTTGCCACATATTCCAGCTGCTTTCTCTGATGCAATACCTTTTTTGGGAGGTCTGTAGACAGGCAGACTGTAAGGTCTGCCTCTCTGACTCGGTTTGCTCATTGTTCTAGCTTATAAGACATTTAATGGCATTGCTGCCATGATGTGATATTTAGTATTTGGTATATATGTTGTTCCTTATGTAGGAAATATGTGTGCTTGCTTTCTTACATGAATTATGCTCTATGCCATGAGGAAGTGCCCCAGAAAAAGAAGTTTAGATTATTATGCGTCAAGTTTACCAAACTCTGTTTGGGGAGAACTTGGCACCTCTTCAATTGCATGTACTTCCTCTTCTCCTTCGGCTTCAATGCAAAATAAGATTTGGGAGTGAGAAATACTTTACGTGTTATATTATAGTTGAATTTTTCTGTATTTTCACCTACTGGAGAATGAATTCTGTAATAGTCATCATAAAATCATAGCACAGTTCTTAGCGCTCAGCAAAACCACGTGAGTCTGCCCGCCTGTTTGACTCAATGGGAAAAGTTTAAACTAGATTTTTTTTTTTCTTTCACATTACTCTTTATAGGGTTGCTTTGAGCACGAAAGTCCGTTTTTTTTTTTTTTTTTTTTTTTTTTAAATATAATGAAGTAACTTGCTTCTCAATAAAGTGTAAGTCTTGGTGTTATTCACATGTTAAAGTATGAGTTAGCTTTAGGTTGGTTTGAATTTGCCCTAGATTTCAACTAACTTGTGTTAGGATTTCAGTTTTGTCCTGCCATCTTACCATGCTCTGAAGTTAACTATTGTTTAAGGCTTTCTCTGTGGGTCAGGCTAGTACAAGTGTTCTCGTGCCTTGGAGTGTGAAGCTGGGCCTTGGGAAAATGCTTTTTCGTTTTGTCGGGATTTTTCCTATTTGCTGTATTTCTACCAGGCCTGTTGTTTCCTTGTACATGACTCGGTTTCTTGAAGGTGGTTGTATCTTTTCTCATTTTCTTACCAAGTACGTGAAAGGCAGAGCATGTTCCACAACCCTGTGGCGCTGGGTGGTGTGTCCCTCTCCTTTTCACACCGGTGGGCTGCCTGGGAGGGAAACGCTTGACTCCACTGCCGTTCATGAGAACAGGCTAGTCAAATAAGATTACACCCCACCCCCCGTATTTTTTTATTAGGTTTTTATTTTTATCTCACTGCTCATGTCTATTTTGGAGTTTACTGACATACCCTGTGAAACTTAGTATTGTATGACTACAAAATTTAAGTGGCTTATTCTATACTAAGTTGAAAACAGCTACTTGATGATTACTCTGTCTGATAGTAATACTGTCTTTGCTGGCCACCTATATGACTCTTCCTTGGTTTATTTAAATTTAAAAATTGCATTATTAAAAGTGCAAAATTACTTTCCATCCGTCTGTTTAGGATATAATAGAATAACTGTATTTAGTCATTCTGGTTTCTGTGCAGTTTGCAGGCATCCGTAATTGAAAAGGTGTCATGAAAACGGCACGTCTTCAGATGCCCTTTTCTGACCAGCTGTCAGAGCCCATGGCTGTACTCGCTACAGTTGGGGGCCGTGAAATCAGGAGCTGGGCTGGGACCGCGGGAGGCTTTTGGGGCAGTGGAGGAGGCAATCTGACAGCGCCACGTGACTTCCTGTGGTTTGGAGAGAGTGTTTTCAGCTCGTGCACACTGAAAAATGCTGCTTATGAGTAACTTTTTACAGTAGCATTAGTACCCCTAAGAACTTTGTTGGGCCTGAAGCAGAAATTATGCAGCTTAAAATGCTGTTATTGAGCAGTTTTAAGAAAGAAATGTGTGTCTGTTAAAAATGGAGAGCGTGCTGTGGGCACTGAAAATCATACTCTGAAATGATTTTTCAGAGAGGCCGTCCTTAGTGTGGGCCGTGGCAAACCCTGAGCCAGTGTTTCGGCACCGCGGCTTCTCCGGCAGGATGGGGCAGTCTGCTGCCGGCTCTCTGGCGGAGCCAGGCTCTGACACAAGCTGCCGTCCTGCCTCTCCCTTGCTCTGCCTTCATCTGCTTAGACCTTCCTTTCATAAAGGCTTTTTTCCTTCTGTGCTGTAAAAGTATTAACAGCTTAAATATGTGGGAAGTGGGAGGACAGGCTGATTCTGAATCCTATTAAGCACTATGCTGAAGGAATCGAGATGCTGTGTTAGTCAGCTCAGTGTTTTTCTTCCCTGGCCGGGAAGAAATAGTCAAAATTCCAGAAAGAATCATAGCCAGATGTTTGTCATTGCTCTGGTTTGACTCTCCTAAATATGGCAAATAAGCTGCCTTAGGACTTATTTTTGTCTGACCTCAGAAGAGAAAGTTAGTAATTCACTATTTAAAATTTGAAGTTATTATAGGTTTTAAAAAGAAAGTAATTGAAGCTTTGCAGTTTGTGTGCTGTTTGATTCTACTATATTTTTTTTTAAACCTGTTATTTTGTGTTTGGGGGCTTGACTTTTTTGATGCTATGTAGGAATGTGGTATCGGGTGGGGAAAGGTAAAACTGCAGCCATTTTATTGACAGACATTTAGTGTGTGTGTGGCTTTTTTTTAAGGGAAGATGTGAACTTAAATTGTATTATAAAAGCAATTTAGTATTTTATATTTCTCTGGGCATTAGGTGTCCCATTATGTGAAAAGAAAATTGAGCTATACTGCAGCAAAGCAGAAACAATCTGAATGTTCCTGTACGATAAAATGGTGATCAAGTAGTATCACAGTCCTTGAAATATGAATGTAATAGATTGAGTTCTTTGTACGGCTGTGATATACTATAGTGTGTATGGTTCACCACATGATATGCATGGATGAAAAACTTCTCTTGTATGGATTCAGAAGAGTGAATTGAGGAACAGTATGAGACGCATTTACTTAGCTTAACATTGAGTTGGTGTAAAGCTGAACTCTTTTTAAGCTCTCTTTAATTTATTGTAAGCATACTGAGAACTTTCTGCCTGTAATTGTTCCATCTGGATGAGAGCTGATAAAATAAACCAATGCATAACTTAATGGTCTTGGCATATGTGCAGTGGTACAAGTCTTGTACTTAATTCCTTTTGGGTGCCTTCCGAACTCATACAATCTTGTAAAGAAAAAGCTGTTACCTATTAGCTTTCTTACTAATTTCAATAATGTGTTTTCATCACTAATAAAGGAAATACTGCTAGTTTCTTAAACATTTCTGCAGAATGCAGGTGTTCATTTCATTTTTCATAATCTAGTGAGGAAGGGTAGTGGAAATCAGTTGAAATTAGTCTTATGCCATTCTATCAAAATAACGGTAAGAAACTCTGTATTCAAAAAAGAAAAAAAAAAAGTAGGTCTCTGGAAGGCTCTTCTGGGTGTGGGTGACATTCAAAGTTGGTTCCACAGATATATAATTCTGTAGAATGTATAGAGCCTGAAACGGGTGAAAAAAAAGACCAAGAAACAATCCTCAGTCAGCTAAAGAAAGCTACAGAAATGCAGTGTGCTAAGAGACAGTTCAGCTAAATTTTAGTTTAGTGCCTGCTGAAAAAATGGACTTGATGTTGAGCAAGGATGGCGTCACCTGGTACCCGGCTGTGTTCCAGGAAGCAAAGCCTTGTGAATGTGCATTTAAATAAACAGGGTTGCAAAAGCATACCTCTGTGTCATCTGCTTCTCCTTGCAACAAAACACATTTCTGGCAAGGGCAACGTTGCTTACTTGTGTAAGAGGGAGACCATATAAATTGAATATTTAAAAAACTGTGCTGTGGTGAAGATACCTATTGTAAAAGATTTACTTTTTAAGATTGTGATGTTGGATATGGAGCGGGGAAGACCCATCTGTCTGACAGAGGAGTCATTTATGAATAAAAATAAGAAGTTTAAAAGAAAGGGGAAAAAAAAAGAGTATTGAGCTGCTAAGTAGTCTATATTGTGAGTCCAGAGACACTGCTGGAAGTCTTTGAACAGCTTCTGCATGCGCTGCTGCCCTGATCTGAGCTGTGCGGTCAAAACCGACAGATATGAAACGTGGAGGGGAAACAAAAATCGGGCTCTCCAAATTGGAGTATATTGCCCTTTAGTAATCTCTTTTCACTTGTAGTAGAACTTGTGATGCCTTTTTGACACGTTTGTAGCACCGTCCTTGGTTTTTGCACACGTGCATGTATTTTGGAGTGCTCTCGTGATGGTGAAAGCAGGTTTGAAAACATCACTTAAGAAGTCATTTCTTCCCAGCCTCACGGCAGAGGAACGGGATATGAAGTATTTTAAGTATTAATGCCTCTTCCCTGCTCAGGCAAGAGAAATGATGCAGGCTCAGTTGCAGGTCTGCTTTCTCAGCAGCGAGATCTGGGCTGACGTGTTTGACATCTCTGCTACCTGAGGTGCTGCTCGTTTTCTCCAGCTGCCCCTGGTAGAAGGCTTGGGCACAGCACTTGGTGGAGCCTGAGCACAAAATGGGAGTGGTAAAATACCCATATTAGTTTAAAAAAAGAAAGAGGACTTTGTAGAGACTCTGTGTTAGACCTGTCCGACATGTGCTTCAATTAAAATCATGAAGGATGAGCGTCACTGTGCCTCTCAGCCTACTTCTCAGACAGCTAGCCCGAAGCCAGAGGTGTAGGAAAGACTTCTACTGGAAAGGGCGAAGTTAACAAAGCTTTGGCCTTATCTAATCTGGCCTGTAGGTATTTATTAACCCATCACCATGGTATCAAAACTGTGCTCAAAGTACAGTGGGGAGTGATGTTAGGACAGCTGGTACAATTTCAGTTTTGCACAAAATGAAAGATAGTTTTGGCCTTTCCTGTAAAAACACCTAATTTGTGTAAAGAATCTTTCATAATTGTCTTATTTCCTTAATGTTTTAAACTGTTTCTTTCAGGCAGACTTCCTCAAGTGGTGTGCCATCCTGGAGTACTGTAACACCTCGTAGGGAAAGCCCAGATCAAATCTGGTTGATGTGAGCGTGGATGATGGTTTTGAGGCAAAAGCATAATTAGTGGAGAAAGACTAGAAATTTTAGTAATTTTTTTTTATGAACAAAGGGAAGCAAAGTAATGTCTGTGTTTAAAATGACTTAAAAACATAAGGTTTTATTTATATACATATACATGCATTTGAAATGATGCTGTTCAAGTTCCTAGAGTACCTACAGTATAAATGCATGAAGTGGCCAGGCATGGTAGAGGGAGTGGGTGTAGGAAGGTGCAGCGGTTAGGGTCTTGTAGCAAAGTTTGGGGGGGGTGTGTGTGTGTGTGTGTGTGGAAATTGAGATCATCAAACTTATAGTTTCCTAGCTTTATTATACTGTTTTACAGCTTGTATGAACCAAGTAGGTGCTTAGATGTTCTGTTATGAACCATAATTTCTTGAAGTGGAAAAAGGCTTTTTTTGAGAATGGCTATTAATGGCATACTGCCCATTTTGACAGCAGGCCATTTTTGTAACTAGGCACTTGTATATGTCCTTGGTTATTTCAGCCACCAAATTGTTTACAGGCTTAAAATAGTGCAGATACTTATTGTAGCATGCTGACAAGGCTGAGCCCTTTCGAGTGTGCGCTCGATGTTTGAGGAAAGCTGTTGGTGTGGTATTGCTTGGCCCTTTGCAGATTATTTTAAGTAGTACGTGTTGTAAAAAAAAACAAAACAAAAAACAAAAACAAAACAAAAAACAAAACAAAACAAAAAAAACAGCATCACTGTTACTGCAGTTTTCTGGCATTTCCATTGCTGTGATCTTCGTCGCTGCCTGGGATCAGCCACCCCAAAGCAGCTGCTTTTCATGTTTTCAGTCGCTGCTGTTGTCCGAATCTTTTAATTATCAGCAAGCATCAACTCTGGTGCCAAATGGTCAAGCAGTAGTGTCCTGTGAAACTCTTTCCAATGATGTGGTCCAGGGTTTTAATTTGGGTGGCTTACCTGTTCCCCAGATAGTCTAGAGCAGTGTATGAAGCAGAGGTATTGGGGGGGGTGTATGTTTGTATTTTTCTCTCCAAGTAATGAAAGTGAGAATTTCTGCTCGACGCCCAATATTTTTTGTGGTTCTTTCATGTGCTGTTTGTGTATAGCACTTGCGGGCCATGTGTTGGTTGAATGCTGAACTGTGGTGCTGTTTTGTTTTTCTCTGAGCACAATGTGTTTTATTTCGAGTGCTCCAAGTATTTCAGCACGAGAGCACTTTTGGAACTTGGGACCATTTTTTGTCTCTACATGCTATCTACCTAAGTATACGTTTCCCAATCTCGTTCATGTAATTCCCTCTCTCTTGGGGATCTTTTCCCATGTCAACAAATTTATTGTTTTCCTACTTTCAAGCATCCAGCAAGTCTAGCCACTCTGGAAAAGCATGTTTGTTGGGTGGAGGTGGTTCACTTGGCAGTGAAGTGCTTTAACACTGCTTGAACCTTTAAATGATCACAGGTTTTAAAGCTAACCTTAATTAAATGAGCCAGAGGCTTCCATTTCTAGAATAATTTGTCTGGCTGTGGATTCTGTTTTAAAACAAAACAAAGCAAAAAAACCACCACAACAAAATCAACCACTGAATTCTTAGGACAAAAAATCTTGGGGGGGAGTCTTAGAAGTTTTTTTTAAAACAAAAAATTATGCCCAATATGCAGTGCAATAATGTAACTTAAAATAGCTCAGAAATTCGTATTTTGTTTTGCAGCTACCATATTGAGTAAACTGGATTTCAATGCTACGTAGAAATACTGTGACGTGCAATATTTAAAAAAAAGTAGTACATTTTCAAGGTGAAAATGTACACTGTCTAAATTTGTGAAGAAATTACAAAATTGTTTTCAGGGTGGCGGTGTACTCCCAAAGTTCAGTCTGTGACCGTGAAATAAGAAGTGCTGCTCGGCTGTGGCTCGGGGCTGATGTGGATGTTCGTGTTGATCTGACGGAGGTGCTTCCCAGCGTCCGGGAGCTGCCCTGCCAGTGCAGTGCCAGTGCAGTGACGGTGCAGGCCGCGGGCATGGGAAATGAGGTCTGACGATGGGTTCGGCTTCCTCGGGGTGAGCCAGGAGGTGCTGGAGGCTCTCGCTGCAAATGGGAGACCTCCGGTGTGCTGGCAGCTGGACCGTGCTCCCTCAGGTGTGAAAAAAAGTTTTTGTTTGTTTTTTTTTTTTTAAAAAGAAAGTTCATGCCAGTGACTAGGGTAGAAAATTGGAAGAAGTTTCACAAACCTTATGTGTGTGCTGGGTTGACTCCTGTAGCTCTTGACCAAATTCTGGAAGAAGTCAGGATTGTCATCTTCAGTAAGTGGCAGGTAGAGAGTGCGGCGGTGTGAAGCAGCGAGAAGGACCTGGTACAAGAGAGTCAAATCCCCTGACGTCACAGGCTGTGCATCCAATGCTCTATAGGTTGTTAAATTTGCTGCAAACCCTTTTTCGTGTTGTCTTAGTAAAATAACCTGTAGTTGGGACCTGTCAGTATTTAAGAGTGAATAAAACACACACATGTATTTAAAATACGGTTTTCTTCACAAAGTATTAGAAGAAAAATTGAAATAATTGAAGCTGAAAGTTATTGATAAATGTTCAGGTAATCAAAATGAAATAGTATTCAAGCAGTATTTGGCTGAGCACGTGAAACCAGGGTTTGATATATCTGTTGTTACCAGGTACTCATTTTTGTGGGGAGGCAGGGACTGTTTTCATTTGAGTTACTTGTTCCAATCAAAATCGAAGGAACTAATAAAGTACTGAAAAAGATGACAATTACTTTTTTTACTTTTCTAGTGTGCAGCTTAAAAACTAGGTACGGAGCTGTAAGGTCTTCTTGTTTTAGCCACGAAAACAAAAAGTTAATGAATGGTATTCCTTACCATCTTATATTATTTCCTTCCTTCTAATAAATGTGGTTTAAACGTACACCCTGGATTCATAAATGCAGTTTTTGTTTATATGTGGCATTAATGATGGTTATTGATAGGGAGTTTTGAAGGCATTTTTTATGTATCACGCTGCATTTGGACAGAGATCTAACAGATTACAAAAGGGCTGTAGATAAACAGAGCTATAAACTCACTGAAATGTTTGTATATTTCTGGTTAAGAAAGGAAATAACAAGTCTAGTGTAACTACTATGTTTAGTTGCCGATTGTCATTTTTTTTAATTTGCCAAAAGATGAGAAATCACATTTTCATTAGAAAAACCACTAAAGTGCACCAAAAGAAAAAAAAAAAAATCCCTGAATGGTGAAGGGTCTTTATTTAAATCAGTTCAGTTTACTTTTCATGCCTGTGCTTCTCTTTGGCCCCTTGTGGGGCGCTCTGTGTTGGCCACTTGACAGTGATGATGTCAAATATAAGCTTCTTCCTCTCATGCAGATATGCTGTTTACTGGAGAATTTGGTCTCCCAACAGTTGCAGATTTCTGTAACACAAAATCCAAGGACAGCTGATGTTTACTGAGGTTGGGGGCCAGTGGCTCCGCCGGCTCTGGCTGCACAAGAGTTTCCATTTTATACCTATGCTTTATAACTCTCCATTTTTTCCAGACTCTTGGCTTTTGGACTGTTTGATGGGTTGGTTTTTTTTTGGTTTGTTTTTTTTTTTTTTTTTTTTTTCCTCTCCAGCCTAACTGCTGCCAAAAGTAGATTTCATTTTTGGAAAGCTTGAGCAAGGACAGTTTGTCCATTTTGGAATATGAGAATACTACTCATTATGAAAATACTGGGGTTTTTTGGTTTTTAAGTTAAAATACGTAGAAGCAGAAAGTTAAGATGTTCTGGAAGACATGTTTGCGAGTTACTGAGGAAGAATTGGTTTCAATAATACTGAACTATGGTCTACTGAAAATCATAGGCTATGCATTCCTAGTTTGTTTTTCTGTCTTCCTAAGCTAAAATGTTACGGCAGAAGGAGGATCTGCTATGTAGGTAGTGATATTTGAGAAAATAGGAAATAACAGCTGGGATGACAGAACAAAAAATAACTGTCATTCTGACTTTTTTTAATTTACATTTTACTTCCCTGTCCTGAAAATTGCTAATGTTGAATATGTTTACTTTTCTGACTGAGCAAAAAATACAGATACCTCCTTCAGTCAAGAAACTTCAGCTTAAAATGTTTGTTCTTATTAATTTCTATTCCTGCCTGGCGCTGGCTTAGCGGGGAGCCTGGTCTGATGGCGTTGTTACTCCTGCCC